>NC_138129.1:7112049-7465563 GCF_964188305.1 Podarcis bocagei | reverse complement strand
CACACCAACATCATGGAGCCCAATTTTGCATATGGCCCTGCCTACTACTTTCATGTGGCCCCTGAAAAGTTGCCCAGAAAGGAATGTAATCCTCAGGCTGGAAAAGATTCCCCAGCTCTGCAATAGGACATTGGGGGGGGGGGTGGATATTGAGATCTCTTCTTGGGCCTGCATTTTTTAATGTTCTGCCATCTTCATCAGCCAGCAAGTCCACAGGCTCCCAGTTTCTCTCAGCCTCAGTCTTCATTCCGCTCCAGTCTGTATTATGGGCATAAGGCTACTGGCCTGTCATACAAGGCTGTTTTTGAATTATTGAAAGAAGGAGTGTGAGAAGGGTTTTGAGCCCTTAAGAAAAATGTGACATGCATGTAATTGCAAGCATATTCCATACAAGCTGTTGTCAGTCAATCAGTCTCCTTTATTGGCACAAAAATACATGGGTCAAAGCATAAAATTGGCACTTGTTCATAAAAGGAGATACTTTAAGATAAAATTATGCAGACACAATAATGTTAAAAGGCACCTCTCAGGTCTTTTAATGACGTAGCTTCATGGCTGCACTTGGAAATTTTGCTACATTCTCCATACTAACACGGTATTAGTTGTGAGGGTGAGCCCATTCACACATGCCCACCTGTAACTTTGTGAAAAGATGCCCTGCATGTCTGAACGGCCTTGGAGAGACCTAACACCAAAGGCAGAACTTTTGCTTTGCCTCCAACATGATTCTTTCCTTCAACCGACTCTGTCCACATTTAGGGCACAAGCAAACTGAGTGCATGTACAAACTGTCCCCAAACACGCGAACGCCCCGTGGGAATTCTGGGCTTTTGAAATAAAGGGACCTGCGTTATCTCATCTGTGTATGTGTCGCTGTGCCAGCGCCCACACCCAGACCACAGCGCCTGTGGAAAGGAAAAGTGTTTTCTCTGCAAGAACCTTTTTCTGAAGGCTTCTGCCAAGGTCCAAAAATAAAAGGAAAGAGAGGGCTTTGGTTTCAAAGCAATCTCACCAGGAAAAAAAGAGAGCCTTGTTTCTCTTTAAGCCGGAAAGACACACTCTATCAAAATGGCCCTGACACACATCCTGCCCCTTGGACGAGTGTTATTTATAAAGAGGCGACAGACCTGGAGTGATGGCCTCCCCGTTGCTCTGTCCATCTTCCAGCCACATTCTCAGACCAGAAACTCCTCAACAGCGTTCCCCAACCTGGTGCCCTCATGAGAAGAGCCTGCTGGATAAGAAGAAGAAGAAGAAGAAGAAGAAGAAGAAGAAGAAGAAGAAGAAGAAGAAGAAGAAGAAGAAGAAGAAGAAGAAGAAGAGTAGTAGTAGTAGTAGTAGTAGTAGTAGTAGTAGTAGTAGTAGTTTGGATTTGATATCCCGCCTTTCACTCCCCTTCAGGAGTCTCAAAGCAGCTCACATTCTCCTTTCCCTTCCTCCCCCACAACAAACACTCTGTGAGGTGAGTGAGGCTGAGAGACTTCAGAGAAGTGTGACTAGCCCAAGGTCACCCAGCAGCTGCATGCGGAGGAGCGGAGACACGAACCCGGTTCCCCAGATTATGAGACTACCGCTCATAACCACTACACCACACTGGCATAACACATCAAGAGTGTGGTGTTAGCCCTCTTCCCAAGGATGCTGGATTAATCAGACAGGATGGAAAAATGGAGCCAGTGGGGCTCCATCTTCTGATATATATCACACCCTGTTGCTTAATTTTAACTAAATAAATTGCAACCATTTATTATTTTGTGATATATATTTGTTCAATACAGTACTGTTTTCATGTTTCAGGTCTTTATGTTGCTTATGCACCTTGGAGACTGCCATGTTTATTGCAACTTGTGTTTTTATGGGGTTGCAGCTCCACTGAGCAGGACCTGTTGGATTGATTTTGTTTGCTGTTGTATTCGCGTCCCCCCCCCCCCAATATCCCTTATCTTTTGGGCCCAGAATGGGATCCCTCCAAGGCAACTGTCAATCCAAAAAAATGGCTAATCATAAAATAATAGCAGACTGAATTTTGAAAAGCCACAATGTAACATAAGGGACGTGGGTGGTGCTGTGGGTTAAACCACAGAGCCTAGGGCTTGCTGATCAGAAGGTCGGCAGTTCGAATCCTCGCAACGGGGTGACCTCCCGTTGCTCGGTCCCTGCTCCTACCAACCTAGCAGTTCAAAAGCATGTCAAAGTGCAAGTAGATAAATAGGTACCACTCCAGCGGGAAGGTAAACGGTGTTTCCATGCACTGCTCTGGTTCACCAGAAGCGGCTTAGTCATGCTGGCCACATGACCTGGAAGCTGTACGCCGGCTCCCTCGGCCAATAAAGCGAGATGAGCACCACAACCCCAAAGTTGGCCACAACTGGACCTAATGGTCAGGGATCCCTTTACCTTTACCTTTACCTTTGCCTTTACCTTTACAATGTAACATCAGCAGAAAGTGGGGGGGGGGACAGGGGGTCAGTTTTAACGCAGTGCACAAATGCACAGTGAAATTTCAAGGTTTTCAGTTGTTGCCAAAGGCCACAGGGAGCTGAGATGTGGGAAAATTCAATTTTGTTGGCATTTTAACAAGAAACTCCCAGATCATAGAATCATAAAGATGACCACTAGGATCATCTGGTCCAACTCCCTGCAGTGCAGGAATCTTTTGCCCAACCTGGGACTTGAACCCACAGCCATGAGTCTAATGAACCACTATGCGAACCAAACTACAGCTGTCCTTCAAAGTCTACACTGCTGTTCTTCAATGAGCATGCCTGTATTAGAGGAAATCATGCATTAGAATGCACCTGTTTGTGAAAATAACATGCAGTAATGCATTACGTTAGGGCAGGCATAGGCAAACTCCAGATGTTTTGGGACTACAACTCCCATCATCCCTGACTACTGGTCCTGTTAGCTAGGGATGATGGGAGTTGTAGTCCGAAAAACATCTGGAGGGCCGAGTTTGCCTATGCCTGCGTTAGGTAGGAATTTGCTTGCAGAAATGTGAGTTTTGCGTCAAAACTGCACACAAGATGGTAGGAGAAATTCGCACTACAATGCTGATGAATTCTCATGAGTTTATTTAAAGAATCATATGCCCATGACTGTGGAATTGTGGACAACGAAAAATGAGAAACCTACATTGGCAGATCCATCCATCCATAATGGAGGGAGGGGCCAAGCAAATCCCAAAACAGATGCAAAGCCTAGAGAAGACACTCTTCCATGTTCTCGCCAATTCTCAGGTGAGGCTGCAGAACATGTAGCAGAAACTTCCCTGAAGCATCAACTCAAACCAGTAGGTGTATCTGAGAGGAAGCAGACCTTGAGATAACTGCGGCACACTGCTTTTTCCCCTTTAAGCCAGCATGGGGTGCTCTAGGAGTCCTGAGACCTAGGGAAAGAGACATGCAAAATTCACCTATGATTTCATTCTGCTGTCCGTCCCCCCCCCCCAAAAAAAAATCTTCCATCCCTCTTCCACATCCACATCGTGTCAGGCTCTCCAGGTGACATCAAAATAAACTCTGAATACATAACATTGCATTTGCTCACATTTATCCCTTGTTAAATTTTTCCCTCACCCCAGTAGCTGCCAGGGCCAGGAATCAGGGATGATGGGAGCTGGAGTCCAGCAAATGAATGTCTTGGGACAAGGGTCTGGGGAGAACCACAGTGTCATTCTAAACTCCATGAATAAGGGATGTGGTTGATTTTTTTTAATGCAATATTAATAAATGTACTTAGTCTACTACTACTACTACTACTACTACTACTACTACTACTACTATAGACTACTATAGTTACTACTAATATAACAACTAATAATAATAATACTGTAATACTTTTGATCCAATCTTAGTCATCCTTAGAGTAGACCTATTGAAATGAATGGGACTTCCTGTTCAGTTGAGGGTCTTTTATCTTGGACCCCAGTGGTCTGAAGCAATGGGTCACTACATTTGGCTGCTAACCAGAAGGTTGGTGGTTCGAGCACACCCAGGACAGAAGTGAGCAGGATTCCTGCATTGCAGGGGGTTAGACTAGATGACCCTCATGGTCCCTTCCAACTCCACAATCCTATGCCTCTATGACTCTCAGTATGACAAAATGGAAGTGAGAGCTGGACCATAAAGAAGGCTGATCGCCGAAGAATTGATGCTTTTGAATTATGGTGCTGGAGGAGACTCTTGAGAGTCCCATGGACTGCAAGAAGAACAAACCTCTCCATTCTGAAGGAAATCAGCCCTGAGTGCTCACTGGAAGGACAGATCGTGAAGCTGAGGCTCCAATACTTTGGCCACCTCATGAGAAGAGAAGACTCTCTGGAAAAGACCCTGATGTTGGGAAAGATGGAGGGCAGAAGGAGAAGGGGACAACAGAGGACGAGATGGTTGGACAGTGTTCTCGAAGGTACCAGCATGAGGTTGACCAAACTGCGGGAGGCAGTGGAAGACAGGAGTGCCTGGCATACTCTGGTCCATGGAGTCACGAATAGTCGGACACGACTAAACGACTAAACGACTAAACAACAATGACAAAATGTGGATGATGATTCACTACAGCGAGGCAGATTTCCTTTGATGGAAACGCTGCATCCCTGCAGGTGGTGGGATATAGATTGAAGGGTATCAGAATAAAATATGCTTTCATTAGAGCCCTCATTGTGGCAAATCCCTTGCATTGCAGGGGGTTGGACTGGATTACCTTTGGGGTCCCTTCCAACTCTACAGTTCTATGATTCCATAACCTCTGATCTATCCTTTATCATGAGCATCAACTCCCATCGACGTTACAGAGAGCATTATTCATCTTCAGAGGGGTTTGACTAAACTTTAACCTACAGAACATGGTGCTTTTTTGTTTGGTGGGAAGATTTCCCCCAGCCCGCTCCCATATGAAGGAGGTTTTTTGCATTTCGGTGGATTTTCCTCCCTAAAGCGAACATCGAAAGAACAAACTGACAAAATATAAACCCGTCCTTCCAGCTTAATATTTCCAATTAATGACTCTGCAATACGATCCGGATATACGAAACGTCAGAAAGATCCTTGGTTCCATCACATCCTTATGAGTCAGACAAAACTTGGGAGAAGACAGGGTTGCGGGGAGGCAAAATTAAAGAATTAAGCCCCCTCCACCCAAAAAATGAGTTTGATGAAAGGGATGTAAGAGCCAGCCATCGTAGAATAAAGGTTTTCAGACTGCAGCCATCTGCAGTGAACCAGTGAGGTAATGGTCTGTTATAAGTTATAACACATCAAGGACCTCAAGCACTGGGGAGGAACAGAAAACCTTTCCCAGATGGAGGCATCCCAGATTATTTAGATCACACACATCTGAACAGAGGGGAGAGCTCTCCCATTCTTTCCCCCTGCAATCCTGGCTCTATTCAAACAGTGCTCCAGGCAGATGGATAACCTTCCCTTTGGCATTATTATTTTTTTGGTCAGGCCGTTGTATTCCCAAGAAAACCAATGACACGGGCACTTCTTTTTTTAACGCATGCATGCATTTTGCGTATTTCATCCAAGACGCATGACTCTTTGTTCCATGCCAAGTGGTTTGCTTGCTTTTAGCAAAATTTAGAAGGGTTTCTACCTTGGTGGGTTTTGCAAAGAGCAGTTGCAGGAAGAGTGACAATGACTTTGAGAACAGCAAAAGCAGCTGGGAAGGGAGGAGTAGTTCGGGGGTATTTTTAAAAGAAATATTTTGTAAGTTGTGTCTCCTTGTTTCTCAGTTTGATGCTTTTACATGGTTTTGCATGCTTCATGGCATTTTATGCATTGTGCCTTCCTGTTATTTTTATTGATTATAGTTTATTAATATTTTATTGTAAATGATGTGTTAACTGTTTAATTATTATTTGCTGATATTTAATCCCTTCCAATCGGGATTCAGGCCTCATCACGGGACTGAAACTGCCTTGGTCGCACTGGTTGATGATCTCCGGCGGGCTAGGGACAAAGGTGAGAGCTGTTTCCTAGTTCTGCTGGATCTCTCAGCGGCGTTTGATACCATCGACCATAACATCCTTCTGGACCGTCTTGAGGGGCTGGGAGCTGGGGGCACTGTCATACAGTGGTTCCGCTCCTTCCTCCTGGGCCATGTTCAGAAAGTGGTGGGGGGGATGAGTGTTCAGACCCCTGGGCTCTCACTTGTGGGGTGCCTCAGGGTTCTGTCCTCTCCCCCATGCTTTTCAACATCTACAGCCGCTGGGAGAGATCATCAGGAGGTTTGGGCTGGGTGTTCATCAGTATGCAGATGATACCCAGCTCTACCTCTCTTTTAAATCAGAACCAGTGAAGGCAGTGAAGGTCCTGTGTGAGTGTCTGGAGGTGGTTGGAGGATGGATGGCAGCTAACAGATTGAGATTGAATCCTGACAAGACAGAAGTACTGTTTCTGGGGGACAGGAGGCGGGCAGGTGTGGGGGATTCCCTGGTCCTGAATGGGGTAACCGTGCCCCTGAAGGACCAGGTGCGCAGCCTGGGAGTCATTTTGGACTCACAGCTGTCCATGGAGGCACAGGTTAAATCCGTGTCCAGGGCAGCTGTGTACCAGCTCCATCTGGTACGTAGGCTGAGACCCTATCTGCCCGCGGACTGCCTTGCCAGAGTGGTGCATGCTCTGGTTATCTCCCGCTTGGACTACTGCAATGCGCTCTACGTGGGGCTACCTTTGAAGGTGACCCGGAAACTACAACTAATCCAGAATGCAGCAGCCAGACTGGTGACTGGGAACGGCCGCCGAGACCATATAACACCAGTCTTGAAAGACCTACATTGGCTCCCAGTACGTTTCCGAGCACAATTCAAAGTGTTGGTGCTGACCTTTAAAGCCCTAAACGGCCTCGGTCCAGTATATCTGAAGGAGCGTCTCCACCCCCATCAGTCTGCCCGGACGCTGAGGTCCAGCGCCGAGGGCCTTCTGGCGGTTCCCTCACTGCGAGAAGCAAAGCTACAGGGAACCAGGCAGAGGGCCTTCTCGGTAGTGGCGCCCTCCCACCAGATGTCAAAGAGAACAACAACTACCAGACTTTTAGAACACATCTGAAGGCAGCCCTGTTTAGGGAAGCTTTTAATGTTTGATGTATCATAGTATTTTAATATTCTTTTGGAAGCCGCCCAGAGTGGCTGGGGAAACCCAGCCAGATGGGCGGGGTATAAATAATAAATTATTATTATTATTATTATTATTATTATTATTATTATTATTATTATTATTATTATTACTGTTTAGGGACGCAGGTGGCGTTGTGGGTTAAACCTCGGAGCCTAGGACTTGCCTATCAGAAGGTTGGCAGTTTGAATCCCCGTGACGGGCTGAGCTCCCGTTGCTTGGTCCCTGCTCCTGCCAACCTAGCAGTTCGAAAGCACGTCAAAGTGCAAGTAGATAAATAGGTACCACTCCGGTGGGAAGGTAAATGGCGTTTCCATGATGACACGGAAGCTGTACACCGGCTCCCTCGGCCAATAAAGCGAGATGAGCACTTCAACCCCAGAGTCGTCCTCAACTAGACCTAATGGTCAGGGGTTCCTTTACCTTTACCTTACTCTTATTGTTTACTATTATATTGTAATGGATTATTGAATATTGCTTTATTTGATATGAGTTATTTACTTTAAAATTATTGTGACTTTCTTGTATTGGATCAGATTGCTATTACGTGTATGATCTTTGCTGTCTATTTTGTCGTTTCTTCAGCTTGTATGCGACCTTGTGCATAGTAAGATAGAAAGGCGAATTAAAAGCGAAATGAAATGATGAAGGTTTACACAAAGGGTGTTGGCAGGAACAGTGGCGTATCATGGGGGGCTGTGGTTTTTTTGAGAGGGCTCAATCAGCGCCCCAACAACAGACTCCCTCTTTGAGGTCGGAGCCATGGGGAGGGAAGCAACGCCTTCGGGGCCTAGCTCTGGCGCCCGAGGGAACTGCGGAGACAGCTTACTCATGCAACAGACCAACACTGCCAGCCAGCCACAGCTCCACTCTTGCCCCTCTCCTCTGCTGGGCTCTGGCCCACGAGGGTCTGAATATGCCCTCGAAGCAGTGGCCCAAAAAATACATTTTGCACATTATTTTCACTGGTACACGCATTCCTATACTGTATGCGATTTAAGCATCATTGTACACATTTCTTGGCTGGAGAACTGTGCTGCAAACTGCAGAGAAGTGTGAATGTCAAAGGAAGGCTGTGTTTCAGACCACAGATTGTTTCAGAAAGTGCAGATTGCGTAGATTCACCTTTCAATGTGAACCGAATCAAATTGCTTCCATGCCCCTTGGTCCCACCAATAAGAATAGGACAAAGAATGGGGGTGGGAAGAGAGGGTGTGGGGGAGCCCTGTTGCAGGATTACAAGAGTAGAATCATAGAACTGTAGAGCTGAAAGAGGAACGCGGGTGGCGCTGTGGTCTAAACCACTGAGCCTCTTGGGCTTGCCGATCGAAAGGTTGGCAGTTCAAATCTGCATGACAGGGTGAGCTCCTGTTGCATTGTCTCAGCCTCTGCAGTTCGAAAGCACACCAGCGCAAGTAGATAAATAGGTGCTGCTGCGGGAAGGTAAATAATAATAGTAAAATTTTGTTTATATCCCACCCTCCCCAGCCGAAGCCAGGCTCAGAGCGGCTAACAACAATATAAGTAACACAGTTTACATAAAATCACAATCAATTAAGTGACATGCATTCTAAAACCAATTCAAAATCAAATTAATGGCAACCATTGGGCTAGAGTTCTGTGAGGATTACCAAAGGAGGGGGTCAGACTGTGCCTTGGCCAAAGGCCTGGTGGAACAGCTCTGTCTTGCAGGCCCTGCGGGACTTGACATCTTTCTGCAGGGCCTGCAAGACAGAGCTGTTCCACCAGATCGGGGCCATGGCTGAAAAAGCCCTGGCTCTGGTTGAGGCCAGCCTAACCTCCCTGTGGCCCGGGATCTCCAAGATGTTTTCATTTGAAGACCATAAGGTCCTCCATGGGACATACCAGGAGAGGCGGTCCTGTAGGTACGAGGGTCCTAGGTCCCATGGCATTTCCGTGTGCTCTGGCATCCATCACGGTGTTCCATTGTGTCATAAACGGTTTAGTCATGCTCGCTACATGACCCAGAAAGCTGTCTGTGGATAAACGGTGGCTCCCTCAGCCTGAAAAGCGAGACGAGTGCTGCACCCCATAGTTGCCTTTGACTGGACTTAACCGTCCAACCTTTAGAGTTGGAAGGTACCCGAGGGTCATCCTGTCCAGTCCAGGAATCTCAACACATGGTCCCACATCCAATTTGAAGCCATTCCAGACCCTGCTGTACAAGCAGAAGTGCTTGTGTGGACTTCTACTGATGGAACTCCATTCTTGAATCCTGCCCATCTTCTGGAAGCGACCAGATTCCTAATAAGATGGTGAAAATCAACCCCATTTCTACCAATATAGTCCATGGGTGCTCCTAAATCCATCTCTGTCACTAAAGGCATAGTGACCTCAGTGGCTAGCTGTGCATTACGTCAGCTTTGACCAGCAGTAAAAACCACTTTTGTGCACAAAATGCATACCTTCCAACACAACATGGCCCAAATCCAAGACTCCATCTTCTGGGTCTGAAATCCTGCCTGAGTTAGAATCATAGAATCATAGAATCATAGAGTTGGAAGAGACCACAAGGGCCATCGAGTCCAACCCCCTGCCAAGCAGGAAACACCATCAGAGCACTCCTGACATATGGTTGTCAAGCCTCTGCTTAAAGACCTCCAAAGTAGGAGACTCCACCACACTCCTTGGCAGCAAATTCCACTGTCAAACAGCTCTTACTGTCAGGAAGTTCTTCCTAATGTTTAGGTGGAATCTTCTTTCTTGTAGTTTGGATCCATTGCTCCGTGTCCGCTTCTCTGGAGCAGCAGAAAACAACCTTTCTCCCTCCTCTATGTGACATCCTTTTATATATTTGAACATGGCTATCATATCACCCCTTAACCTCCTCTTCTCCAGGATAAACATGCCCAGCTCCCTTAGCCGTTCCTCATAAGGCATCGTTTCCAGGCCTTTGACCATTTTGGTTGCCCTCCTCTGGACACGTGACCCGCGTGAGATTGTGGACCCAGGAAAGCCATGGTCCCCAAAAACACACATTTTGGGACACCGCGCAAGATCACAGACTGAGATCTCGGCAGGAAATTGCACAAGAGCAAGGTGTCCAAAATTGTCACCATATTCTTGTGTGGAAAAACAAGATGTGCAAGTTTTTCAGGGGCAGTTGATGGGTATGACAATGCAGCCACTTGACTGCTTCCTGGAGCAGACTAACCACCGTGCTACCACTGTTGAAAGAATTGCAAACTAAGTTCAAGGAGCTGGCATCAAGGTACGAAACCCTGATTCAGCCTGGGAGCAGAATACCTGAAAGATCATCTTAACCCTTGTATACTCAGTGGATCACTGTGCTCCTCAAAAGAAACCTGTTCCACATGGCATGGGAATAGGGCCTTCAGGGTGGGTGCACCTTGTTTTTTTAATTCCTCCCATTTCCCGGGAGACCGGTAGCATCTCTACTGCCTTTTTGGTACCTCTCACAGAACTTGCTTTTTCGACAAGCCTTTCCAGTGGAAATCCTTTTCCCATTCTGCATCTGTATTGGATTTGAAATTGCTTTTTTACATGCAAAATTGCTTTCAACTGTTTTTGTGCATGGAGTTGCTTTTATTGTTGATGTTTTTCACTGCGGAATCGCTTCAAGATATTTTATGGGAAGCGATTCATAAACAGAACGGAATCAAGTGCCACTGTTATGCTAGTCCCTCCATGGCCCTGACTTGGGCTGCCCAATTTTGAATTTCTGCCGTTTCCCGCAAATGGTTTTCAGATGCATTACTGTCTCCAGCCATGGAGGCAAAGCATGGCTATCGATGGCTACTAGTCATTACGGCCTTTTCCTCCAAGAATTTGTCCAATCCTCTTTGAAAGCCACCCAAGTTGCTGGCCATCACTGCCTCATGTGGGAGTGAGTTCCACAGTTTAACAATGCCCTGAATGAGTGTCCACAAGTTCTATTGCTACGATAGAGTGAGAAAAGCATTGCTCTACCCAGTTTTGTTTTGTTATTATTTTTTATTAAAGATTTTCTTGATTTACAAAAGTGTGTGCAATGTCTCTCTCTCATATTTTTTTTCCCATGTAACATTTTTACAAATCAGTTTCATTTGTTGAGACATTAGGAAGAAAAGGGGGAAAGAGGTGGAGGGGGGAAAGATGGGTGGGGGTGGGGGTGGGGGTGGGATGGCGATGTTTCTATTTCACAATATATGTGGGGGTTTGCATCAGCATTGCTTGCGCAGGTTCTCTGCTCTTCGCTTGTGTTCCTTTGGTGCTGAGAGAGGTTGGGGTTGGCCTAGGGTGTGGCTGTTCATTTGTGGTTGGCTGTGGTGGTCTTTGTTTTCATGTGTGAGTGGGGTGGGTGGGTGTTTTGGATCAGGTTAGCCAGATTGATTTGCATGCTGTTGGTGGATTTTTGTCGTTGTCTTGTTGGGCTGTGTATGTGATAAAGGGGAGCCATAAAGGGGTGAAGGCGTCTTCTATTTGTCCCCATGTCAGTTTCAGTTTATTGGTTAATTTTTCTAGTCAGGCTGTTTCCCATACTATTTGGTACCATTGGTCCATGCTTACTCCTGACAGGTCTCTCCAGTGTCTAGATATAATGCTTCTGGCTGCTGAAAGTAGGTGGGTTATGAGTTCTTTGTGGTGTAAGTGGGCATTGTTGTCTTGGAAGATGTTTAGTAAGGTCAATTCTGGGGTGATTTCTAATACTTGCTTAGTTATTTTACTTATTTCTCATATGGCTGTTGTCCAGACTAGTTGGATTTTGGGGCATTCCCACCACATGTGGAGGTATGTGGCTGTGGAAGTGCACCCTTTCCAGCATTTTGGTGAGGTTCCTGGGCGTATTAGCGTTAGTTTCCTTGATGTTAGGTACCACCTGTAGGTGAGTTTTAGAGTGAGTCTTTTATTTTCATTGATATGGATTTAAAAGGAGGTTTAGACCACATTTTGGTCCATCGAGTGGGGTTAATCTCATAGCCTATGTCATCCTCCCATTGTTTTTTGATTGCGTCTAGGGGCTCTACCCACTTTTATAACCTTCTGTCGTGTCTCCTCCTCCTCGCCTATTCTCAAGGAAGAACTGGTGGATCTTTGCCAGGTTTTGATAAACCTTCTGAGTTCCAATATTCTAGAAGGCACAGGACAAGGAGTTGAAGATTGCCTGCATGCTTTCAATGAGGGATGCAAAGAGGTACATTGGGGGCTGCCCACGTTCTGAGCACACAGAAGCAGCCAGAACCTTTGTGGATCGATTCATGCAGGGTGAAGCTCTCCCAGACCCCCTGGCAACATCACTGCCTCAGGTTTCCATCTCAAAGGACTCGGTTTCCGCTGGAGGAAGCTTGAAGAGTCATAAAGCGGTGAGGTCAGTGTTAAAATGTCCTGACATTGTGTACGTTTCCTGAATGACCCTCTGACAATGCTGGCCGTGAGAGACCCCTCTGCTGCTGCTGCCAGGAAGAGAGCAGAGCGCTTCATGGGACAGACTTGGCGGAGGACAAAGGTTACGCTGATGCCACCAAAAATTGCCTACAGAGAGGCTTTGCATCTGGCAAAGAGGTCTAGTTTGGCCCTTTAGCAGATGAAATATACTCGGAGTCGAGTGTGGATTTCATGCTCTTTATTCAGCTCATAGTAGTGAGGAATGAAAGTTCCCCCAAAATATCTGCTTAATATACATTATTTACACAAAGGGTCTCACGTGATTGGCTAATTCTGGGATTCTCCTGTAGGCCAATCAGGTTGCAGATTCACTTCCACCTGGAGCTGGATTGGGTGGCTCCTGCGGACCAATCATACTGCTGCATTGTTCTAGGACCAATCAGACTGCTGCATTCTGGACCATATTGTTCTAGGACCAATCAGACTGCTGCTTTTTGGATCCTATTCAACTCAGTACATAACAGCAGAAGTAAGGAAAGCATCCATTGGAAACCAGAAGGAATTAAAATATGGCACTGAAAGGATAACCATGTCAGCAGCAGTGGGGCATCCCTGCACAGAACATCCTAATCTAGGGTGCCACTACCGGGAAGTCCCTGCATCCAGTGGCTTGAGAAGTTATTTCTGCAAATAAGCCAGGGATAAAAGGTTTTGGGGTGGGGTGCAAATGGGCATCTCCTCTCTGCTGTGTTTCCAGCCAGCCATCCTCCCCTCTCCTCCTGAGCTCCAGCAGACATTCACTTAGCAAGGAAATGCTCTTGAACGTCGAGCTATAATCAGGACAATAAATTGCGTACTGAAGCCAGCTGCTTTCCTCAGCAGGGCCGGTTGAGGAGTCCTGTTCATGCCTTTGGCACGCAGGCCGCATTGCGTTGAGGTAATTCCTTAATGCTGAAACGAACAACAACAACCAAAAAAGAAAACATGCTTCTGGGCATCTGGAAATGGTTGCTGGGAGTGTAACACTCTCCTCTGGAAACGATGTGTTGTCACTGCCGTAAATCCTCTCGAGCCTTGCAATAAACAGCAAGAAAACAGGCTGGTTGAAAAGCAGGCTGATGCACATATCCAGGGCTGCCTAATACCTCCCACAGTCACGTAGAAGTGACTCCGTCCAAACCACACACACATAGACACACCAAACACCCTGGGTCTATTTTTCAAAGAGGTGGTAAATCTGTGTCTGGACTGTACCATTCCAGATGCGGGGCAGGGGGGGGGAGAGGAACAACATGGTCAACATGTCCTCCATGTGAGAAGATTCCTTCACATGGAAAGCTAGCTTGGGAGAAGAAGAGTTTGGATTTGATATCCCGCTTTATCACTACCCGAAGGAGTCTCAAAGCGGCTAACATTCTCCTTTCCCTTCCTCCCCCACAACAAACACTCTGTGAGGTGAGTGGGGCTGAGAGACTTCAAAGAAGTATGACTGGCCCAAGGTTACCCAGCAGCTGCATGTGAAGGAGCGGGGAAGCGAACCCAGTTCCCCAGATTATGAGTCTATCACTCTTAACCACTACACCACACTGGCTCTCAAGAAGGGCTTGAGCCTAGCCTTTGCTTGAGATGCCAGGCATTTCCAGACTGTTGCTATTTTTTAGTTGGTAAAGGTAAAGGGACCCCTGACCATTAGGTCTAGTCATGGCCGACTGGGATTGTGGCACTCATCTCGCTTTATTGGCCGGTTGGATTCAGCTGCAAAACTGGCAAATCCAGGATGTGCAACTAAAGTTTATTTTGAGGTCTTGTGCAATAAATCAACTCCCACCCCTCCCAGACTTTTTGCAGTAAGGAACGTGATGGAGAAAAGCACGAGAAAGCATGAGATAACATTTGCTTGGTGCAACGTCACCTAATCTTCCCACGAACAAACCAGGATGAGCATTCAATAGAGCAGTGTTTCCCAACCGGTGTTCCGCGGCACACTAGTGTGCCGTGAGACATCGGCTGGTGTGCCGTGGGAGGAAGGCGGGCGAGTCGGGCGGTGAGAGGCGGCGGCGGCGGCAAGGATCCGCGTCGAGCCGGGGGCGGCTCCGCGGTGGTGGTGCCGAGCGGCGGGGCAGCGCGCGCAAAAGGGAGGATCGCGAGACAGCGGAGGAGGAGGAGGCCGGCATGTCCGGGCAGCAGCAGCAACAGCAGCAGCAGCAACTCCCGCCGCCGCCCCCTCCTCCGCCCGCTATCGCCGCCACCACCACAACAGCCGCCGCCGCCTCAGCTGCCCTCGCTCTGCTGCCTCCTCCCACCCCGGCAAGGGGGAGGGAAAAAACTTTCGCTTTTGTGCGTCCCTCCCGGCGTGACGCTGCGCGCTGACGTCACGGGGCGGGGCTTTAATGGTGGTGTGCCGCGAGATTTTTTTCCGGCTAACAGGTGTGCTGTTGCCCAAAAACGTTTGGGAAACACTGCAATAGAGAACCGGTGCTGTCTAATATCCCCACAAACTTTTTGCAAAAAAAAATCAGGATGAACGCTCAAGAAACATGTTGTCTGGGAATCGGGATGCAAGATGGCATTGTTTTCCATTCTGCCCTCTCATATGCAGTATTGTTTCCTTCCACTTCAGTCCGTTTTCTTCACTTTATTTCACAGGAGCTATATACATCATAATCATCAATAACAGTTTCCTCCCTCCCTAACTTTCACTTGTGTACCTCCAAGCTTCTTCCCATGTCCCATCTTCCCTTAGTTTATGTTCTAATTGTTGAAAAAGGGATGAAAGACTTTCTGTCTCCATCTCCCAATCACTTCCCATGTGAGACACTGCAATAGCTGCATGCCAGGTACAAAGGAGACCCGGGAAATGAAATCTTCCTAGTTCGACTGACATTTGCCGGTAGCACTGGGGAAATTGTATTTCCCAGGGCTCCTTGAAGCTGCTGTGCGACTGTAGGGGAGTTGGGAAATAGAGCTTACTTTCTGATAAACTCATTTGAACATCCCAGAGCTCAGCCCAGTGAGACATTCTCCTGAGCATGCGCTCTCAAAGGAAATGCACGGATGCCACAAAGTCCCACTTAAACTACAAGCAATCCTTCATACGAAACCATCTGGTCCTATTTATCATTTTATTTTCAACGACACATAAAGCTTTCCTCTAAAACATGACCTCAAATAGCTCACAATCATTATTTTTGAAACTCATTTATAAAACAACCACCCAGAAAAAAAATGGAAGCAAAGTTGCTTATTGGGGGCTCCGTTGCCTTTGTGCTTAAAATATCTTGAACCTTGAGGCCAGAGCAGCCATCTGGCTGGGATGAAGGCTGCTTGGCAGAGGCTGTGTAGTTCTTTATTTCCTTGCTTGCTTCTTTTCCTTCCTTTCATTTTGTCCGAGAGCCACAGCCCCATGGCTTGTGCACCCTTTTCATAAGAAGGCCGCACAACACACGACCCCAGCAAATGCAAACATGAATGTGGTGTCTGGGGCATTTTCAGGGACAGTCGGCCCGTTGATGAGAGAAGGAAGAGATACGTTTATGTCTTTACCACCCAGAAACACCCCTCCACGACACTTCTCTGCAAGCCGTTCCTCATCCCAGGCTTACTTCAGGCCTTAGAGCTTGGATCAGCCACATAGAGAGTCTGTGTGGTGTCATGATTAAAGTGCCGGACTAGGACCTTTGGTACGGCTTCCAAATGTCCAGATTATCCTGGACGTACCTGGAATACTGCAGTCGGAAGCAGTGTCCAGGCAGAAATCAGGGGAAATGTCCGGGGAAATCCGGGTGTATGGCAGACCATGTTGGCAATGCCATTTTTGCCGTTTTCCACTGTTTGAAATATGGCAACCCTACCTTAGGAGACCAGGGTTCAAATCCCCCATTTGATCATGAAGAAGAAGAAGAGTTTGGATTTGATATCCCGCTTTATCACTCCCCTTCAGGAGTCTCAAAGCGGCTAATATTCTCCTTTCCCTTCCTCCCCCACAACAAACACCCTGTGAGGTGAGTGGGGCTGAGAGACTTCAGAGAAGTGTGACTGGCCCAAGGTCACCCAGCAGCTGCAAGTGGAGGAGCAGGGAAGCGAACCCGGTTCACCAGATTACAAGTCTACTGCTCTTAACCACTACACCACGCTGGCTATCTCATAGGGCATGGATAAAACAGAGAGGAGGGGGACTATGCATGTCACTTTGAGCTCTTTGCAGGAAAGGTGAGACATCTTAAAATCACTAAATTGTAGAGTTCAAAGGGGCCTCAAGGCTTACCCAGTCCAAGCCCTGGCAATGCAGGAATCTCAGATAAAACATCCATGACAGATGGCCAGCCAACCTCTGTATGGAAGGAGAGTCCATCACCTCCCAATAGAGACTGTTCCACTGTCAAACAGCTCTTGCTGTCAGAAAGTTTTTCTGTATATTTTAGTCGGAATCTCTTTTCTTGTATCTATTAATCAGTGTGATTAATAAAATTAATATTATTTAGACTCTTTTTTTTTAAGGGCCATTCTATATAGTTCACTGCAGGCAGTTCTAATATGCTTCTCTTTCCAACTTCTTTCTAATCCAAAGTGGCCACCACTGAGCGGAATGACTACCGGTAACTGGGATTTGGAAAAAAAATCATTTATTAGATATTATTATTTTGCCGTTTCTCGTGCCCTGACTCAGCCGCCTTGAGAAACAATCTGGAGCTCAGGGGAGATGGAGGAGAAGGGGGCAAGTGTGTGTGTGTTTGTGTGTGAGAGAGAGCGCACACCACACCATAAAGCATTTTGTGTTTCAAAGAGCGCTAAGCCGTCGAGTCTACCTCCTGGGCAGCCACACTTCCTCTAGCCAAGGCGTGGCCCTGGCTCTCGGAGACACAAGAGTCTATAAAGAGAAACGCGGTGTGCGCTCATGGAGTGTTTGTTGGAGGGGGGGCCGAGAAAGAAAGGCGAAGCTGGATCGGCGACTCCAATAAAAAACCTGTGTATATTATGCAGATTGAGAGGGGGAGAGCAAGCAGGCCCCTGGGCGGCCGTCCAGCTTGCCAGACGCCAGCTCTGCTGAGGAGGGTGATGGGAGAGGTCACCCAGATGGCTTTTACAGCGATCTTATCTCTGCCCAGGGATATCCAACATTTCCTCCCTCTGTGCAACGCTGCAAATACAAAGGGTGAGAAGCTTGAAGGTCGGAGGCAGCCGTCCCTCTTCCCTGCCCCCAACGCTTCCCTGTGTCCCGTCCTCCTCCGCCGCCTCCAGATTTCGTCGCCCGTCTGCCTTTCCTCGCTCTCGCCCACCTGCCCGTCAGGCCTGTCTTTGTTCGCTGGCTTCCCTTGGTCCAAAGCGGACTCCCAGTGTGTGTGGACAGGATCGAGCGCGGCTTGTGTGTCTAGACAGTGGGGGCTGGATTGGAGCGCAGCGGAGCTCAGTCCCCAGTGAAAGTTAAGAGGTCGGTCCGCTGAGCTAATTGTTAAGACACGGGGCTGTGTGTTTATGTCACGCCCCGAGCTCACTGTCCGAGAAACTTGGACCGCTTTCCCTCTCTCTCGGGGCGGAAGGCCGCGTCGGACGAGGGCGGAGGCCGGTTCGGCTGCCATTCACGTAGCCAGCCCCATTGGGCTAAACAATCAGTGACCTTTTGACCTGCGGCTATTTCAGCTCATTTGGGTGGGCCTGAGATAGTCGCTTCGGGCGGTCAAAGGCCTGGAAACGCTCAGGTTTGCATAAATGCGAGTTTATGTGGCGCAAGCACATCATAATTTCATTGAGATCCAGCGCTTTCAGGCCAAGGGAGCCTGCGTTTGTCCGCAGACAGCTTTTCCGGTTCATGTGGCCAGCATGACTAAACCGCTTCTGGTGCATGGGCAACCCAGCCAGATCGGCGGCATACAAATAATAAAATTAGTATTATTATTCAAAGTGTTGGTGCTGACCTTTAAAGCCCTAAACGGCTTCGGTCCTGTATACCTGAAGGAGCATCTCCACCCCCATCATTCTGCTCGGACACTGAGGTCCAGCTCCGAGGGCCTTCTGGCGGTTCCCTCACTGCGAGGAGCCAAGTTACAGGAAACCAGGCAGAGGGCCTTCTCGGTAGTGGCACCCACCCTGTGGAACGCCCTCCCACCAGATGTCAAAGAGAAGACCAGACTTTTATGATTAAGGTCAAAGCACACAAAGCATTTAAAAATCATATTGTCAGGAAAGCATTTTTTAATGTCTGGATAAGATATAAGGATCTATTGGAAAACAGAACCCCAAGGTGGCTGTCACCGATGGAAGCGAAAGCTCAGAAAAAGCTCAATATGGAGGCCAAATGGCCGAAATATTGGGAAATTTTGGAACAAGAGGGAGATAGACTGAAACTGCAGAGTTTTGAGAAACTAAAAAATAAAGTGCGAGACTGGCTTCATTATTATCAGATAATGGAGGCATATAATTTGGACAAGAAAATTGGCTTCCAGGTGGAAAAATCAAAATTAGAAACAGAACTGCTAGAACCCAAAACCAAGATTTTGTCAAAGATGTATAACTTGCTGTTGAAATGGAATACTCAGGATGAAACGGTGAAATCTTCTATGATTAAATGGGCACAAGATGCTGGACATAACATAATGATGGCTGACTGGGAACAGTTATGGACCACAGGTATGAAATTCACGGCATGTAATGCCTTAAGAGAGAATATTATGAAAATGATTTACAGGTGGTACATGACACCAGTCAAGCTTGCAAAAATCTATCATTTGCCCGATAATAAATGTTGGAAATGTAAAGAAACTGAAGGTACATTCTTTCACCTTTGGTGGACATGCCCAAGGATTAAGGCTTTCTGGGAGATGATCTATAATGAAATGAAAAGGGTATATAAATATACCTTCCTGAAGAAACCAGAGGCCTTTCTCCTGGGCATGGTCGGCCAATTGGTGCCAAAGAAGGACAGAACTTTTTTTATGTATGCTACAACAGCAGCAAGAATACTTATTGTAAAGTATTGGAAGACACAAGATTTACGCACTCTGGAAGAATGGCAGGTGAAGGTGATGGACTATATGGAATTGGCGGAAATGACTGGCAGAATCCGAGACCAGGGAGAAGAGTCGGTGGAAGAAGATTGGAAGAAATTTAAAGACTATTTACAGAAATATTGCAAAATTAATGAATGTTAGAATGATGTCTGAATGAAGTTAAGTGGTTTTAGCAGCAATGTTATTAAGGTGTATGTAAAAATGGATTGTTAACAGGTGAAAATCCAAACATAATTTATTAAGTCAAAGGATTAAGATAAAAACAAAGAAGGAAAGGAATTGCTGAATTAATTAATAGAACTGGAATACAAAAAAGGGAGGTGTGAGGAGGTCAGGGAAGCAGGGAAATGAAATGTAAGGTACGGAAAGATTGATGAGTTTTTTAAATGTTTATTATCTTTTTTCTGTATTTTGTATTTTTATTTTTTTTTATTTCTTTCTTTTTTCTTTCTCTCGTTTTATTTATGTAATCTTTTCTTTGAAACTTTAATAAATATCATATATATAAAAAGAGAGAAGACCAGACTTTTAGAAGACATCTGAAGGCAGCCCTGTTTAGGGAAGCTTTTAATGTTTGATGTATTACAGTACTTTAATAAATTTTTGGAAGCCGCCCAGAGTGGCTGGGGAAACCCAGCCAGATGAGCAGGGTATAAATAATATATTATTATTATTATTATTATTATTATTATTATTATTATTATTATTATTATTACCCGAGGGTATGCACCAGGAAATGCTGTTGCACCAGGACCTGATGGAAGACAAAGATTCACAGAATTGTTAAGTTGGAAGGAATTCAAGGGTCCTCTAGTCCAGGCCCCTGCTAAATTTTAGCTAAAGCATCCATGGCAGACGGCCATCCAACTTCCGCTCAAAAATCTCCAAGGAAGGAGAGCCCACAACCTTCCAAGGGAGACCGTTCCACTGGTGAACAGCTCTTACTGTCAGAAAGTTCTTCCTGGCGTTTACAGTGGTGGCCCGCAAGACGAATGCCTCGCAAGACGGAAAACCCGCTAGACGAAAGGGTTTTCCGTTTTGGAGGTGCTTCGCAAAACGAATTTCCTATGGGCTTGCTTTGCAAGACGAAAATGTCTTGCGAGTTCCTGAGGGTTTTTTTTCCTCCCCCCCCCTTTTCCAAAGCCGCTAAGCCACTTATCAGCTGATCCTAAGCCGCTAAGCCGCTTAACAGCTGATCCGCTAAGCCACGTATCAGCTGATCCTAAGCCGCTAAGCCGCTTAACAGCTGATCCGCTAAGCTGCTTATCAGCTGACCCGCTAAGACCGCTAAGCCGCTAATAGCGCTAAGCCACTAAGCCGCTAATGGGCTTGCTTCGCAAGACGAAAAAACCGCAAGACAAAGAGACTCGCGGAACGGATTCTTTTCGTCTTGCGAGGCACCACTGTATTCGGAATCTCCTTTCTTGTAAACCAAGCCATTGGTTTGAGTCCTACCCTCCAGAGCAGGAGAAAACAAGCTTGTTCCTTCTTCCATGTGACAGCCCTTCAGATATTTGAAGATGGCTATCATATCTTCCCCCTGCCCCGCTTCCTGTTGCGTACCCTCCAACACTTGGGTCAAATGGAATGGAACTGATGCGTTTTCACACCATATAAGCTGAGAAGCTGTCATTAACAGCCTTCAGTTTCTGGAACAGACCCCACCAAAATGGCCAGATTCAAGATCTGACCCTCGAAATTGGTTCACTTTAACCAGAATCTGGGAAACCTCCCCAAACCCCAGTGAACCAGAATCCAGCAGCAGCCTCAGCCATTATAGATCTGCGCAGTTATAGAAGTCTACATATTGGAGATTTGGGCACCCAATGGAAATAAAGGGAAGTAAACTGAGGACCAGTGTGGTACAATGTACTGGTTGGCACAAAGATGGGAAACTTGCAACCCTCAAAACTTTGTCAGACTCCAGCTCCCATCATCCCCAGCCAGCATAGGCAATCGTGAGGGGTGTGGGGGTTGTAGTCTAGCAATGTCTGGCAAATCACAGGCGAGGCCCAAACATAAAATCCCAACGCAGCCACATAGCTGACATAGTGGCTTTGGGTCAGTCTTTATGTCTTAGCCGATATGGTGCCCTCTCAAGGTTGTTGTTGTTGTTTAGTTGTGTCCGACTCTTCGTGACCCCCTGGACCAGAGCATGCCAGGCACTCCTGTCTTCCACTGCCTCCCGCAGTTTGGTCAGACTCATGTTTGTAGCTTCGAGAACCCTGTCCCACCATCTCGTCCTCTGTCGTCCCCTTCGCCTTGTGCCCACCATCTTTCCCAACATCAGGGTCTTTTCCAGGGAGTCTTCTCTTCTCATGAGGGGGCCAAAGTATTGGAGCCTCAGCTTCAGGATCTGTCCTTCCAGTGAGCCCTCAGGGCTGATTTCCTTCAGAATGGATAGGTTTGATCTTCTTGCAGTCCATGGGACTCTCAAGAGTCCCCTCCATCACCAGAATTCAAAAGCATCAATTCTTCAGCAATCAGCCTTCTTTATGGTCCAGCTCTCACTTCCATACATCACTACTGGGAAAACCTCTCAAGGTTACTGGACTCCAACTCCCATCATCCCTCAGCATTGGCCATGTTGGCTGGGGGTGATGGGAGTTGTAGTCTGACAGCATCTGGAGAACACCACATGGACTACTCCTATCTTAGTCCAAACTACCTCACAGGGTTGTTGTGCTAGGATAAAATTGGGGATGGAGGGAGAACATGGGGTGCTGCTTTGAACTCTTTGGTGGAAATGCAGGATGTATATGCAATTAACAAAAACTAAAGTAGGGCAGAGATATCTTTGGATCTGAATTTATGCATCACATTCCCAGTGACTGGCAAATGTCCCATCTTCATGTGGTTTGCAACATTCCTCTCTGTGACTCAGATTACTGTTTTTTTTAAAGGGCTCTGCCAGATATCTGTGACATTCAGTGGACAGAGCATGATTCAGTCTGCTTTTTACACTCAGTCGTGTTCTGGAGCTGTCCAAGTCATCTCCTTGTTGAAATAGGAGAGGCCCCATCAGTATTGGCATTCGGCCGGCTCTCAAAAAGGCTATTTAGACAAGCATTCCCCTGTTCTCTGGCCTTGAACCTCCTGTTTTAATTGCTGTTTTAATTGTTGCGCTGCATTAATGGGCTTGTTTTATTGTACATTGTGGGTATTCATTTTAACATTTCGATTAAATGGTTTTATTGGGTATTTTAATTATATGCATTTCTGGTAACTGCTTTTATTTTCTTAATTAATTATTCTTAATATACTGCTTACTTTGGCAAATAAGCAGTACAGTGGTACCTCGGGTTAAGTACTTAATTCGTTCTGGAGGTCCGTTCTTAACCTGAAACTGTTCTTAACCTAAAGCACCACTTTAGCTAATGGGGCCTTCCGCTGCTGCTGCTGCACGATTTCTGTTCTCATCCTGAAGCAAAGTTCTTAACCTGAAGCACTATTTCTAGGTTAGCAGAGTGTGTAACCTGAAGTGTATGTAACCTGAGGTACCACTGTACTGCTTATTTGCCAAAGTAAGCAATATATTAAGAATAACAACAACAACAATTTTGCCTTATGTTCAGTATTATGATATAATTCTATTGCTGTGTTCTGTGTAAGGTTTATTTTTATGTAAACTGCTTAGAAATGCTAATGATTAAGTGGTATATAAATTCTTTAAATCAAAGAATTTACCATGGTTCTCTGTGGCAGCTCCAGAGTCTGTGGCCTGCTATTCCCATCCCAGACCTTAACATCGGCCTCATAGTGTCTCTCGGCAGTCACCTAATCATTTACCTTCCATGCCTGCCATCAAGGCACTGTCTTTTCAGGGGTCTGGCAAAGAGCAAAGGTATTGCAACACAGTGAAACATAGAAGCTGACCATCTCCCTGAGAAAACTTCAGCATGGTAGAGTGATAAGGAAAAGTGGCTACACAGTGAGCTTTTCGCTATTAAATATGGTGTGATCTTGAGTTCCCTTCATTCCTTCTCCCCATCTTGGAAAGTAACCTGATTTACTGATCCCCTGCCCTTCACTAGCAGGCCCCAGGAGGGTTACAACAATTTAAAATCCAGAATTAAAAACCATTAGAGCAGTTGGCAGTCACAGGAATAGGGTGGGCTCTGAAAATACACATTTCAGGGGCCAAAGGCCAGAAAAATAAGTGCATCATCAGCATTTGCTGAAAACTGTACCGTGATGAAGCCAGATGCTCCTCTGTGGAGAAGAAGATCCACAAAGCTAGGTTTCTGGAGAGCTCAGTCCGGTAGAGCGTGAGACTCTTAATCTCATGGCTAAGGGTTCAAGCCCCACCTTGGGTAAAAGATTCCTGCACTGCAGGGGCTAGGCTAAATGACCCTCATGGTCCCTTTCAGCTCTAACAGTTCTATGATTCTAAGAACTTAGGTGCTTCCAGAGAGAATATCCTCTCTGGGGCAACCACTACCTGAACTTGGTAACTCTACCAAGACGGTCCCCAGAAAGGTCTGTAGGGAAGGAGTCAGTCTTTCAGGTATTTGGGATCTAAGCATAGGCGCCGACTCCATGGGGCCTGAGGGGGCTCAAGCCCCCTCAAAAAATTTTTTGGGGGGGCTCAGCCCCCCCAATAATCTCGGGCGCCCTTCCAGCAGAGCGCGGGGGGCGGGGGCTCCTGCCTCGCTGCTTCGCAGCACCACCGCCACTGCAAAGGCATTGCCAGGGGGAATTTCCTTCCTCCTGGCGGTTTCAGCCCCCGTGAGAACAGGGGAATCCCGACTGGCCACACCTCCCAGCCAGCCAATCGGCTGGCTGGGGGGCGTGGCTTGCCCTATTTAGGGCCGGAGCCACTTTATTTGCATATTCATGAGCTTATTTATTATTCATGAGCTTTCCCGGGCCCCCCCAATATTTTTTATAAGTCCGCGTCCCTGGATCTAAGTCATTGGCTAGACCAGGGGTAGTCGACCTTTTTATACCTGTTGTTGTTGTTGTTGTTTAGTCGTTTAATCATGTCCAACTCTTCATGACTCCATGGACCAGAGCACGCCAGACACTCCTGTCTTCCACTGCCTCCCGCAGTTCGGTCAAACTCATGTTCATAGCTTCGAGAACACTGTCCAACCATCTCGTCCTCTGTCGTCCCCTTCTCCTTGTGCCCTCCATCTTTCCCAACATCAGGGTCTTTTCCAGGGAGTCTTCTCTTCTCAAGAGGTGGCCAAAGTATTGGAGCCTCAGCTTCAGGATCTGTCCTTCCAGTGAGCACTCAGGGCGCATTTCCTTCAGAATGGATAGGTTTGATCTTCTTGCAGTCCATGGGACTCTCAAGAGTCTCCTCCAGCACCATAATTCAAAAGCATCAGTTCTTCGGCAATCAGCCTTCTTTATGGTCCAGCTCTCACTTCCATACATCACTACTGGGAAAACCATAACTTTAACGATACGGACCTTTGTTGGCAAGGTGGTGTCTCCAGTCAACCTTTTTATATCTACCGCCCACTAATGCATCTTTCTTGATGGTAAAATTTCCTTACCGCCCACCACTGCTCGATGGAAGGAGGATTCAGCTTGTGCCATAGAACCCCCTCCCGCCCACCTAGAATCCTGAAACGCCCACTAGTGGGCGGTAGGGACCACGCTGACAACCCCTGGGCTAGACCTACCCCAGTGGGCATAGTTCTCTTCCATCATCCCTTTGGGGTAGATTTTTCCTGCCTATCCACATCAGCTACCGTTTTTTATTGCTTTCCAGATCTCACAAGGAAAAGCACAGCTACGACTTTTGCTGGAGCAGCACAACTACATAAGCTCATGATGGTCAATGCGTGGCACTCCCACCCCTCCCAAGGTGAACCCTTCGGGGGGTCTTTTCCTGTCCCGCTTTCTAAATTTGCAAAAAGACATCCTGCTTTTATCGACACAGACCTTCAGCTGCGATTAAACGAGTGGAATGAGACAGATATAAACATTCCCATGAAATGGCCTTTGCATGCCTCATCTGCGAGGTTTCCCTCTCAAATCTACATCTTTCTATATTTATACCACCTTGTCCTTTGGTCAGCAAAAAACACTTCCATGGCGTGGAAAGGAAATAAGGAGCAGATAGGAGATTAGAGCTTTCTGCTCTTCAGGGATGAATCGCCACCTAGAGGCACGGAAATTGACTACCAGTTCTTGGAGACCTCACTCAACGCTGACGGCTGACTTCTAGTGTTTTTCCCTACATACAGAGAATGAATGAATCAGCAAATTAATATTTATCGTGCCTACAATTTATTAAGCCCTGCATTCTATACAGTCCTGTGGCTTACAATAAAAAATACACTGTGCAAAAGGAAACAGGGAGGAGGAGGGGAGAGGAAAGCAAGTAAAACAATGCTGGTGTAGGTAAAGACACCCAAGCACACATCTAAACACATTCATTTTGATTATTGTAGCGCTGTGCTAATTTTTGCTGCAAAAGATGCAAATCTGAAATGACATCTTTTGCTCTCCTGCTCTCCCTTCTTGAACCAAAACTGAGCTGCACAGAGGCTTGTTCTCTTTAAAGCAGGACAGCTTTGATCCGCCTAGCTCAGAACTGCCTACAATGACTGGCAGCTGCTGTCTGGGATTTCAGACGGACATTTCCAGCCCTACCTGGAGATTGAACCTGGGACCTTCTGCATGCAAAAGGCCCCTTTTCCAACGCTGACACTTGAAGTCATAGAACCAGGCAGAGGGCCTTCTCAGTGGTGGCACCCGCCCTGTGGAATGCCCTCCCATCAGATGTCAAGGAAGTAAAACACTATCTGACTTTTAGAAGACATCTGAAGGCAACCCTGTCTGGGGAAGTTTTTAATGTTTGAAGTTTTATTCTGTTTTTATCTGTTGGGAGCTGCCCAGAGTGGCTGGGGAAACCCAGCCAGATGGGCGGGGTATAAATATATTACTACTACTACTACTACTACTGTTGTTGTTGTTGTTGAATGATAGAATTGTAATAATAATAATAATTTATTATATGTACCACACCCATCTGGCTGGGTTTCTCCAGCCACTCTGAGCGGCTTCCAACAAAGATTAAAAATACACTAAAATTGTAAGGTTTGGAAGGGACCCGAGGGTCATCTAGTCCAACCCCCGCAATGCAGGAATTACAACTAAAGAATCCCTGACAAATGGACATCCAACCTCTGCTTTAGAAGGTCCTTTTAAGCAGCAGTGAAAGGTAAAGGGACCCCTGACCATTTGGTCCAGTCATGGCTGACTCTGGGGTCGCAGCGCTCATCTCGCTTTACTGGCCGAGGGATCCAGCGTACAGCTTCCGGGTCATGTGGCCAGCATGACTAAGCCGCTTCTGGCGAACCAGAGCAGCACGCAAAAACGCTGTTTACCTTCCCGCCGGAGCGGTACCTATTTATCTACTTGCACTTTGAGTGCTTTCGAACTGCTAGGTTGGGAGGAGCAGGGACCGAGCAATGGGAGCTCACCCCGTCGCGGGGATTCGAACCGCTGACCTTCTGATGGGCAAGTCCTAGGCTCTGTGGTTTAACTAAGGACTGAACCACCAACCTCGTGGATGCAAACGTGCTCTACATCTCCCTACCGACCAGATAGGATCTGAAGCAGGAGAGGGATAGCGCATCGTGTGCGCTCCAACCAACATTTAGAACTCCCAAGACAGCAAAGAAATGCAGCTCAAAGCGCCCGCTGTTTTCGTCTGGAGGAAGAGTAAACTAGAGAGAGAGAGAGGGAAGGGCTATTGTTTTGTTTAGGGTTAAATGCAGATCGGATTTTCCAAAATCAGTTCCAGACATAACACACACTCGCGCTCCCCAAACCATAGCGTGCAACCTCCCACCGCCAGTCTCTTGCACAACCCAATGCCCCCATTCCAGCCAATGCAAAGTTTCAGATTTCAAGCTGGGATCTGGGGTGTGTTTGCAGACATTGGTGAGCGGGGGGAAAGCTATTTTTTGGAAGGAACTGGAGAAGAGAACCTTTGCTTGCGAAAGGCATCCTTTGGCTGCCTCTCCGAAGGGAAACTCCGAGGCAATGCAGATTTAACCCGTTCCCTTGCTGTCTGGAGGTGAACCGCAGCAATGGCTGCAATAACACTCCGCTCTTGAAAAATCCCAGATGCCTTTCCTTCGACACCATTCCCTTGCTATTAGCGAGTGTGGCTTCCGAGTAAACACGCTCACAAACATCCCTTGCTGAACTGCCATACATTGTTATAATGGCAACTACTTGACACAGCTGATTAGTTTTATGATACCAGCTCTTTTGGGTAGACCTGTTTATCTGATCGGGCCATTTCCACGGGGCAAAAGAGATCTGAAGTTTGGAAGTCTTTAAGAACCCAAGCAGTGACATGCTAGATCAGATCAGCGCAGCCTCCGGCATCCTGTTTTGAAGAGTGCCCAGCCAGATGCTTCTGGGAACCCGCAAGTAGAGCATGAAAGCGGCAACAAAAACTCCCAGTTGTTTGCTCCCCTGCAGCTGCAATTCAGAGTTAGGCTGCTTCTGAAGTTGGGGCTCCGTTTAGCTAGAATTCATTTCGCTCCATGGCTTTGGCTCCCTTTAAAAGCCATCTAAATTCTGCAAAACCATCACAATCTATGCCAGACGATATTACGCACTCTTATCACAGGGAGCCCCCGCCCCGCCCCGCCCGAAGCTAATTTTCTCTGCCTTTCACAAGAGCAATTGTGTTTGGAAAGTTTAAGCAGCACGTTACTTGATTTTTAAACCACACCAGGGGGTTTTGTTTCGCTTTTAATCCTAGGCACGTAGGGAGGGGGATGTGAGGAGGGACACACTGAATCTTTGATCCATAAGGATTAGAATCACAGAACCATAAAACTATAAAGTTGGAAGGGGTCACAAGGGTCATCTAGTTCAACCCCCTGCAATGCAGGAATTTTTTTGCCCAGTGTGGGGCTCGAACCCACAACTGTGAGATTAAGAGTAACAAGCTCTACCGACTAAGCTTGTTGTTGTTGTTGTTTAGTCATTTAGTCGTGTCCGACTCTTCGTGACCCCCTGGACCAGAGCATGCCAGGCACTCCTGTCTTCCACTGCCTCCCGCAGTTTGGTCAAAATATTTTTCTTTACAGCACTGGACTTTCCTTTCGCTTCCAGGCATATCCGCAACTGAGTGTCCTTTCAGCTTTGGCCCAGCCGCTTCATCAGCTCTGAATCTACTTGTACTTGTCCTCCGCTCTTCCTCAGTAGCATGTTGGACGCCTTTCGACCTAAGGGGCTCATCTTCCAGCGTCATAACTTTTATATGCCTGTTGTCTTTGTCCATGATGTTTTCTTGGCAGGGATACTGGAGTGGCTTGCCGGTTCCTGTTCCAGGTGGATCATGTTTGGTCAAAACTCTCCACTAGGACCTGTCCATCTTGGGTGGCCCTGCATGGCATAGCTCATAGCTTCTCTGAGTTATTCAAGCCCCTTCGCCACGGCAAGGAAGTGATCCATGAAGGGGCCAACTAAGCTACTAGAAGCTTTTTTAAAAATAAAATAAAATAAAGCTTTGTAGTTTGAATTCTGTGCACTTCCTGCCTTCCAATGGAAACACAACACATAGTCAGAGACATGAGTGCCAGCTTGGCCACACGACTGTGGGTGCCCAGGGCTGTGGATGCCATGCAATGTGCATGGCCCTAGCTCCATAATCTGTGGGTGCCCGGCTCCTTCATGGGGAATTTTGTGGGTGCTCAGGCACCCAGGGCCCCAGGGAGTTGGCACCTTTGGTCAGAGAAAACGTGGTGGGTTGAGGAGGCAGCAAGAACTATTGCACTACACAAATGGCGTCTCTCCTGTCATTTGGCAGTGAGGGAAAGGCATTCCGCACATGCCCAGATGTACGTTGTTATGATCAAGGCTGCAACCTTTAATTGATTACTTGCTTAAGCATTTTTTGAATTTATTTCTGAATCAACTGAAAATGCATCCCCCCAAAGTAGGAAGGATGGTTTTGTTTATTTTCGTTTAAAAATATTCTTTTTAATATAAACTTAAAAATTGCAGGTGGCAAGCACTTTTGCAGAAAAGGCATCATTTCGGCCCCCACCCTTTCACTCTGACACAGGAGGTGATGCCTTTACTGAAGGCAGCTCCAGCTGCCACCTAAACCTGGGCCATTTAGAACCAAGAACAGCAACACCTTTTTCTGTCAATGCAATTTTAGGCAAACGTATCTAGTCGATTTAGCAATTGACTTTAATTTCTGTATCTGGGCCCAGAGCTATCACTGTGTCCGTTTAGACAGCTGCTGAAAACTTCCTTGTTTCAGCAGACCTATGCAGACATGGATTTGGTTACATCTGCTTTTTAAAAATAATACTAATAATTGAGTGTTTTATTGTGTTTCTCTTTAAATGTTTTAAACACACTTTTGCTTTTGATTATTTTTAATCAAAGATGTGCTTGGGCTATACATTTAGTAGTAATAAGAGAGTGTTAAGGGAGCACCAGTGTAAGGCAGCCAGTATAGTGAAATGGTTAGAGTGCTGGACTAGGACTTGGGAGGTCAGGGTTCAAATCCCCACCTGTCCAGTCACCATCTCTCAGCCTAACCTACCAGCCTAACAGGGTTGCTGTGAAGATATAATCGGGAGACAAGGATTGTGTACACCAACTTGAGCTGCTTGGAGGAAATATGGGGTATAAATATAAATATTGTATAATGGGCTGGGAATATCCCTTCCTGGTCAATGCAGCCAACACTGAATGGTATAAAGATACTCAGGAGAATGCAGCTTTCTCTGCTCCTGTACACCCCCACCTCTTAACCTGGAAGCCCTTCCCCTTTAAGACACAAGATCTACCCACTCTGGAAGAATGGCAGATGAAGGTGATGGACTATATGGAACTGGCGGAAATGACTGGCAGAATCCGAGACCAGGGAGAAGAGTTGGTGGAAGAAGATTGGAAGAAATTTAAAGACTATTTACAGAAATATTGTAAAATTAATGAATGTTAGAATGATGTTGGATAGAAACTAAGTGGTTTTTAGCTGCAATACTACAAGGGAATTACTAATAGGTAAAGATTTAATGTTACAATATTTTAAGATTAAAGATTAGGAAAAATAAAGAGGGAAAGGATTTGCTGAACCAACAAACTGAATTGGAATACAAAAAAGGGAGGCGTGAGGAGGTCCGAGAAACAAGCTAATGGAAAATAAGTAATGGAAAGACTGAGTTGTTTTTAATTATTTTTATTTTCCATTTTTCTATTTTTTATCTTTATTTTGTAATATTTTGAAAATCTTAATAAATTTCTTATAAAAAAAGAAAAAGAAGCCCTTCCCCTTTAATTCACCAGCTGCACACCAATTTTCTGGGAGCCTCTGACATTCGGAGGCCCACTGCCTTCGACAGTGGAAGCAGAGCGAGACTGTAGTGCTGGAAGGAGGCGCATTCTGACCAAAGGATGAAGGACCATAGAGAAACTCCGGGGAGAACATCACTCAAAGGAGGAAAACCAGCTTGGCCTCATCCATCGACCGGAGGATCAGGGGCTGCGGGCTTGCACATCTCTGAGCATCCCTGCAATCTGGTGTAAACTGAGCTTGGAATCATTTGACTGAAAGGCGGGATATAAATAAATAAATTCGACAAATAAATAATAAACATGGGGGGCTTGGGGGGATATTGGGTTGTTTTTATTTTGATTATATATTTTGTGGTTTTATATTTTGTTCTGTGAACCACCCAGAGATCACTGGGTATAGGGTGGTATATACAGTGGTACCTCCGGTTAAGTACTTAATTCATTCCGGAGGTCCGTACTTAACCTGAAACTGTTCTTAACCTGAAGCACCACTTTAGCTAATGGGGCCCCCTGCTGCTGCCGCGCCACCGGAGCACGATTTCTGTCCTCATCCTGAAGCAAAATTCTTAACCCGAGTACTATTTCTGGGTTAGCGGAGTTTGTAACCTGAAGCGTATGTAACCTGAAGAGTATGTAACCCGAGGTACCACTGTAAATTCAATCAATCAATCAATCAATCAATCAACCAATCAATTCCAGGTAGAGCTTCACCCAACAGCTCCGGAAATTTACAGTAAGCCCTGAGCATCTCCAGGAACGGAAAGGGGGAGCAGGTCCCTCCAAAAAAGATTGTGAGATTCCCAGTTTTCATTTTTTTAAAATTTGTAAATTTAAAAAAAAAAAATCTTTTTTTTTAGCATTTGTAGTTCCTGAGACACGAGATAGATTGTTCAGGTACTATTCTTCTCACTTTGGTGGGGCTTGCTGTCTTCTCTTCCCGTTTTATTTTGACACCCATGAGCACAATCCTAAAGCAAGTCCCACTCTCACTTAGTAGGCGCATTAAGACCCATTTATCCCCTTGCAAAGGTGCACTGAATTGCAGCGTTAGCCTACAGTACAAGGACTATCCATCAGCACTTAACGTGATCTGCTTTACAGCAGAGGTGGGGAACATCAGGCCCCGCCCCCTCCCGAGGCCACACCTCCCAACAGCCCCTCCCCCTCCTTGGCTAACATCCGCCCTTGATCTGTGACACTGCCTGGATGGACACTACCTCTCGCTTGTCTGGATGGAGGGGTGTGTCTGTGTACAAACGAACCTACCAAACAAAGGTAACATTCGTGGCCCTGCCCACTTTTGCCTCTGGCTCCGCCCACCACTCGCATGTGGCCCCCTCCAGAAGGAAATGCGGCCCTCGGGGCGAAAAGTAAACATTCCGCAGCCCTGCTTTCCAGCCTAACGGATCTGCCCCGAAGAGCTTACAATCTAACTTTCCTTCCAGCAAGGAACGGCGTCTGCGCGCACTAAACTCCCCTGAAAAGACAGCACTTTTCAAACCATTTCCAGACCCCCTTTCAAAGAGGGGTCTCGGCTCCTCCACCTCCTCTCCCCCCCCACCTGCACTGAGTATCACCCCCACCCAAGCGAGTTTTCCTCCCCGCAAAGGGACCTCTCCCGACGCTCTCTTGCAGCGTTTGCCTCGACCACGTGCGCCTAGGAGCCAACTTTATTTGGCTGCGGCTTTTCTTCTTTTCCAAAGGGTGCGTGTGCAGAAAGGGATTGTACACATAAAAAATGGGGATGTTAGGAAATCAAAGCAAGGCTAAACAAACCACCCCCTCTCTCCTCACCCCCCGGCCAGCGGCACCCAAAAAAATCCCTGCCGCCCACTTCGCGGGGGGACACTTGCGTCTGGCTAGCTCGGAGGAGGCGCTACTGAGCGCCTGAGGTTTGCGCAAACGGAATTGCCTCGCCAGGACTTAATCCGACAGGAGGGAGAGGAAAGTCGGGGGAGCGGGGGGAGCAATTTCCCCGATTTCCTTTGCCGGGAGGGGGGAATGAAACCGCGCGTCCATCGCCCTCCCTCGTCGGGGGTGTTCCTAGCGGGCCCGTCTAACCCCTCCTCCTTTCCCGTCGCCCTCCCTCGGATGGGAAGCGCAGCCTTTATAATGTGGCCCCTCCGACGGGAGCATCCTTTCCAGCGCGTGCGTCTTGTCCTCCTTTTTTTGGAGGGGGCGAACCAAGCCAGCCCTTAGCTCGGGCCGAATCCTGCCTCCTTCTCTGGTTCCTTTGCGCATTTCGAGCCTCTGATTCCCTCGCACGCGTCGTCTTCTTTCCTTGGAGAAGGGAACCCGATTCTCTTCTTGTTGTCCGTTTTTCTTCATTTTCTGCTCGCCTTGTGATCCCAAAAGGTTCGTCTAGCTGGAATGAATATATCTGAGCCTAGTTTCTGTAGAGAGGAGATACCCCAAGCCAGAGGCGACTTTTCATGGGGAGCCGTCGCGGGAGCAGCCGCTGCGCCACCGCCGCCTCCGCCTCCGCCGCCTCCACCTCCTCCCGCCGCCGCTGCTGCCTCTGATCCCGGGCGCGCCTTCGCGCAGCACAGCCGGGCCGCCGAGCCCGCCGTCTCCAGCCGGACCCCCAGCCCGGAGCCGGCCTTCGGATTTCGCCCCGGCGCAGCGGCGCCCATCGGGGGAGGCGACCCCGGCGGCGCGCTCTTGGGCACCTCGGCTGCCTCCAGCCGTTCTCCCAGCCCCGACGCCGGCTATGGCTACGGCGCCGGCTCGGGCCGTCCGTCCGACGGCAAGAGCGCCGAGGATTCCCGCATCCGGCGCCCCATGAACGCCTTCATGGTGTGGGCCAAGGACGAGAGGAAGCGGCTGGCCCAGCAGAATCCGGACCTGCACAACGCGGTGCTGAGCAAGATGCTGGGTAAGCGGGGGGTGTGAGCGCACTGTGGGACTCATTGCCACCAGATGTGGGGATGATGACCACCAGGAGCTAAGGTGGGTTAGGACAGATTCATAGGGAAGCGAAAGCCTTTCAAGCATGGGTGTAGCCAGGATTTATTATAGCGGGGCAGGCTTTATGTTAGGGGGGACAGAACCTCAGTTCTGTATTTTTGTTGATTTTTATTGATTTAGGGGGACAGCCTCCCCCCCCTTAGTCAGGCTTGAAAGGCTTCTCCCTCCCTCTGAGAGCACACTCAGGTGTTGAAGGGAGACCTGGGGTTTGCAGAAATCCTTTTTAGCAACCTGTAATGGGGGCCCTCGAGAAAAGACCCTGCGAAGACCAAGCATGCTCAGTAGCAATGGGATGATGAGGGTTTTGGGGTGTGGGTGTTGACAACGGGAGTGGGAACTATCCTAGAAGAAGACATAACTAGCAATCTAGACTCCTGAGCAGAGGCACCTCTCTCTATCTCTCTCTCACACACACACGCTGCAAAATTTTACTGCAGGTCCCACGTATTAGCCATACCTGAGAAATGGAGCTTGCATGTTCCAAGCAGTTTACCTTGGAGTAAGATTGGAGACTGGGGGCAAACAGGAACAGAGGTGGCCGCTGCCTTTTGTTCTGCTGGTGGGCTCTGTGGGGGCATCTGTCTGAACAGTGCAGTTCTTACAAGGATCAAAAAGGAGTTTGGGAGAGGGGAGAGTAGCAGCCATGAAGAAGGAAGCTCTCTCTTTTTAAATTTATTTTGAGGAAGCTCTCTCTTATGGTGCAACCTTTCTCATCAGCCCCTCTCTGCAGGTCATTCGCGGTACAATCCTGCACATGGGTACCCAGAAGTCAATTGCAGTGTGGCTCGTTCCCAGATAAAGGGCTGTAGGATTGTGACTTTAATCCAGATAATTTACCCATCCGTTGCACCTACAGCAAGGGAAGCACTAGGGCAGATCACTTCCCTCTTGCACTATTACTGCACGCTTGCAAATGCTTCTCACAAAGCTGAGAAAGCAGCCAAAGAAAGTCATTTTTAAATCAAATGTGCATTCTGGCCAAGCGCGCGGTTTTAAAACTGAACTGCATTGGGTGTTATTCTACGAAATGTTGCTCTCAGTCCCCTCTTCTCCCGAAAGGATACAGTTCAAAGACTAGAAGAACGTTTTCCCCTGCACCCTTTTACTAATTTCACTTCTTTGGGATAAAAAGATCCGCAGTCAATGAGTAATAAGAGACCCTGAGAGATGAACACATTTAGAAGCTTTTTGGCTTCTGTCGCTTCGTCTGATGATGCAGTACATTTCATCTTCATTTGGGAGGTGTGTATGGGGAGGGATACAGGGACACACACAGAAGCAGAGAGTGGAAAGAAAATTGCACATAGAAGGGTCCCCAAGAACCCGAGATACAAAAGGTAACGGTCGGTCTATCACAAACCCAAATTTATACAACGTAGGAAGCTGCCATATCCTGACTCACTGGTCCATCTAGCTCAGTACTGTCTACACAGACTGGCAGCAGCTATCCAGGACTTGGGGGGGGGAGGTCTCTCCTAGTCCTATCTGGAAATGCCAGGGATTGAACTTGGGGCATTCTGCATGCAAGACAGATGCTCTATCATTGAGCTATGGCCCTTTCCCACCCTCCACCCCCTTATTGCAAGGTAAGAGCAAATTGACTCATTCACAACAACAAACCCCAAGCTTCTTGTGCTAATTTTATTGCAGGATAGGCTGTTAGAAGGAATAGAGAGACAGTGCAGCATTCATGTGTCGGCATGCATTTGTTTGACTTGGTTGAAATAAAGTATCTAGAGGGACGCAAAAGGGCTGTAGGGTTCGTTGGGGGAAGTGTTTGTGACATCACAAGCACTGGGCAATCAGCACTATGCGCTGCAGCTTCTATTGCAGAAAGCCATAACTGGTTTCTTCTGAGCTCAGCCCAGGGCAGGGAGTTCTGCATCTGTACTGAGTTCAGTACAAAGCTAAACAGCAGTCGCTACATCTGCAGTAAAACCATGGTCAAATCCACCAAAATTTCTTATTACACAAAATGAAAAGTGATTATCAAATTTGCAACAAATAGAATGGAAAGGGGTTAAGTAACTTGTTCCATTTGTGCAAGCATGTATGCTTTCACAATGGAACTTCCTCCCTCAAATTTATTTTGGGGGTTCTCCCAATCCACTGGGGCAGATTTGGAGAGGGCACAGGATGTGCACTGAGGGGACAAGATAGGGGAGTTCTGTTGCACAAGCAAAAATCCTTGCACTAACAGACTAAGCACATTGGATACTGCCCAGACAAAATGCCATTTCCCCTTGTCCTTGGAAGCAGTCAAGGAAAAAGGAACTCATTAGTTCTCTTATTCCCCCACCCTTTCCTGAACACCTATCTGGAAACAAGAGACACAGGCTCCTACATAAGATTTTCATATATTATATACCTTAGCTAGCTATCCCCTTGCAAATTGTCCAGGGTCCTCTAGCCATATATGCCATGTATGGATGTTAATTACTATGGGACGGAATGTGGGAGAGAGCCCTTTCTAAACTGAATGCCTCTTGTTCAGCAATGTGGGTATCACATTTGCATTTCAGAGTAGACAAGAGAAATACAAAAAATCACTTGCAAGGAAGCTGCCATCACTGGTTGTGTGAAAGCACCATTATAAAAAAAACTGCACTTTGGTTTCCCCCCTCTTTAACTACCTTGTGATTGTGTGTGTGTGTAAGCAAGTAAGGAAGAGCAGGGGGAGAGAGAGATGTTTCTAATCGAAGTGGAATCTCCCTCACATCAAAAATCTCAGCAGGGTAGGAACTTTATCAGAACCCATGAAAACGTTCCAAAATAGTGAATGCACTCTCAGGTTCTCCAAAACTCTCCATTGGACTGGATGATAAACTTGATCTCCTTCTCCACACCCTATTTTACTTGGCATCCAGGCTGATGAGATAGTTCACCATCTTGTGACATCTTGGACGGTCTTAATGTTTTTGTGGATTTTGGGGTTGTTCTCATGGATCATACAAGAGATCATGAACATATCAGGGACTCAGAGCCATGATCTCCCAGAGGATCTACTGTACCTTCTTGGCATAGTCTCTCTCTCTCTCTCTCTCTCTCTCTCTCTCTCTCTCTCTCTCTCCTGCCATGGTTAAGACGCATGGTGAAAAAACTGGAATCTAATGTCCCCAAGGTAGACAGGGGCTGAGGAGATGACCTTTTGGTGATTGGACTTGCATGGTTTAAAAACAACAAGAGCATCCTACTTCCCAATGTGAGATACGTAAATGCAAGTACTGCCTATTGTTTAATGGCCTTTGTATGCTGCAATTATTATATGAGCAATAGTTTGGGCTCCTGAAGCAGGTGAAGGACTCGAACCCTTGATCTGCCGGAGCCCTTAATTCTCCCCCGTTTCTGCTGTAGCTTCACGCCTGTGTTTTTCCTTTCCGGACCCTCTCCAGGCCAGTCGTGGAAAGCGCTCAGCGCCAACGACAAGCGCCCCTTTGTGGAAGAGGCAGAGAGGCTGAGGATTCAGCACCTGCAGGACCACCCCAACTACAAGTACCGCCCCAGGAGGAAGAAGCAAGCCAAGAAAATCAAGAGGATGGAGCCCAACATCCTCCTGCACAATCTCTCCCAGCCTTGCGGCGACGGCTTTGCCATGAACCACCGGGCTGGTGGCGCCATCGGGCACCCGGGCCATGCCCAGCCTCCTCCGCTCAACCACTTCAGAGAACTCCGCTCGGTGAGCTCTGATATGGAGAACTACGGCTTGCCGACCCCTGAGATGTCCCCTCTGGATGTGTTGGAGCAGACGGAGCCTGCCTTTTTCCCTCCACACATGCAGGACGACTGTGGCGTGATGTCCTTCCGAGGCTACCACCACCACCCTCCTCCTCCTCCTCCACCTCCCCAGATGGAGTTTACCCCGGAGAAAAACCTGGGGAGGAACATGCCCATGGGCTACCCGCAAAACCCACCTCACCTGGCTGATGCCATGAGGACTCCCCACCCACCTGGTATGTACTACAACCAAATATGCGCCGGAGCCGCCAACGGGCTTTCAGCCCACCTGGGCCAGCTCTCCCCGCCGCCCGAATCTCACCACCTCGACGGCGTGGAGCACTTGAACCCCAACGAGCTCTGGACAGAAGTGGACCGCAACGAGTTTGACCAGTATTTGAATATGAGCAGGACTCGTCCCGATCCGTCGGGGTTTGCCTACCATGTCTCCGTGTCCAAAGTGACTCCACGAAGCCTCTCCTGTGAGGAGAGCAGCTTGATATCGGCCCTGTCCGATGCCAGCAGCGCTGTCTATTACAGCACCTGTATCACTGGGTAGGGCTGCGCTTGTGTGTTCAGCAAGGGGAGAGGGGTTCGAGGCTGAGCTCGGTTTAACGGCCATTTCCCTTCCCCCAGGGAACCCTGGGAACCTGCAAGGGGGAACCATGGGATCTTGTACCTGAATTCCGTCTCCTAACCACAATTCCCAGGACCCTTTGAGCGAAGCTGTGCCGGTTAAACTGGTATGAGTTTGATGGAAGCTCAAAACCGACACGTACCCTTAGGAAAGGCATGATGCGCAGGTGCTAACCTCTTTTTTTGTTTGCTCCAAATGAGAGCAGCTTGGTTTCCCATCCTTGTGGGGCACCTTGTCCTTCTAACAAATTTATTCTTACCTGCTGAGAGACAGCCCAGCTCAGCTAATGTGCCCGTCCTTTGAGAAACAAGTGCCAATCTGCCGAGGAGTGAGCAAAAAACATCTGCAGGAACTTTGAAACTGTTGCTGCAGAGAATTGCTGCAGAGAAACTATTTGCCCTTCTACTGTTGTGTCCCAAGCAGGGCTTGGGAACCTCACCCCTGAAGCTTGCGGAGTTTTCTGCATTTAAGGGCCTCTTCACACTTAAACAGATTTATTATTATTATTATTAGTGTCCACTGAAGGTCATTCAGCATAAACCCATGAGTGTCACTGTCAGGATTTTTCATTCTCTCCCGTGCTGCAGAGCGTGTGTGACGTGTGCATGTCACAAATGTGTTTGCAGAGCAGACATGTGTGCATCGTACTCATCTGGGAGCAAGGGACTGGATGTGTCAGGCTCGACTTTGCTCTGTGTGAAAGAGCCCTTAGATCTCCTGCCTTGCACATTTTTAGCTGAAGCACTGGTTTGGGGGGCCAAAACACGGGACACCGCCCCCTTCCTTGTTCAGCGTAATGTGCAAATCATCTCAGAGTCCCTCTGCGAGACCCGACATTCATCTAGCTGAGATAACAGTGCCCACCTATATATCCCCACAAGTGCCTTCCTTTGCATCAGCCTTCCAAATCCTCTCCCCTTGCCTGTCAACATTGCAATATTTAGATTATCTCATTAAATGCATTGCTTGGTTTTTTTGTTTTTAAAAATAATAATGCTGAACCACTGATATACTGTATTGCTATGTAGCACAATGAGATAGACTGTTGCAAAGCAGAAGGAAACTGAATTCATAAGGTGCCAAAATGTGTGAGGGCGGACAGTTTTTCTGGACCTTTTATTGCCCCGGAGGGAATTACCGTGGGTGCAGCTTTTCCTCACGCCTGCAGCATTATAACACGACAAGCCGCAAGATGCTGAAATCCTTTCCCTCTGGATTGTTGGGAAAAAGTTCAGGAGCCTGGTTCTCTGGTGCATTTGATCTCTTCCAGTGTTTAAGATGTCTGTACTGTAAGTCTGCGTAACTGGGGAAGCAGGGTGGGGGGGCAGTGGCACTCGACATCTGGGGTTTTTTTTAGCAGTGAAGCAAGGTTTGTCGTTCTTCAAAAGCAGGCTGGCTGCCTGACCCGGAGCTGAATTGCAAGCTGTCCAATTTGAAGCATCACCCGAGTCCTAGAACATGCTGGGATCTGGTGGCGAGTGGGCAGTCTGCAACCCAACAGAGCGCATGGCAAAAAAAACAAATCCTTTCACTGTCATATTTCTGCATTGCACCCCGAGGGCACCGTCGTGGGGTAAAGCTATAGTCATGCCTAAAACAGGTTGGATTGAACTTGCTTTTGCAGGAGGGGAAGCACTGACGGCAGTGCGGTTTGAGACCTTCCATAAAAGGGGATGGGCATCAAGGCAGGGAAGTAGCCAAATTGTGATGAGGGAGGGTTTTAAGACTGGTTAAAGTGGTATGAAGGGAAAGGCTTGAAAAAGCCGTAAAAATAAAATAAAATTGACAGATGGTCCTTTTAGGGTGGCATAGCTTTACCAAGATTGTGCCCGTTCACTTCAAAGGCAGCCCACTGATTTCAGTAGCTTCCAAGTGTTTTGGAAATCCATTCTCGAGTTAATTTCCCCCTGATGCTTTTTCATATAATTCTAAGAATCCCCATCAGAAAGCTGACGGAACCTGCTTTGACTCAACTTCCCTGTGAACCTCTGCGTGAATCCCATTGAAGCAGCTCTGCTAAGCTTTGCTCATGTAGACCCATGATCTTTGCAATCACACTGATGGAAGCGTTGGGGTGGAGGTGCATTTGAAGCTGCCATGTGAGATCCGAGCCACTAGCCCACTGCCGTCTCTGGTGGCCATAATTCAAGGGCTCAGGGCAAGAATCTTTCCCCACTCCTCTGGGATCCTGTGAGCTGGTGGCACCCAGGACTGAAACCGAGACCATCGTCGTGCAAAGCAGATGTTCTGCCACTGGCCTACAGCCTTTCCCGAAACATAGGCAGCTGCTTCAGACTAAATCAGACTATTGGCCATCTCACTCAGTATTGCCCATGTGGACTGGGTTTCAGAGGGGAAGCCTCTGCCTGCGACCTTTTTTCATGCAAGCAGATGCTTTACTGCTGAGCCACAGCAGCCCCTTTCTTCAGAATGGAGGAGCAACTTTCAGCCTTCCACTTTCCCCAAGGTCTACACCATGCCTGGAGAACCAGCATTTTCAGAGTTAGGTTGTTAAGGCTAAAGGAGAAGCGAGTCAGGGCTTATCCACACTGACCTACACTCCGCATTCCTAGGCACCGGTCCACACTTTCCAGGTCTGTGCCCAACAGCTCTTTATTAATATTATTTTTGCTTTCCTTGCAAAAACCCACTCTTTACCACCGAATCAGAGCAAATAGCAATTTGCAGAAAACCCGAATTGCCATTTGCTCCTAATCAGGAGTATGGATCCAATTTTCTTGGGGAAAGCAGATGGGAGAGAGAGAGAGAGAGAGAGAGAGAGAGAGAGAGAGAGAGAGAAAGAAAGAAAGAAAGAAAGAAAGAAAGAAAGAAAGAAAGAAAGAAAAGCACTCTGAAATGGACTGGGAAAGTGTGACCCTATGCCTAGAAAGCGTTGGGGAGGGGAGGTGAGTAAGGATGAGCCCTAATAAGGTGTTCAAAACCGGGAGTGATTCTTTTGCAATGATTGCTATGGGACAGAGACTAGTTTAGGGGTGCCAAACAGGCACATTTTTCACTGTATCAAGATTATTATCTTTCATTTGAACCATAGGACTATATTTTTACTAAGTCTTTTTTTATATCTTATCTATCTATCTATAAATGATATTTAATTTGTTCAGGCATTTTATACTACCGAATGTCTTTTTTGTCTCTTTTGGTAATAAATCAAAGGGTATCTGTGTCACGGAAAGCATTTATGTAGCAACCGAATTAAAACAAATCTAAAGAACAGAGGAGAGAGGGGCAGTTTTAAGCCGTAAAATCGCATGCAACAATTTTCTGGAATTTTGGGGGGATAAGGAGAGCATTTTCGAAAGCCGCGAGACCATGGAGACTCGATCCCACAGTGGAGGGGGGGAGAATCTGTATAAAACCCCACTGAAATGAATTGGCAGCTGCACAAGGACCCTGCTAGAGTTTGTGCAGAAGACCGTCCCAAATAATGTTGCTGGCTGGTTAATTGTTAAGACATATTTTCCTAATTTCTTGGCTCTCATGTGCTTGCTATGTGAACACATGTTTCTCCCCCCCAATAAATGTTGTCCCCAACCATTTCCAGATTTCTCTGGCAGTCGATTCCTGTTTAGACTGCGCATTGGTTTCAAGGGAACACCTCCCACTAAGCACTGTGCAAGGGTGTGTTTGTGTGAGAGAAGAAAGGCCTTCTCTATAGGAAGGATAGGAGAGGGTGGGTTTGATCTAGGCTCAGTTGCCAATGCAATCCAGCGTACGTGCCTATTTTCCCAATGTTGTGTAAGCTGCCGATGTGTTTGGTCGGACGTGCCATCTGTTCTCAGATTTGAGGAGGCAGGGAACAACCCTCAGTCCTCTAATAAAACGACGTGATATCCTTTTCTTGACATGTCTGTGTGTGGTTTTTTGGGTTTCGTTAACACAACTGCACACAATCTGCGCTAAAGGGGCTCTGCATTTGCACGTCAGAGCCTGCAGAAATTGGGAATAATATTAAAAGCCTGCTTAGCTCTGTTGATTTCGCCGTGCTAATATGGCTCCTCACATGTGTTCTGATGCTTTGTTTACAGCCTGACACATAAGACGGTGACGTCAAAGGGCTTGGGTGGGAGCCAGTCGGTTTCCCACCCACCCTCTTCCCTGTCCTAAACATTATTGTGATTGTTTGCAGCGCTAGCTTAAGATCTCATCACATCATCTTTTGTTATGTTGCTGATGCACTGGAGGACGCATGTCCCCCGTTTCGAGCACATTGTTTCTCTGGCACAGAAATGTCTTTGAGCATTATTATTATTATTATTATTATTATTATTATTAGCACCAGGAATGCCTTTCAGTCTCCTGTGCTTCACTTGCTCATCATCACCGCTAATGCTGTATATGGAGAAGAAAGCTCTTTTTGAAAAATCAGCTGTAGATTCTCGGTTCATGCGGTGCTTTCATCCAGTTTCCAAAGACAGGGAATTCAAGGAACAGGGCTTGCTGTTGCTCATGAAAACTCTCTGGGGAATGGGCAATTAAGTTCCGATCAATAGAACTTAATTCCATAGCAATGCAAACTTAATTTCACTTGGGCTACACTGTCTTTGATGTTGCAAGATGTTTCCCAAGACAGCTCTCTTGTCGCCTGATGGGCGGATTGCCTTTCTTTTGGCGCTTCCATTGGGCAAAGCAGTTAGCCATTTTTACCTTGTGAATTTTTCACAACAACCTTATTAGTTATTACCAATCCTCTCTGTTCTCTCCCTCCATATTTCTGCTGTGTTTTTGTACACAATGTATGCTAAAACTCCGGTTCCAAAACAGCCCCTTGAAGTAGATTTTCTTTCTTTCTTCTTTTGCCCGAAATATTTCCACTCCTTCTTTGTCATATTTTAACCCCATCCAATTAATCAAGCTACACATTGGCTTAAAAAAAAAAAAAAAGCCCCTGTGAATGTGCTTAGAATATATCTAGAAAGGAAAATGCCAGTCCATTGCAGAAAAATGCTAATGACATCTGTTCATTGAATGATGGCGATGATTTAAAACAGACTTTTTTCTTCGCCAAGGAAGGTTTTTATTTTATTTTTTATGAGTCCCCTTTCTTTCTCTTTCTCTCTTATTGTTGCTGTTGGCAAAAAGATGTTGAGTGGCGGGGTATGTGTGTGTCTTTAAACCAACCGTACTCACTTTAGAGAAGTTTTAAAAGGACAACTCCATCGGTGTAAAGGATTGGGTTTTCAACACTTGCGAAGCACACTTTAGTTTTAAAATACTGATTTGGAGGCAGGTTCCAGTCAAAATGATGGAAATTTTGTTTCCATTTGCAGCCCGTTAACAAGGCCAAGGGAGGTAAAGGATTGAGAAGGGGAAAGTTACATCACCAGCAAAACAGGAGGACTGGCCCTTTGCCATGGTTGGGGCATCCAATTGGAGCCAGAATGTTTGGCGTTTGCTCCCCCCCCTCCACAGCTTTGTAAAGAAATAGGAAACATCCTGTGTATATCCCTGCAAATGACTATGTCAGGAAATGGCCTTATAAAGGCTGAATGACATTATAGTCCCCAGAAAGAAATCTGGAAGGAAGGAGGTGGGTTTTGGGACAGGGAGGGGGAAAGACCAGCTCTTGACTTCTCTTGCAGGTTATTGCTATGCGATCACTTCCTGAGGTACAAAGGAGAAGCTAAAACGCACACATGTCCATTCTTTCCCCTTCTCGGCCACCCACAGGAAAGGCGATCGTCTTGAACGATCGCTGAGGAAACCATGCCCTTAGTCCCTTTCGGCAACTAGAATTCCCAGCCCCGTTAGGTGGGTTCTTCGGAGAAGGAGAAACACCTGGGCTCTCCGCTTTGCGGGGAAGCCCCGCCCTGGAACCAGAAGCCCCACCCTCTCCAATACTTATTAAAGAGGCCCGTGGCTCCTTGCCACTGCCGGGGCCTCCTTGAGCCTTGCTCTCATCTATGTCAAGTTGCCAACTTCCCAGAGGGAAAGGAAGTTGATTACTGGCATGCCTCCATTGGCATGTAATTACATCTAAAAATCAAGAGTGGGACGCCAAACTCCTGTACAGCCTAATGGACTTCTTGGCGGTTTGTCAAGTCCTGCACATATTTTTTTCCCCTCTTGGACCAGCTGCAGAACTGAGCAACCTGGCTTTATCCTGGCTCTGTTCCTACCCATCTGGCTGGCACCATACAGTATATATGTTTGTGTGTGGAGAGAGAGGGAGAGAGAGCGCGCGCCACTGAGTGAGATCATCTAGTGATATGGAGAACAAAGTGTCATCAAGATAAGGCAGATGAGTTGGTCCGTGTTTCCGAACTCCAAGATCCAACACCTCTGTTGGAACCAACCAAAATGTTGCAAGTTTTTCAGATCTCCAGAACGCTTCATGAGATGAGATGTCTTCTGGTGAAGAGTTTTGGAGCACTCTAGATGGCTCAGAACCCAGTCTAGAAGCTCTAGATCAGAGGTCAGCAACATAAGGCCCATGGGGCACAAGCGACCCATGGGGGTCGTTTAACCGGCCCATGGGGGTCATTTAGGGATGTTTTTAATATTTAATGCTGTATTGTTTTTAACACTCAATTGGAAGCCGCCCAGAGTGGCTGGGGAGGCTCAGCCAGATGAGCGGGGTATAAATAATAAATTATTATTGTTAGTATTATTATTTAACTGGCCCAGGGAACCTCGCCGTCCACTCGGTTGGCTCCCGCGCACCACACTAAACTGGCGCGGAGCAGCGACCGCCTTCCGCGACGCTGGCCAGCTTCCCATTGGCTTCAGGAAGCTCCTGCAGCCAATTGGAAGCTGCGCACACCTCCTCCGCACGGGAAGGAGTGCTGGAAATAGCATTTGCGCATGTGCGCACACACACACACTGGCCCACCGCGACATCTGTGCGGGACCATGAACCAGCCCAAGCCACAACAGCTTTACCGGCCCCTGCTCTAGATGGCTGAAGACTCAGAAACCTAAAAGACCTTCTCCTCCCTTATATACCTGCCTGGACTTAGAGAGCATCCGAGGATGACTTCTCATGACTAGAGATGGGCAACTCATACCATTTTGGTTCCTCTCAGCTCCTCGTTGTTTCCAGTGTTAAGTTCGGTTCTTAACATCAGTTCAGGCCCAGACAGAGGGGGGGGGGGGCATATGGGCCACTTGGCCTGGGCCTTCGATTCCAAAGGGGGCCTCGGTAAAAATTATTTATATACTTATTTATAAGACTTCAGTTATCCCCAGGGTAAAAAAAGAGGGGGGCACATTATCTACCTGGCCCGGGCCTCTGCCTGGCTCTGCAAGGCCCTGCTTCAGTTTGCATTCCCCCCCCCCCAAAGTCCTCATATAAATTTAGCAGCGTTTTGGTGCAAATCATCCTATCACCAGGGCCGTCTTAAGCATATCCGGCGCCGTGGTGCAAAGATCCCTCCAGCACACACACCCCTTTCCCAGAGTTATCAACCTTTCCCCAAGGCTCTGCGGGGATCGCATTCCCCCCTCAGAGGCTTGGGAGGCAAGCTGTACGCCCCCCAGCCATATACAGTGGTACCTCGGGTTAAGAACTTAATTTGTTCTGGAGGTCCGTTCTTAACCTGAAACTGGTCTTAATCTGAGGTACCACTTTAGCTAATGGGATCTCACGCTGCCACCACACTGCTGCGGCACGATTTCTGTTCTCATCTTGAAGCAAAGTTCTTAACCTGAGGTACTATTTCTGGTTTAGCAGAGTCTGTAACCTGAAGCATATGTAACCTGAGGTACCACTGTAGTTGGCGGGGCGCAGCTTCCATCCTAAGCCTCTGCAGGGATCACTCTCCTACCGCGGAGGCTTGGGAGACAAAGCTGCATGCCCGCCACCCATAGAAGAAGAAGAAGAGGAAGAGGAGGAGTTTGGATTTGATATCCTGCTTTATCACTACCCGAAAGAATCTCAAAGCGGCTAACATTCTCCTTTCCCTTCCTCCCCCACAACAAACACTCTGTGAGGTGAGTGGGGCTGAGAGACTTCAGAGAAGTGTGACTGGCCCAAGGTCACCCAGCAGCTGCATGTGGAGGAGCGGGGAAGTGAACCCGGTTCACCAGATTACGAGTCCACCGCTCTTAACCACTACACCACACTGGCTCTCAGTGGTTGACGGGGCACAGCTTGTGGGCGTGCAGGGAAAGGGGAGGCCGCTGGCAAAGCCGCGCAGCTCCCCCACTTGCTGGGACGCTCCTGAGAGGCCAGAGCCCTGGCACAACGCGCCAGTAAGCCCAATAGGAAAGACAGCTTTGCGTATCACATTTTTCAATCCGCTTTTGCTCAAAGCAATTTCTCTCTATTTTCTCATGTTTTCTCTAATCAGTGCGTATTTATGCAGGCTTTACCCTGGCAAGTGCATTTTTCTGTACATTATTTGGCTGGGAAATGGCATCACAACACGTAGAGAAGTGTGGATTTTGAAGGATGGGTGAGTTTCCGTTCCTTGTGTCATAGGTAGGTTCGCCTTTCAATGCAAACAGAACCGAATTTCTCCTGCATCTCTACTCCTGGTCCACAGTCCTCTGGTGTGTCACAACTGTGACACTCCAACTCTGTACAGTGGTACCTCGGGTTACGTACTTAATTCATTCTGGAGGTCCGTTCTTAACCTGAGGTAATACTTTAGCTAATGGGGCCTCCTGCTGCCGCCGCACCGCCAGAGCACAATTTCTGTTCTCATCCTGAAGCAAAGTTCTTAACCCGAGGTACTATTTCTGGGTTAGCGGAGTCTGTAACCTGAAGTGTATGTAACCTGAGGTACCACTGTATTTGCCCTCCCCACCTGCAGGTGCAAAGGGCACTGGCATAGACAGGATTTCGACACCAGGTGAAAATGGCTGCTCATTCCATGCATTTGCAAAAAAACCCAAAAAACAGTTCCCCTGCCTGATTGACGCATATTGTCTGTTTTTAATATAAATTGCCCTTTTGGTTTTAAACGCAGTATGAGGAGTCTCTATGGGAGTATATTGTATTTAAAAATGGGGTTTCAGAGTTTTTAGGGGGCTAACCAGGTTGGGATAGCTGGGATAGCAGGCTTCTTGTTGGTTTTTGTTGGTTTTTGAATGTCTGATGTAGATTTTTCAATTTCGTTGTTCTGTATGGGACAACGACAATAAAAATATCGTATCGTAAAGATACTTTTATTGTATTTTAATGCAGATCCTTGCTCTGGAAAGCGTGATCAATGAAGAGCAGGTTGTAAATAATTTCAAACACATACATAAAACTCGAAAAGCTTTTGCATCGTGATTTTGCAACTTTGGGGTTGGCTCTGATAAAGTGAGTACTGTAAGTGACACCAAGATTCACAGAGCCAATCTTATCTAAATCCACTCACTTGGACAGCTGTAAGAAGATTAGATAAATTCATGGAGAATAAAGCTATCATTGGCTGCTGAACATGCTGGCTATATTGTCCCTCTGAAGCATATGCCACTAAACTAAACTACCAGCTTCCTGAATCTATCCTCATATCGGGATTTTAGTTCTTGCAGGGGGGGGAATAACACACAAGTTATGGGTCTCTAAGGGGCAATGAAATTCCCATCATTTCTATTCAGTATAAAGTAAAGGTAAAGGGACCCCTGACCATTAGGTCCAGTCGTGGCCGACTCTGGGGTTGTGGTGCTCATCTCGCTTTATTGGCCGAGGGAGCAGGCATACAGTTTCCGGGTCACATGGCCAGCATGCCTAAGCCGCTTCTGGCAAACCAGAGCAGCGCACGGAAACGCCGTTTACCTTCCCGCTGGAGTGGTACCTATTGATCTACTTGCACTTTGATGTGCTTTTGAACTGCTAGGTTGGCAGGAGCAGGGACCGAGCAACGGGAGCTCACCCCATCACGGGGATTCGAACCGCCGACCTTCTGATTGGCAAGTCCTAGGCTCTGTGGTTTAACCCACAGCGCCACCCGTGTCCCTCCTATTCAGTATAGTGGGATTTTATTTCATACAGCATAGTTTCTAATTTACAAGTATGTCTCCTCACGACACCTACAGAATTTACAAGTATCTCTCCTCACGACACCTACAGAAATTTAATAGGATCATAGGATTGTACATTTGGAAGGGACCACAAGGGTCATCTAATCCAACTCTCTGCAATGCAGGAATCTTTTGCCCAACGTGGGGCTCGAACCCAGAACTCTGGAAGGTAAAGCTGCTGAAGGGTGCAGATTGTATTCTGCTAGAATGGGAAACAAAAGATGAAGAGGTGAAATCAGTCATGATTAAATGGGCACAAGCTATAGGTCATAATATATTGTTTGAAGATTGTGGAAAACCGATTTAAATTTTACAGACTGTTCTTTATTGAAAGAAAATTACATGAAAATGATGTATAGATGGTACATAACACCAGTACAGATAGCAAGAATGTATAAAACTGGTTCAAATATATGTTGGAAATGCAAGGAAAAAGAAGGGACTTTTTATCATATGTGGTGGGATTGCAGAGAATTTTTTAAAAATTGGGAAATGATATATAATGAGTTGAAGAAAATGTTCAAATTAACAGTATCTGAAGAAGTGTGCATGCACACGAAAGCTTATACCAAGAACTAACTTAGTTGGTCTTTAAGGTGCTACAGGAAGGAACATTTTTGTTAGGGATTGTAGGAAAAGACCTGGCAAGGATAATGAAGAACATATTTATGTATGTGACAATGGCGGCAAGTCTTAATAGCACAAGGATGGAAGAATGAAGAAATCCCGACAAAAGAACAGTGGCAAGAGAAATTGATGGACTATGTGGAACTGGCAAAGTTGACGTACAAACTGCGCGATAAGGACAACTGTGACTTCAGAGATGAATGGGAACCTTTTACAAAGTACTTAAAGAAACAACAAAATGAACTGGACTCCTTGGCAGGCTTTGAATAAACAGACACAAATTTATTTGTTAATATAATAGATGGATAACTTAGAGGTTTTTACATTTTTATAACATGCAGAGAATAATATGTGTTAACAAATCAGAAAGAGGAACTGAGGGAAGTCGGAGGGGGGTATGGGGGAGATGGGAGGGGGGAAATGGGGGGAAATACAATTGTTGAAATAATTTGTTATGTGAAAATAGTCAATAAAAAACTTTTTTAAAAAAAAAAGAACCCACGACCCTAAGATTAAGAATCCCATGCTCTACCGACTGGGTTTTGCATGCCCTGCCTTCAATTGGACATGTTATTGAATTTTTGTGATTGTTTACTGATTTCTGTGGTTCATAGTCATTTTAAAACTAATAAAAATAAAAATTTAAAAACCTACTAGCTTCCTGAAGCCATCTAGTTGGTAGATGCAATGCGGGGGGCTAAATGACCCTTGGAATCCCTTCTGTCATAAATTCTTAGGGTGCGCACACATAGCAGACATACACTCCACAGAATATCAATCCTTCGCCTTTCAAGATTTGGGAAATATTCCCTGAGAAAATTACACATTATTTTAGCACACAGAACAAACATGATAGTGCGCACCCCAGAAATGATCTCTTTCAGCTTCTGCCTTCTGGAAGAAGGTCCAGGGTTATAAAGACTAGGACTAGCCACCTGAGAAACAGTTTCTATCCAAACGTGATTTTGGTTTTAAATGTAGTGTAAGGTGTCTCTATGGGAGTATATTGTATTTAGAAATGGGGTATCAGAGTTTTTAGGGGGCTAACCAGGTTGGGATAGCTGGGATAGCAGGCTTGTTGGGTTTTGAATATCTTATGTAGATTTTTTTCAATTTCGTTGTTCTGTATGGGACAATGACAATAAAGATTATCGTATTGTATCATATCGTATCCCGAACTTAGATTTTCTAAATATTTCCTCTGCAGAAGGAGATATCTTGGAGAAACTTTTCCCAGTCATTCTTTTCACTTACAAATCCTTCAAATCCTGTCTCAAGGGCATATTTGTGTCTGAATAGGGTGGGCCTGCGACATATATGCAAGACCTAAAGTATTTACCATCTCAAAAGATTGGCCAGACTGCCCAGGTAATGCAATCAGTAAAACATTATCAGGCATCTTGGCAGACAGGAGAGAAGCCACACTCAAATTTCTGAATAAAAAAATTCCTTCCTGTAGCACCTTAAAGACCAACTAAGTTAGTTCTTGGTATAAGCTTTCGTGTGCATGCACACTTCTTCAGATACACACGAAAGCTTATACCAAGAACTAACTTAGTTGGTCTTTAAGGTGCTACAGGAAGGAATTTTTTTGTTTTGACTATGGCAGACCAACACGGCTACCTATCTGTAACTCAAATTTCTGATTCAGACCACCTCTTGTGATGTATAGATGATGCTTTTAGGGTGGTCTTTGGGTGAGGGGTTGGGCAATGTCAAAAGCCTTTAGAGGGGCTTTGCACATCTTTGTTCTGGGTCTCTCTGACCTCCTTGCAACAGAAAAATAAAGACCTGTCTTGTTTTTCCGCAAGAGCCTCAACTTCAGGATCTGTCCTTCCAGTGAGCACTCAGGGCTGATTTCCTTCAGAATGATCTTCTTGCAGTCCATGGGACTCTCAAGAGTCTCCTCCAGCACCAGAATTCAAAAGCATCAATTCTTCGGCGATCAGCCTTCTTTATGGTCCAACTTTCACTTCCACACATCACTACTGGGAAAACCATAGCTTTAACGCAGAGAATATAGCAGTCCACAAATCGGTTTGCGTGGAAATCCCTTGCTTTGGATGGAAGAGATGGCTTGGAGAATTGAATTCCTTCTGGGGTTTCCAGTACTGGAAATGAAATAATGACTGTAAAAAGCATTACAGTTGGTTAGTGTTTGGTGCTGATAAAACCAAGGTTGCAGGTTTGATCACCATAAGCGACGGCTGCATTGCAGGGGATTGGACTAGATGACCGGCAGGGTCCCTTCCGATTCTATGATCAGGAAATGGGGGGGGGGGGGAGAGAAGAATGGCCAAAACAGCTCACACAGAGGCATGTTTTAGACAAGACTGAAGTAAGCCTCTGAGACCCCCCTCCTTCCCATTTCTTATGACCCTGGGTCTTTTTATAGTTTCTTGGCAATGACTCACTTTTGTAGTTAATCGCTTGATGGGGGGGGGGGACTCTCTCTTTGTGAACCATTTCTGCAGCATTGCATTACTGCTCGTAACATGTGCTCCTGCGCTTTTAATGGGCACTTGAGGTTTAGGACGCCAACAGCCCCTGCTAAAATACTTAGCAGAGATATCAAACTCGGGGACCTTAAGCTCTCGCAAGTGAAGTGATTAACTGGTCTTTGCATATACCGCCAGACCCCACGATGCACATGAAAAGCAGAGAATCCAGGCTAAGTGGCAGAGACAATCCATAGGGGGGAAAGGATGTCCCATTTGCCCAGGGGCCGGCAACCTAAGGCCCATGGCCCGGACGCAGCCCTTGGAGGCCATTTAACTGGCCCACGAGCCCCCCCTGAAATGAGCCACCTACTAGGCGAGTCCCCGCACGCTGTGCTAAACCAGCGCAACACGGCGCAGGGACTCTCTTCCACCGCCCCGGAAATCACTTCTGCACATGCCCAGGCACCGGAAATCACGTCTGCGCATTTTCACGGCACCGGAAATTGTTTCTGCGCATGCCCAGATGCCAAAAATTGCTTCTGCGAAGGCACAATTTTTGGCATACAGGCATGTGCAGAAGATTTTCGGCTACGGACATGTTTTTGTTTAGTCGTTCAGTTGTGTCCGACTCTTCGTGACCCCATGGACCAGAGCACGCCAGGCACTCCTGTCTTCCACTGCCTCCCGCAGTTTGGTCAAACTCATGCTGGTAGCTTCGAGAACACTGTCCAACCATCTCGTCCTCCGTCGTCCCTTCTCCTTGTGCCCTCCAACTTTCCCAACATCAGGGTCTTTTCCAGGGAGTCTTCTCCTGAGGTGGCCAAAGTATTGGAGCCTCAGCTTCAGGATCTGTCCTTCCAGTGAGCACTCAGGGCTGATTTCCTCCAGAATGGATAGATTTGATCTTCTTGCAGTCCACGGGACTCTCAAGAGTCTCCTCCAGCACCATAATTAAAAAGCATCCATTCTTCGGCGATCAGCCTTCTTTATGGTCCAGTTCTCACTTCCATACATCACTACTGGGAAAACCACAGCTTTAACTATACGGACCTTTGTTGGCAAGGTGATGTCTCTGCTTTTTAAGATGCTGTCTAGGTTTGTCATTGCTTTTCTCCCAAGAAGCAGGTGTCTTTTAATTTCGTGACTGCTGTCACCATCTGCAGTGATCATGGAGCCCAAGAAAGTAAATCTCTTACTGCCTCCATTTCTTCCCCTTCTATTTGCCAGGAGGTGATGGGACCAGTGGCCATGATCTTCGTTTTTTTGATGTTGAGCTTCAGACCATATTTTGCGCTCTCCTCTTTCACCCTTATTAAAAGGTTCTTTAATTCCTCCTCACTTTCTGCCATCAAGGTTGTGTCATCTGCATATTTGAGGTTGTTGATATTTCTTCCGGCAATCTTAATTCCGGCTAGGGATTCATCCAGCCCAGCCGCAGACGCGATTCCCGGCGTGGCGCTGTGCCGGCCTGGCCGACGGAGGATCTTCGTGGGAGTGATCCAGCCCATGCCCGGTAAGCCTTTCCGACCCTTGCAGTTGCCCATCAAAGCTCTGTGGGATTGACTGAAAGCAGAGTCTTGGGACAAGAATCACAAGGTGGTACACATGATTCCCCCCCTCCTCATTTAATCCCCACAACAGCCCTGTGAGGTAAAGGTTAAACTGAGAGGCAGTGATGAAGGTGATGGACTATATGGAATTGGCAGAAATGACTGGCAGAATCCGAGACCAGGGAGAAGAGTCGGTGAAAGAAGACTGGAAGAAATTTAAAGACTATCTACAGAAATATTGTAAAATTAATGAATGTTAGAAAGATGTTGGATAGAAACTAAGGGGTTTCCAGCTGTAACGCTTTAGGAGATACGAAAAAAAAAAAGGTTTATAAATGGGTAAAAGCTTAATGGTAAGGATTTGCTGAACTAACAAATTGAAGTGGAATACAAAGAAGGGAGGTATGAGGAGGCCGGAGGAAATAAGTGTATGGAAGATATGTTATGGAAAATTATTTGTTTTTTAAATGTTCTTATGTTGTATTTTGTATTTGTTTTTCTTTTTTATTCTTTTTCATTGTTATATTTTTTAAAAAAACTTTAATAAATATTTTAAAAAATAAATAAACTGAGAGGCAGTGACTGGCCCAAGGTCCCACAGTGAATTTTGTGGCCGTGTGGAGACTCAAACCCTGACCTCCCAGGCCCTAGTCTGACACTCTTTATTTTTCTTTCAAAAAATTTATTCGTTTCCCACATTTTTAAACAAACAACCAAACACAAATCATAACTGAACTTGATCCAATATTAATATCATAGTTAAATGACTTCCTCAAATTCCCTTGACTGAATTTCATTATATATCATTGTAACGGTTTTCTAAAATAATTTCTCATAAAATTTACTTAATCCTCTTAATATCTTTATCTCTTTTCATCTGAGCTTTAAACATATTGTTTTATAATTTCACATATTCAGATCCTTAGCCTAACTATTGTTTTGCAAGTATTTCTATTTAATTTATCTTAGCATATTTAGATAAATAGTCTTTGAATTTCTTCCATTCTTCCTGATGCTCCTCCTCCTTCTGGTCGTGGATTCTTCTGGTCAGGTCGGCTAGCTCCGAAAAGTCCATCATCTTCCTAGTCCAGGGGTCTGCAACCCGCGGCTCCGGAGCCGCATATGGCTCTTTTACACCTTTGCCGCGGCTCTGGGGCGGATACTAGCGAGGGGAGGAGGCGCATTGTGCGCCCCGAGACTCCCCACTGTGGCGGGCGCTGTACTGGCTGTGACGTCGCATGGGGGCAGTGCGTGCATTAGTCACGCACCGTCCCGACGTCACCTTCCCGCCCGCTGTCAGATTGCGGCTCCGGAGATATATTTGTTTTAAATGTCGCAATGGTTTTGCGGCTCCCAGTTTTTCCCCCCTTTGGAAACGGGTCCAAGTGGCTCTTTTTGTCTTAAAGGTTGCAGACCCCTGTCCTAGTCTGACACTCTAACCACTGTGCCATGCTGCCTCTCTGTGGGAAAACTCCCCTCTTTCAACAAACCTTCTGGGTGGAATTTCTCTCTCTCTTTTTGCAATTATTTTTTATTAGTTTTCCAAATTTTAAAGAAATTAACAAGTTAATTCAAATTTAACACCAATGTAAAACTTGATTTTCAACCCCTCCCTTCCAAGTTGCTTCTTTTCCCTCTGTCCTTTGCTATTCACAATAAAATACATTTTCTTAGTTTTAAATCATTTCCCATCCATTCCTATTTCCATCAACTGCACATGTTCGGTGCCTGTTTAGACATTTACTTAACTGTTTCCCCAATTAATCATATAGGATTAATATTCCTTTATCGATCCATTAATCATAATTTTAAATTGTATTTCCTTTGAGATGCCTTCTGGGAAGCGATTCATAAATGAAATAAATGATCATATTGCAGAAATAGGCACTGCATTTTGATCCGTCACATAGCGGAAGGCACCTCTGGTTTACATCTCACCTTGGGCCATGAACTTAAGCAAACGGAAAACTCCTGTTTTGAACAGCGTTGAACACAGAAGTGTTTCCTGCAACTATTCCTTTCGTCTGGGGGTGGGGCCCAATTCAAAGTGCTGGTTTTGACCTATAAAGCCTGAAGCAGTTCAGGACTGCCATACCTCAAGGACTGCCTCTTTCTAAATGAACCTTCCCAGACCCCGAGATCATCTTCTGAGGCCCTCCTTCATGTGCCCCCTCCTCAAGAGGTCCTGAGGGTGGCAACACGAGAACGGGGCCTTCTCTGCAGTGGCTCCCCGTCTGTGGAATGCTCTCCCCAGAGAAGTTCACCTGGCACCTCCATTATAAACCTTTAGGCACCAGGCAAAAACCTTCCTTTTCAGCCAGGCTGATCCGATTTACATCCTATGCCCTTTTAAAATGTTTTTTTGGGGGGTAGGCTGTTGGGCTGTTGTTTTACAGTGGTGCCTCGCAAGACGAAATTAATTCGTTCCGCAAGTTTTTTCTTCTTGCGAGTTTTTCGTCTTGAGAAGCACGGTTTCCCATAGGAATGCATTGAAAATCAATTAATGCGTTCCTATGGAAACCGCTTGCCAGGCTGGCGGTGCGGAGAAGGGCTTTTCTCCCCACCGCAAGCCTTCAGGACAGGTACGGGAACAGAGGGGAAGGGGCGCAGCGCTTCTCCTCTGTTCCTGGGGCTTGCGGTGGGAGGAGGGTTTTTCCTCCCCACCGCCAACATTCAGAACAGCATTCTGAATGTTGGCGGTGGGAAGGAAAACCCTCCTCCGACCGCAAGTCTTCAGGACAGCCATCCGAAGGCTGGCGTGGGGAGAAGGGCTTTCCGCCCCACCGCCAGCCTTCGGAGCAGCCTTCCAAAGGCTGGCGCGGGGAGAAGGGCTTTCCGCCCCACCGCCAGCCTTCGGAGGAGGTCCGAGGACAGTGGGGAAGAAGCGCTGCACTTCCCCGCTGTCCCGGAGATTTCCCTATGGGCTTTCGTCTTGCGAAGCAAGCCCATAGGGAAATTCGTTTTGTGAAGCGCCTCCAAAACAGAAAACCCTTTCGTCTAGCGGGTTTTCCGTCTTGCGAGGCGTTCGTCTTGCGGGGCACCACTGTATTTTTATTTGGTATCTTGTGGTTTTATATCTTGATTTTATTCTGTGAACCGCCCTGAGACCCCCAGGTATAGGGTGGTATATTAAATCAGTCAATCTATCTATCTATCTATCTATCTATCTATCTATCTATCTATCTATCTATCTATGGCCCTCCAGATGTTGTTGAACTGCAGCTGCCATCAGGCTCAGTCAGAATGGCCAGTGGCCATGGCTGGGAATGCGGGGAGGGGCATTCAATTTCGCTTACATTCAAAGGCTAATCTATAAAATCCACACTTTCTGAAACAATACGTGACTGAAACGAAGCTATCCTTCGAAATTTGCACTCATCTGAATTTAGTGATGCAGTTCTCCAGCCAAAAGATATTTTATATTGGGGAAAAGTGTGCATAAAAATGAATATCTTAGTGACAAAAAGCATGTTGTTGTTGTTTAGTCGTTTAGTCATGTCCGACTCTTTGTGACCCCATGGACCAGAGGACGCCAGGCACTCTTGTCTTCCACTGCCTCCCGCAGTTTGATCAAACTCATGCTGGTAGCTTCGAGAACACTGTCCAACCATCTCGTCCTCTGTCGTCCCCTTCCCCAACATCAGGGTCTTTTCCAGGGAGTCTTCTCTTCTCATGAGGTGGCCAAAGTATTGGAGCCTCAGCTTCAGGATCTGTCCTTCCAGTGAGCACTCAGGGCTGATTTCCTTCAGAATGGAGAGGTTGGATCTTCTTGCAGTCCATGGGACTCTCAAGAGTCTCCTCCAGCACCATAATTCAAAAGCATCAATTCTTCAGCGATCAGCCTTCTTTATGGTCCAGCTTTCACTTCCATACATCACTACTGGGAAAACCATGGCTTTAACTAAAAAGCATACTAAAGCATACAAAAAGCATACAAAAGACATATCTGGGGAAATTGCTTGCAAAATTGTGTGTATTGTTAGTCAGAAGTGAATACCAAAATGTGTTTATTAGGCGAAATGAGCGCTAAAACCCTGGTGAATTTTCATAAATAGGAATCACAGAATGGTAGAGTTGGAAGAGACCTCAAGGGTCATCTAGTCCAACCCCCTGAAACTTCCAAAAAAGTCACAAATTGTTGCAGAAATCTGGAAGAATTGTTGGAGGAAATGTGGAGTGATGGGAACATGCAGTCATATGTGGTGGGATTGTCCGTTAGTTAATGAATTTTGGGAACAGATTGGTATAGAAATATCGAGAATTGTGGGCAGGAAGGTGGGAATATCTAAATTAATGGTTCTTATTAGTCTGAGTAGCACAGAGTTAAAAACAAAAGAGGAATGTAAATGGGTAAAATTGATGGTAACTGCAGCCAGACGGGTAATAGCGAGTAATTGGGAAAATGCAGAAGAGTTAGGGGTGAAGCAATGGAGGAAAAAACTGAATAATATTATAATTTTAGAATATCTAACTGTGAAGATACACAGAATGAAAGGGTTTAAGGTCAGTGAGAAAGAGGAGGATTGGTTTGAGAAGATATTGAATTATTTGGGCAGGTTTGAACAATTTGGGGCAATTAAAATGTTAAAAGTTAAATAAACCTTGTGGATGGAGGAGTGTTAACGTATATAAAATTGTGCATGTGGTTGATTTGAATATGTTATTATTGATTATATATACCCAATGTATCAGCTGCCTGGGGGGGTTCACTGTTTAATCGTTGCAGAAATGTGAAGCGTTGAATTCAAGACTGGAACGCGAGAACCAGATTGGCTGAGAGAACCAGAATTGTGTCCATCCTAAATCGGGGACTATGGGATTTGTAGTCCGGCAAGAGCTGAAGAGTCACAAATGTTCCTCTGTTCAAACAACTTTGGCAGGCTTTTGAAACAGAGATCTGAGGAATATAGGAAAGCCTGCTGTTTCTCCATCCGGCCCCATATTGTCTACTCTGGCTGGCAATGGCTCTCTGGAGTGCCTGGGAGGGAAAAAAGGAGGTTTTTCCCACCACCTGCTACCTGACCCTTTTAACGAGAGATGCCGGGAACTGAACCCGGGACCTTCGGCTCACAAAACCTCACCCTTTGCCACTGAGCTATAGTTCTCCCCCCCAAAAAAAACCCCCATAGATGGAGTCTTGACACTGTGCAAGATGGACCTCGCATGCCGCACGTTGCAACGGGGTTCCATTAACGTGGGACCTGAGGAATGGGAGGAACGAAACATTCCAGAGACCTTTTATCGCGCCCTCCACAATCACAGCCCCAATCGGTGTGATTTGCCCCTAGAGACGGAGTCAGTTCCCTTTTGGGTTTGCTTAACCTATAAAGGATGCCATGTCAGGATGGAGGTTTAACACTTCCTGTTTTCCTGGAGGACAGGATGTTCTGCTGCATTGATGGCTTTTGTGTGGAGGCTGCTGTTCCCAGTTGCTAAAATAATTTCATTTCCCTCCCCGTTGTGTCTCATGTAATGATCTCATGCTTTGTACTAGGGTTGAGGGGGACCCCCCTTCCCCCACCCCCCACTTTGAGTAATATCTCTCACTTTTCTTAGGTACGGATGGATCGCTCCATTTTGGTTTCTCTCTGTTTCTCATTTTTCCCAGTTATCCACGTTCCAGCATCAGTTTGCAATTTCGTTTTCCAGTCGCCGCTTTCCCCTAATAGACACATCCATCCCCCCCACGCAATTCTGCCTAACATGCGTGTCTGCAAAACATTTTCCCCAATGCAATGCATTTTTGTATTCTGTTTCCACCAACGCATGCACCTTATGCAGAATTTCCCTGATCTTACACCTTTTTGGGTCGGAGAGCTACGTCACAAAATTTGGAGCTGTGCAACTTTCGAAGGCTAGCTGCGTGTTAGTTCATGTGTCGTTTCAGGAAGTGTAAATGAAAGCGATCCAAATTTCTCTCTCGTGACTATTTGCCACTGAAGAAAGATCAAAAGCTCAATAAATTCATGTTTTGGAAACACAAAGAACTCTTCCTATTCCCAGATCATTGATCTGTCTCCGGACTAGGAACTGATCTCTCATTTTCCCAGGGTTAAATTCGGTTTTCCGTGTTTTGCAGCAGTTTCCTGTTTGTTTTAAAAAAAAACATTGTGAAAACTCTCCAGGATTTTGGTGCAAATTTCTCCAAATAAACCCATTTTTATATGCAGTTGTAATTAACTTACACATTTTTGCAAGCATTTCCCCCTAATGCCATGCATTTTTCTATGTTCTTTTCACCCATCTCTCCATTTTTATGCACACTAAAAAGATGCATTTTTGCGCACATTACTTGGCTGGACAAGTGCATTGGAAAATTTGAAGAAATGCAAATTCTGAAGCCGACCTGTGTTTTGGTTCTCATGTTGTTTTGGAAGGTGCAAGTTGGATAGGTTCTCTATTAAATGTGAATGGAACTCACCCATCCCTACGCCCTTAGATAGAAAACCTTCTCTAGGTGGCTTGATCTGTCAGAATCAGTGGCATACCTTGGGGTCTCAAATTTCAGCAGCACCTCTGCTTGAAACCAAAATTTAATGCCTTCCCACACCTCTCACTTCCCATTCTGCATCATAGTTGTGGCACCCCCTATGGTGCCTCTAAAGCTCTGCACCCAGTGTGATTGAACCGGTCACCCCGCCCCCCCAAAATCCACCTCTGGTCTGAATCAGCAGGTTAATAGTTTAGTTTAATGGTTTATTATTTATACCCTGGGACGCTGGTGGTGCTGTGGTCTAAATCACAGAGCCTAGGGCTTGCCGATCAGAAGGTCGGCAGTTCGAACCCTCCCTGCTCCTGCCAACCTAGCAGTTCAAAAGCACGTCAAAGTGCAAGTAGATAAATAGGTACCACTCTGGCGGGAAGGTAAACGGCGTTTCCGTGCACTGCTCTGGTTTCACCAGAAGCGTCTTAGTCATGCTGGCCACATGACCAGGAAGCTGTACGCCAGCTCCCTCGGCCAATAGCGAGATGAGCACCGCAACCCCAGAGTCATCCATGACTGGACCTAACAGTCAGGGGTCCCTTTACCTTTATTTATACCCCACCCATCTGGCTGGGTTTCCCCAGCCACTCTGGGTGGCTCCCAAGCGAATATTAAAAACACGATAAAACATCAAACATTAAAAATTTCCCCAAACAGGGTTGCCTTCAGATGTCTTCTAAAAGTCAGATCGTTGTTTATTTCCTTGACATCTGATGGGAGGGCGTTCCACAGGGTGGGCGCCACTACCGAGAAGGCCCTCTGCCTGGTTCCCTGCAACCTCACTTCTCGCAGGGAGGGAACCACCAGAAGACCCTAGGTGCTGGACCTCAGTGACCGGGCTGAATGATGGGGGTGGAGACGCTCCTTCAGGTATAGCGGGCCAAGGCTGTTTAGAGCTTTAAAGGTCAGCACCAACACTTTGAATTGAGCTCGGAAAAGTACTGGGTTCCTGCCTATCAAAGCATGATAAGTTGGCAGCTTGAAAGGGGGGGGGTCCCTTCTGGAAATAGATGGAGGGAAGGAGAAAGCAGGCAGGCAGGTGCGGAGAAGGGACTGTTAAGCAGGAAAACCCATTTTATGACAGTGCCTGGATTCTGGGAACAGTCCTGCCTTTTTTTGGTATTATTATTGTTATTGTTTTCTGTAATAACTCTTGAGTGGTGATCAGGTGCAAAGAGGGGACGTGTGGAAAGGGATGGGGCAGAGTAGTTTGCGGGCGATTTAACTGCCATTACGGTCCTACCTGCAGCTGTTATGGGACAGAATCTCTCCTGGTTTTATGACTTGAGTACTCTGAAGCTGAGCACCTGATGGGCTAATGCAGGCAGTATGACTGCATTCAGCTCTTAACAGGTCGTTACTGCGGAAAGATGGAGAAGGTATTTGACAGGTACCTTTTTTTAAAAAAAAAAAGCACAGATCCATTCTGTCAACTGTTTTAGGGGATGGCTAAGGTGCAGGCTTAAAAAGAGTGGATGGATGGAAATCTATTTGGCTCAAAGGGCATCTGGTTCTTCTCAGAACTTCCTTGCTGACAATCCAGAAAGCCTTTGCAAGAGCATCCAAAAAGGTGAGCTATCTTTTCTCCGTAAACGATGACCACATCTGCCTGGCTTCATCTCTTGATGCCCGCTTTCAAAGCACCTCTGACCCTGAGCTTTTCACCCAATGGGCTGGCACACTGGCTTAGCAAAGACCCAGCAAGCCCTGATTTGGAGAGCGATTGGTTGCACCATCGCGCTTCCACCTGGGAATTCCAAACCACAGCCGATCACTGAGAGGCTTCTCGGAAGCACTGGTCAACTGATCTGCACTTACAGCAAGCCCTGCTTTTGGCAGAGGTCAGCTTCACGATGGAGTTAGGGCAGCCGATTCCAGCAGGGCTTGCTGTCAGCCTTGCTTGCCAAGGTGCAACCAGGAGTGCATTTCAGTGCATGTCCCTTTGCTACCGTGTCTTGGCTTCAGGTGTGAGGCAGGTCAGTGTCATCTGGGTGAAATGGCCCTGTTGACAGGAGCGTGTCAGCAGTAGATTACTCCGAGCAAGTCGGAGTTAACTCTTCATTGGCAAAAACGAGATCGGCCTTGCCTGCATGAAGCAGTTGCTGAGACTGAAGGTCTCTGCCAAGTCCCCTCCTTGCCTAGGGTTTCCCCCAACAAATCTGAGACTGTGCCTGTGTGACACTAACATCTCCTACGCCCTCTTCATACCTCTCCTGGTTCTGAGAGACCAGGGGAGAGGAAAGCTTGTCACAGCAGGATTGAGAAACATCCATTCCTCTTCACCAGCCTGCGGGAAGCCAGCCAGCGTTGTGGAAGGCAGTCCCCACTCTGCTCCATGCTGGTTTAGCACGGCGCACGGGAGCTGACCTAGCAGGCAGCGGGGGTCCCCGAGTGGGTGGTGGGGTTCCATGGGCTGGTTAAATGCCCCCCATGGGCCGCTTGTGGCCCATGGGCCTTAGGTTGCCGACTCCTGAAGAAGAGCGTCCAAAAATGCTTATAGTAGGGTAAAGTCTTGATTTTAAAAATGCATGTATTGGGGGAGGGGATAAAAAATGCATTATATCAGGGGAAAGAGCTTTGCATATATTTGCATATATTTGCAAATCTGGAAAAACTGAATACAAAAATGTGAAAAATGCATATATTATGAGAAATTAAAAGGCTAGTGAATATTTAAAGCAATATTGCAAAGTCATATAAAAATGTGGAGAATTGAACGAAAGGTTGGAAAATTGAGACAATGAGAGAAAATGAAATTTACCAATCAATCCATCCTTAGTTCAGGCACCTTAGTTGTGGAAATGCCACATCGTCTGCTCTTTCCGTAGGAACAAATAAGTGCTGGTCTCTCCATCTTTTACCTGGTGGATTCTTGGAAAGGACAGGGCTTTCATTAGTCCACTGCAACCAGAAGACCCCCTTCTCCTCCCTGTCCTCTCGTCAATTATAGGCCCATTACTCTGGCATCTGGCAGGGAAGGTTTTCCATGAAATGCACACTCCGGTATTGATGGGGACCTCCCAGCTACTTTGCTGGGTCTGAAAATAAAATGCATGCACGCACATCCATGCGTGCACATGGGCTAGATTCCTTGAGGAGCTGCGGTGATTTTAATGGGGTCTGCTGAGACTGAGGATGTCTGTCTGTCTGCCTGCCTGCCTGCCTGTCTCTCCAGACGGCCAGGGAAGTTTCATTGAACCTGTGCAATGGCTGTAGGTGAGAGCATGGTGGTATCAGCTGAGGCTGCAAAGCCACTGCCGCCTAAGGAGGAGCTGGGGTTGCAGGCTTCACAGCCCCTCCACGTGCGTGGCGGGTGGAGGCCGTTGTTCTTTAGGTACTGGTCCGGGGTATGGACGGACACACTGCCCAAGTATTGCAAATATGGGAGGTTGTAGCCAAATTTGTTCACGGCGACAGAGACGTGTTTGGGACTCCACGGGCCGCAGATGTAGAGACTGTGGTCATTCTCAGGAATGAGGTCAACATCGTGGAGGAAGAGGCAGTTCCATTCCTCGTCCTTTAGGGCTTCCTTCATGCCCACATTCAGCAGCTTGGCTACATCCCTAGAAAAGGCTGCCTGGATGGCTATGTTTTGCTTTTATGATGGGAGGCAGTGATGCTTCTTTGCGCAAAATGCAGCACGGGAGAGTGGCTGTTGAGCTCAAATTCCGCTTGCAGGTTCCCCCAGGCATCTGGTTGGCCGCTACTGCAGATAGTAATATTGTGCAGTTTGAAGAAACCGGATGCATAAGAACGGACTCCTTTAGGAAGGAATCGTTGTTCAGGCCCATAGAAGTATCATTCAAAGTTTTACTTGCAGAACCCTTCAAAAAACTGAAAATAAGCATCAAAGATACATCCAAAGTAGTCATGCAAAGTCCTGTGCTGTCCAGCACAAGCTCAGCATCTTAGAAAATATGAAATAATCCAAGCAGACCTAGAGCCTGCTGTTCCAGCCTCCATTGGCCTTAGGCTGTTTACTCCCCCTTCAGGAGATCTTCCTGGACATCATGGACTTTTGAGAGACAAAAGACTCCAACGCAACTCACTTTAAAATGGAGATTTGCAAGCAAATACCTTTCCCACCTGATCTAAGGTTACAACAGTTGAGAGTAACAGAAAACAATTATCAGAATAAAAAAATTCCTTCCAGTAGCACCTTAAAGACCAACTAAGTTAGTTCTTGGTATGAGCTTTCGTGTGCACGCACACTTCTTCAGATACACTGAAACAGAAGTTGCCAGACCCTTCTATATAGTGAGAAGGTGGGGAGGGGTATTACTCAGAAGGGTGGTGGGAATGGGAGATTGGCAGATAGCTGAGATGAGCCTGTTGACGACTCTTAACGACTGTAATAGGTCTTACAGGAAAAGGCAAGGGGTGAGAAGGTGAGAAATCTCCCATTCCCACCACCCTTCTGAGTAATACCCCTCCCCACCCTCTCACTATATAGAAGGATCTGGTAACTTCTGTTTCAGTGTATCTGAAGAAGTGTGCATGCACACGAAAGCTCATACCAAGAACTAACTTAGTTGGTCTTTAAGATGCTACTGGAAGGAATTTTTTTAATTTGACTATGGCAGACCAACACGGCTACCTATCTGTAACTGGAACAATTATCAGGTAATCATTAACTCATTTAGTAGCTTAGAGTCCCTTAGAAAACTCCTGTGAAAAAGCCCCATTGTTAGCAATACACAGTTTGCCATTTTGCATTTTAAACCGTCATCAATACACATGCATTTTTCATTTCTGTGTCAATTAGATCTGTTATACTTAACAACTACTGTAAGACCCCTCACCCTCACCCCTGGAACCCTCATGCCAATTTCTTGGCAACAATATCTTGAGAGGCATCTGAACTCATAGAGAACAGACAGACAGACAAACCACTTTCCAAATTATATAGATGAGTGTCACTCAAAACCATAAAAATAAATAATATCATTTTTAAGAAGGAATAGTAACATGCAAATATTAAATCGAATCAAGTCCCCCTGGTATTTTGCAGTGTGCTTTTGGGGGTCAATGTCTCCATCCCCTCCAACATTTCTCCGATGAAAATAGTGGCGTCCTATTCCATCATCATCATCATCCTTTTCTTATTTAAACCCCACCCATCTGACTGGGTTGCCGCAGCCACTCTGGGCAGCTTCCAACATATACAAAAACATAATAAAACATTAAACTTTTAAAAAACTTTCCTATACGGGGCTGTTGTCTTTGTCCATGGAGTTTTCTTGGCAGAGATACTGGAGTGGCTTGCTGGTTCCTGCTCCAGGTGGATCACGTTTGGTCAAAACTCTCCACTATGACCTGTCCATCTTGGGTGGCCCTGCACTGCATAGCTCATAGCTTCTCTGAGTTATTCAAACCCCATCGCCACAGCAAGGGGCGGGACCAAACTGCAGGAGGCAGTGGAAGACAGGAGTGCCTGGCGTGCTCTGGTCCATGGGGTCACAAAGAGTTGGACACAACTAAACAACAACAATACGGGGCTGCTTTCAGTTGTCCTCTAGAGGTTGCACTGTTTCTTATTTCCTTGACTCAGAGGTCATATAACTCCATACCCTCCAACATTTATCCAGTGAAAATAGGGACGTCCTAAGGAAAAGCAGGGCATTCTGGGATCAAATCAGAAACTGGGACGGCTTCCGTAAATCTGGGACTGTCCCTGGAAATGAGGCACACCTGGAGGGTCTATGTCTCCCCCCTTGCCCTAGGCACATCGCTCCTGGTGGTGATCGTGAGAGCATGTGGGATCTGGCTGGGGCGACATGACCTTCTCTTCTTTGAGCGCTGTGGGGGTAAACCCTGGCAAAGGTTTGTGTTCCTGCTGGAGCCAAAACCTTGCCGACTGCCTGAAACCCATCAAGGAAAGCTGGTCGAGGCTACAGTGGGACCATTCTGGGAAGAGATCCAGCCAACAGTTTTGAGGAACGTGGCTTAAAAACATAATAGTAACCCCCCTCTCTCTTTCTCACTTTGGCTGCTGTCCACTGGCCAAACCTCCCATATGGAACACATGTACATTTTCCACCCGTTGTTTGTGTGTGCGTTTTTGCGCTTTCGAAATATCCCCCTTTCATTAAATTAAGAAAGAAAACCAATTTTGTGCTATGCGGATGCAGGAGATACTCATCGCAGAGGCGTCACGGCCGCCAGAGAGAAGGGATCGGTCTTTGGCATGCAAGGTGCTCGGACGTATGGTATGCAGCAAATAAATGTGAAGTGTTTTGACATATCTGGTGGTCCCGGCCTCACTCGTCGCAAATGTTTGTCCACGTTACACAATAACCGCACAACTCAAGAGTCTTGGCAAACACCAGCCGGAGGGGGGAAGTGATAGGAACTTGGAGGTCCTGGGCCAAGACGCATGTGTGTAGACAGAAAAGGGTGTGATCCAAGGCTGGAAGAACAAGGAAATGATGACACATGTGCCAGAAGTTGAGGCTCTCGCAGTTGGGCCTCTGCTATTATTAATCATTTCAATAGCACCATCGACGCACAAGGCAATTAAAAACAAACATTCATTAACCCGTTTAGCCGTGCAACAGCTGCGTGCGCCGGGCCACTACAGGCCCACACCAGACGTGGCCTGGCATCTGCTCAGTTGCCAGACATGGGGTCCACTCTGAGAATCGTAGAATTGTAGATCTGGAAGGGACCCCAAGGGTCATTTAGTCCAGCCCCCTACAATGCAGGAATCTCAGCTAAAGCATCCCTGACAGATGCCACCCAACCTCTGCTTAAAACCTCCAATGAAGGAGATTCTGCAACCTCCCGAGAGAGTCCTTTCCGCTGTCGAACAGCTCTGACTGTCCAAAAGTTCTTCCTGGTGTTTCGTCGGAATCTCCTTTCTTGTAATTTGAAGCCATGGGTTCGAGTCCTACCCTCCAGAGCAGGGGGAAACAAGCTTTCTCCATCTTCCATCTGACAGCCCTTGAGATATCTGAAGATGGCTATCATATCTCCTCTCAGTCTCTTCTTCTCCAGATGAAACATACCCAGCTCCTTCAACCATTCCTCATAAGGCTTGGTTTCCAGACCCATGATCATCTTGGTTTCCCTCCTCTGCAGATCATCAACACCCTTCTTAAATTGTGGTGCCCAGGATTGGACACAGTATTCCAGGTGTGGTCTGGCCAATGCAGGTTTGTTGTTTCATTGTTTAGTCGTGTCCGACTCTTCGTGACTCCATGGACCAGAGCATGTCAGGCACTCCTGTCTTCCACTGCCTCCCACAGTTTGGTCAAACTCATGCTGGTAGCTTCGAGAACACTGCCCAACCATCTCATCCTCTGTCGTCCCCTTCTCCTTGTGCCCTCCATCTTTCCCAACATCAGGGTCTTTTCCAGGGAGTCTTCTCTTCTCATGAGTTGGCCAAAGTACTGGAGCCTCAGCTTCAGGATCTGTACTTCCAGTGAGCACTCAGGGCTGATTTCCTTCAGAATGGAGAGGTTTGATCTTCTTGCAGTCCATGGGACTCTCAAGAGTCTCCTCCAGCACCATAATTAAAAAGCACCAATTCTTCGGCGATCAGCTTTCTTTATGGTCCAACTCTCATTTCCATACATCACTACTGGGAAAACCATAGCTTTGACTATATGGACCTTTGTTGTCAAGATGATGTCTCTGCTTTTTAAGATGCTGTCTAGGTTAAAGTGGGACTATTACTTCCCTTGATCTTCTGTTCATGCAGCCTAGAATAGCATCAGGTTCTTCTTCTTTTGCTGCTGTTACTGCTGAGACTGGGGCTGGCTGGACAACCTCTTAAAATCCCTTACAACTCAGTGACAGTGGCGTAGCGTGGGTTGTCAGCACCCGGGGCAAGGCAAGTAATTTGCGCCCCCCTAACCCGTGGATTTGCGCCCCCTAACCCTAACCCCCAGATGTTGCGCCCGGTGCGGCCGGCCCCCCCTGCACCCCCCACGCTACGCCACTGCTCAGTGATCCTTGACTCTGATAGTGGGGGAGAACCTGAGGTCCCCAGACTAATTCCATGCAGCCATCCGGACGTGGCAGCCCCATTTTTGTTCACTGGGCTGCCCCACTGCAAACTGCTTCCTCTACAAATTTTGTGCGCGTGTGTTTTTGTGTGAAAGTAAGGAGGGGGTGGGAGGGTAGAGAAGGGGACGCACCTGCCACGCGGTGAGTTTAGGGGTGAGCTGTGGGTGACAGGGGTGTGGGGAGAAAGAAGTGGGTGCAAAGGCAGGGAAGCTAAATAATAATAATAATAATAATAATAATAATAATAATAATAATAATAATAATTTATTATTTATACCCCGCCTATCTGGCTGGGTTTCCCCAGCCACTCTGGGCAGCTTCCAGCACAATATTAAAATACAGTAATGCATCAAACATTAAAAGCTTCCCTAAACAGGGCTGCCTTCAGATGTCGTCTAAAAGTCAGGTAGTTGTTTTTCTCTTTGACATCTGGTGGGAGGGAGTTCCACAGGGCGGGTGCCACTACTGAGAAGGCCCTCTGCCTGGTTCCCTGTAACTTGGCTTCTCATAGCGAGGGAAGCACCAGAAGGCCCTCGGCACTGGACCTCAGTGTGTCTGGGCTGAACGATGGGGGTGGAGATGCTCCTTCAGATATACTGGACCAAGGCCGTTTAGGGCTTTAAAGGTCAGCACCAGCACTTTGAATTGTGCTCGGAAACGTACTGGGAGCCAATGTAGGTCTTTCAAGACCGGTGTTGTGTGGTCTCAGCAGCCGCTCCCAGTCACCAGTCTAGCTGCCACATTCTGGATTAATTGCAGTTTCCGGGTCACCTTCAAAGGTAGCCCCACGTAGAGCGCATTGCAGTAGTCCAAGCGGGAGATAACTAGAGCATGCACCACTCTGGCAAGACAGTCTTTGGGCAGGTAGGGTCTCATCCTGTGTACCAGATGGAGCTGATAAACAGCTGCCCTGGACACAGAATTGACCTGCGCCTCCATGGACAGCTGTGAGTCCAAAATGACTCCCAGGCTGCGCACCTGGTCCTTCAGAGGCACAGTTACCCCATTCAGGACCAGGGAGTCCTCCACACCTGCCTGCCTCCTGTCCCCCCAAAACAGTACTTCTACTCATGTAAAAACACGCTGATTCCCGGACCATCTGCAGGCTGGATTGAGAAGGCGATTGGACCAGATCCGGCCCCCGGGCCTTATTTTACCTACCCATGGTCTACCCCGAGGACTTTGCCCTTCATGTTCCAACATCCCTTCTCAGGCCACTGAGACATGTGGGGTGGCAAATGCGAGAAGCTCACGTTTGCTACGGGGAGGGCTATACGTCAAAGCTTCAAAGCGGGAGACGGGGGGAGGCATCCTTCGGACCCCCCTGGATGCGGCTCGCTCAGTCTCTCCACGGCTCTTACGAGCTGCAGGCATTCTTAATAAAGACACGAAGGGAATGCAGCCTCGCCACACTCATTCATTAGCATTATTACAATGATGAAACATTTATGTGGAACCCATCGTATTCCAAGCCCCGCTTCTATGAAAGCATCTAGCATGTGTTTCAAGGTTCTACGGGAGTGACGTCGCTTGGCCCCACTCCACAGGACAGGGTGGTTTAGAAACAGATTCAGCGCGAGGGGGGTCTGCAACAAAATGTTGCAGCGTATTCTCCCTCCTTAGATAGGTAGATAATTTATTACGGTCAAAGACCAGCTCACATAACATAACACAATAAAAACAGTGTTCGTAAAGATAAAATACCGTATTGTTTGCTCTATAAGACTCACTTTTCCCTCCTAAAAAGTAAGGGGAAATGTGTGTGCGTCTTATGGAGCGTATGCAGGCTGCGCAGCTATCCCAGAAGCCAGAACAGCAAGAGGGATTTCTGCTTTCACTGCGCAGCGATCCCTCTTGCTGTTCTGGCTTCTGAGATTCAGAATATTTTTTTTCTTGTTTTCCTCCTCCAAAAACTAGGTGCGTCTTGTGGTCTGGTGCATCTTATAGAGCGAAAAATATGGTATACAATCGGAGCAGATTGCAGCAATAACTCATGATTTAAAATTGAGATATATATACATACACCCGTACAACTGAGATTTGGGCTACCATAAAAAATTGACCCCAAGGCGCCCGAAAGGGCAACTTCAGCATTTCCCTAGTGAGCTATTTTATTCTAGAGGATGATCTGTGCCTACAAATCTGGGTGCAGAATCTGGCTACCAGCCAGGTCATCTTATGATCGTTGCCTAAGAGGAGAGAATTCCGTTTAGACTTGTCTGAAAGATCAGCAAGCCTCTTCAGCAAAGGATCAATGGTGTCTCTACGAATCTCAAAATAAAAGGACATCTAAAAAATATATGTTCGAGGCTTCCTATTCCCCCTACTGGGCAGGCGCAAAGTCTCTGTGCGTACGGGACCCTTGTATAGGAGCCTTCTAGAACCGGCGAGGGCAAGGCCGAGCTTCTAGCAAGAGTGAAAGCCCGTCTTGCGTTTCTGGACGTGAGGAAATAGAGATATGCTGCTGGAGCGGCTACGTATCTCCTGTTTTCTATGATTTTATAATCGGGGACCCTTGTACGGTCCTGTTGTCTCTCTATGTCCACGATTCTTTGCCTAACCATAGATCTAGCTTGGCCCAGGCCCATAGTTATGCGGGTTTGGGGAGCAAGACCCTCGTTTTCTGGATTCCAGCCAGCCATTCCCACCCCCACCCCCCAGCATGGTATTTGAAATATACTCGGAGTCGAGAGTGGATTTCATGCTCTTTATTCAGCTCAGAGTAGTGAGGAATGGAAGTTCCCCCGAAATGTCTGCTTTATATACATTATTTACACAATGGGCCCCACGTGATTGGCTAATTCTGGGATTCTCCTGTAGGCCAATCAGGTTGCGGATTCACTTCCACCTGGAGCTGGATTGGGTGGCTCCTGCGGACCAGTCAGACTGCTGCATTCTGGATCCTATTGTTCTAGGACCAATCAGACTGCTGCATTCTGGATCCTATTGTTCTAGGACCAATCAGACTGCTGCATTTTGGATCCTATTCAACTCAGTACATAACAGTATTCCACTGTGATCCTTGTTCCTCCATTTTTCTGTTCCTAGAATCATAGAATCATAGAATCATAGAGTTGGAGGAGACCACAAGGGCCATCGAGTCCAACCCCCTGCCAAGCAGGAAACACCATCAGAGCACTCCTGACATATGGTTGTCAAGCCTCTGCTTAAAGACCTCCAAAGAAGGAGACTCCACCACACTCCTTGGCAGCAAATTCCACTGTCGAACAGCTCTTACTGTCAGGAAGTTCTTCCTAATGTTTAGGTGGAATCTTCCTACTGCCACTCTGTTTTGCACAGCTACTGAGGATGTACACCAAGTTGTATTTTGGGGAGGGGTTGTCCCCTTGGTTTCTATTCTGTTTTGTACTTATGCAAACTCCAGAGCTCGCCTCCTGGCCAGGCTGCTGAATCTCCCCTCTTGATTCCCAGTGCCCATGTTTTGGCTACAAGCCCCGGCGTCACTCACCAGCTGAGTTCGCTATGAGGAGGAGTGGCGCCTTGTTCCACATCTGAAAGTCTCACTGGGCTGCCTACTTCCTCTGCAACCACTTCACTGAGCTGAATTTGAAAGCCATTGTTGGGGGACTTAAAAGGGGTGTGTGATGGGGGAGGTCGTAGCCTGTCTTTGCTGCAGTCGTCACCACCCAGAGATGGAAAGGTCGCTCCCAAATGACTGGTACCCACTGCAAAGTGTGTGGGGTGGACTGGGGGGGCAGCCTTCTTCCCCTTGCTTTCCACACTGGGGAGAAGGAACTTGAAATATGCTCGGAGTCGAGAGTGGGTTTCGTGCTCTTTATTCAGCTCATAGTGGTGAGGAGGAATGGATGTCCCCCCAGAATGTCTGCTTTATACACATTATACACACAATGGGCCCCACGTGACTGGCTAATTCCAGGATTCTCCTGTAGGCCAATCAGGTTGCAGATTCACTTCCACCTGGAGCTGGATTAGGTGGCTCCTGTGGACCAATCAGACTGCTGCATTCTATTGTATGTCTATTGGTAGACCTTCATCTTGACATTGGTCATTAGCATCAGAATCTGCCATACCCTTTTGGAGAGGCGGACCACTGCCATAGCTGGCTTGCCAATATGTTTCTCCAGCTCAGCATTGATGGATACATGTTTATGGTAAACTGGGTAAGACAAAGTAATCGACCACCTCAAGCAGGTGGTCACCACTGCTGATGCTTGGAGTGCTGGCGATGTCCTGATCCAATATGTTGGTTTTCGTCAGGCTGATGGGTGTATTTATAGATTGAATGAACTCCTTCAGAAGGTAGCAAACTCATCTTCATTGTAGACTTTTAAGCAGAGGTTGGGTGGCCACCTGTCAAGGAGTCTTTAGCTGAGATTCCAGCATTGCAGGGGGTTGGGCTAGATGACCGCTGGGGTCCCTTCCATCACTACAATTCTATGATTCCTTGACCTGATCAGCCTGATCCAGCTTCTTAATGTTCTTAAGTGGCTACCTGCCCTGGTTTCTCTCCCGGAGCAAAGAGCAACTTCTGGGAGTGGGTGTGTGATTTTTCACCCCACAGGGCAAGGAGAAGTTTAACCCCCCATTCTCCCCTATCCCTTGTGGTCCTGATCCTGATTGTCCCCACCCGTGGCTGCTGTCAAAAGAGCAAAATAAAGTAACCCTACCAAACCGTATAGTAAAAGCTATGGTTTTCTCAGTAGTGATGTATGGAAGTGAGAGCTGGACCATAAAGAAGGCTGATTGCCGAAGAATTGATGCTTTTGAATTATGGTGCTGGAGGAGACTCTTGAGAGTCCCATGGACTGCAAGAAGATCAAACCTCTCCATTCCGAAGGAAATCAGCCCTGAGTGCTCACTGGAAGGACAGATCGTGAAGCTGAGGCTCCAATACTTTGGCCACCTCATGAGAAGAGAAGACTCCCTGGAAAAGACCCTGATGTTGGGAAAGATTGGGGGCACAAGGGGAAGGGGACAACAGAGGATGAGATGGTTGGACAGTGTTCTCGAAGCTACCAGCATGAGTTTGACCAAACTGTGGGAGGCAGTGGAAGACAGGAGTGCCTGGTGTGCTCTGGTCCATGGGGTCACGAAGAGTCGGACACGACTAAACGACTAAACAACAACAACAAACCACACCGATTTGTTAAATGCAGTCATGCATTTAACATAAAATGTCTCTTATCTTTCGGAAGACGAAATGGGCAGCCTCTGGGAGCGGGCGTACTACCAATCCTGTCCCTTTAGAAATCCCAGAAATTTACAAGCACAGTACCCTTTAATAAAGCAAAGCAGAGAAGGAGTCGATGGGGGCGATATCTGCCGTTTGGAGGCTCCGGCTATAAAAGCCACCACCACATGGCCCTCCTAAGTGAAACCTCGTAGACCGGGTATATGCTATGGTGCGGCTGTTTGCCTGCTCTCCCATTATTAATCTGCAGCATTTCTGCAGTCCTCCCCCCCACCCCCCAACCCCAAACCCTTGCTATTTCTTTAGCTGCAATGGGAACCCGAGATCTCTGGTGTCCTGGCACTGGGAAGAGAGACAGAGTGTAACCATTCCAGATTGCAAAGGGGGCCTCGGAGGGCCCCCGTCCATCTTTCTCCTAGCTTGGCTGTTCCTGCTGAGCTCTCCCTGCCCCCCCCCCCCACATAAAAAAAAAATGTAAAGCAGACCTAGCAGGATCCAAAAGATGGACAGAAATATGGTGTTTTGGCTATGTACTCTCCCACTCGCCCCCCTTCCTTCTGAACATTCAGAACCGATTAAGTGTGGTGGGGGTATAACAAAGCAGCTGGTTTTAATATTGTGCTCTTCTAGTTGTATTTTTTCTATATATTATTCCTTCTCTTGAGCCCTTTAAGTGACATGGTTACATGTATTTGATTAAAAAGCTGTAATTCAGCAAGTGCATTCCCTCGTACTGTACGGAACGTCTTAAAGACGCAGGGTTCCTTTGTGGCGGCCTGCCACGGTTTGCGCGATGCGGTGGCGCGGCTTCGAGGGAGGCCGGGGGCCTGTCTGAGGGGGACCTCAGGGGTCATGTAGCTCAACCCCCCTGCGGGATGGAACGTCAGCATCCCTGAAAGATCAGCCTCCGCTTACGCACCTGGGAATTCTCCACTCAAGCCGGGGCAGAGAAATTGGGAGGAACGTTTCACCAAATTTCGCTGGGGATAGGAGAAATTCTCCAGCCAGGGGGGCCAACTTGGGAAAAATATTGGGGGAGGCGGGTAAGTCCCTCCCTGCATAATCAATCACATGATGCTGTGCATGCGCACCATTTGAATGGCAATTCCTGTTCACTTTGGGGAGGCCCGGTCCCCTCAAATATTTTATATTTGATCGCATAGCCCCTAGGAGTTGGCTCCTATGTCTCCAGCAGTGTCTTGAGGGTGGGGCTTACCGTTGGCAATGGCAGCAGAACAGATTGTTTCATTTCCCCCCGATGGCTTTTTTAAATTTAAAAAAAACAAAAGAAAACGCTGTTGAGATGGCGACTGTGTTGGCAGATCGGCCGCCATTTTGCCTCCTCCTCCAATAGGCCCCCAAACCTGGCGCAGTTCTTGGCCATTTTACGTATCTCATTTCACTGATGACTCACTTCCCCTACAACATCCCAAAGCGATTTAACAATAAAAATGTCCACAATGTTTACTATTGATTTAACGTATTTTTATCGCCCCCTGCCCCAAGTTGGGTTCGAGGCAGGCTTGGAATATTTAAAAACAGCCTCATGAAATACAAAGTAATAAAAGAAATAGTTAAAATACCATTTAAAACCAGCTTCAAAATCCTCTTTGCCCTGATAGCAGCCTAGTAATCAGAACAGGAAATTCCACAATATGGGGGCCACCACAGAAAAGGCTCTCTCTTGTGCTGCCACCAACCATACCTCCGATGCTTATGGGGCGAGGGAAGGTGCTCACCTGAGGATCTTAACACCTAGGTAGGTAGGTAGGTAGGTGTGTTTGTGTGTCACCATCACCTTTGTTCTGGATTCACTGTTTCCGTGGGGGTCTTTACTTATCAGATTTTCCATGGAAACTGTTAATCCAGATTAAATAATAATATGAGACACAATACTGTAATATGAGGCAGCAACTCAACACAGACAATATCACAACAGATGCCCTGAAAAATGTGCCTACCTGGGCACAGCTCAACACCCACTGTATGTAGTTATTTATTTCATAAAATTTACATACCACTTGATTGTAAAAAGAAAAGAAATAAAACAAGCCCTCAAAGCAGTTTGCCAAAAATATAAAAAAAGGAAAATCAAGGGGGAAATGCAACAGTACTATAAATCACAGAGAAGATAAAAATACAAAAAAAAAAACAGATTTAAATTGCCTCAACTTTCTAAGCATCACCTAGGTAGGCTTGTCTAATCAAACATGTTTTTAGCAGGCACTGAAATGAGTATGATGAAAGTAGGGTTACCATATGTCTTTTTCTAGGACATGTCCTCTGTTTTAGGGTTAACATTTCTGTCCAGGTGGATTTTTAAAATTTGCCAAAATGTCCGGGGGGGGGGGGTGTTTTCGTTTACAGTAACCCAAGATTTTTTTTCTAGCACATTAGACTCAGATCTAAGGCACCCGGCTAAACTAGTCTGCAGCAGAGAATCTCAACAGAGCAGCATCTTAAACTAGCTACATGCTGTGTAAATCCCTTCTCTTGTGGCTGAACTAAAAAGATGCTGGCTCAGTTACAAGATCTTGGAGAAGGAGCCTGGGAGGGCGAGAGTTAACAGATCCCTGGCCTTAAGAAGAGTCCATATGTACATGTTAAACAGTTTAATGAATTGTGCACACTTACGTTCACAAAGATATGAACAGGAGTCCAAATACTTTCATGTGGCAAGCGAGGGAGCAATATGTATTATTATTATTATTATTATTATTATTATTATTATTATTATTATTTTGTTGAAAGTTAAGAACATTGCTATTAGTGATACAGTGGTACCTCGGGTTAAGTACTTAATTCGTTCCGGAGGTCCGTTCTTAACCTGAAACTGTTCTTAACCTGAAGCACCACTTTAGCTAATGGGGCCTCCTGCTGCTGCCGCACCGCAGGAGCACAATTTCTGTTCTCAACCTGAAGCAAAGTTCTTAACCCGAAGTACAATTTCTGGGTTAGCAGAGTCTGTAACCTGAAGCGTATGTAACCTGAAGCGTATGTAACCCGAGGTACCACTGTATATCACAGCTTCTATAGCCTACATAGAGTTGGGGTATTTTAAATGAGAGTCGTCATAGCGATCCGTAGTTAAAAGCAGACGTCGGCAAATGTGTCCTCTTTTTTGCTCTTCGAAATATGGCAACCCTAAGGCGGCCCCGTGTGATATCATCATCATCATCATCACCATCATTTTATTTGTAAGTCGCCTTTCCATAGTTGAAGCTATGCTCAAGGCGGCTGACAACATGTCAAGATTTACATAAATACAAACATAACAGAAGTCATGATCCATAAATAAAAACACATCAAAAAGTACACAACCAAATGGAAACAATTTCCACATAAATCATAAGATCTAAGACTAAAGATACAACAATAATATCAATAACAGCAACAGGTCTCTCAACCCCACCATAAACAATACTCCAGCCCAAGAATCTGTTCAACAGCCTCAGCTTTTGTAGCTGGAGTCAGTCCGCACTCCACTCTCCAAGGCCAGATGGGAAAAGGGCCAGCCAGACAGGGTGCATGTCTTCCGGGGCTCACAGCCAAGATGGTCTCATTTAAAACAACACAAATAAAAATTAAAAACAGTTTAAAAGCAGCTGCAGTCCTTGTGAAGCCTGTGAAGCCCCGCACCCAGCCAGGTGGAAAGAGGTAAGGGCAAGGCGATTAAGGCCCTCAGCAGGCAATCTTCCTATCAAAAGGCGGGGAGTTCCAAAGTGCCACACTAAAGATCAAATTTGTACCAATGTGGAACTGGTATTAAGTGGTACCTGCATGTTGTTGTTTAGTCGTTTAGTTGTGTCCTACTCTTTGTGACCTCATGGACCAGAGCATGCCAGGCACTCCTGTCTTCCACTGCCTCCCGCAGTTTGGTCAAACTCATGCTGGTAGCTTCAAGAACACTGTCCCACCATCTCGTCCTCTGTCGTCCCCTTCTCCTTGTGCCCTCCATCTTTCCCAACATCAGGGTCTTTTCCAGGGAGTCTTCTCTTCTCATGAGGTGGCCAAAGGATTGGAGCCTCAGCTTCAGGATCTGTCCTTCCAGTGAGCACTCAGGGCTGATTTCCTTAAGAATGGATAGGTTTGATCTTTTTGCAGTCCATGGGACTCTCAAGAGTCTCCTCCAGCACCAGAATTCAAAAGCATCAATTCTTCGGCCATCAGCCTTCTTTATGGTCCAGCTCTCACTTCCACACATCACTACTGGGAAAACCATAGCTTTAACACAGAAAATATAGCAGTCCACAAATGGGTTTGCGTGGAAATCCCTTGCTTGGATGGAAGAGATGGCTCGGAGAATTGAATCCATTCTGGGGTTTCCAGTACTGGAAATGAAATAATGACTGGGAAACTACTGGGAAAACCATAGCTTCAACTATACGGACCTTTGTTGGCAAGGTGATGTCTCTGCTTTTTAAGATGCTGTCTAGGTTTGTCATTGCTTTTCTCCCAAGAAGCAGGCGTCTTTTAATTTCGTGGCTGCTGTCGCAAGGTCTCTTTAGTCCCCTCAATAAAATAGTTTAGGGCCCCCCCCCCCCAGGCTGATGGCCATTGCCATTCGAGTGGTGTTTATGTGCCACAACTTGTGATCGATTATTCAGGGCAGGGCTTATTTACCCCCCAATATTTTATTCAAGTTGCCATCCCTGTACCCCCCCCCCCAATGATTCTGAAATGTTCAAAAAGGCATATGGGGAGACTCGGGGACGTGGCTGGTGTGTGGCACTTCTCTTGCAGCCAGGATTGCGACTGTGTCAAGCGCACGTTGCGCATGAGCCAAATTGTCCCCTCGTGGGGGAGAAATCCAGGCAGGAGAGCCTTCTGTTCATCGTCCTGAAGCCATTTGGTAATTAACTAATTTCCCACCCACAACACAAGGAGAAGATCCTCATGTTATGCTGGGAAGAGAGAGAGAGAGAGCCTGCGGAACAGATGAGGAATCACTCAGGCAGGCAAAAATAAAATAAAATAAAATTGAGCAACCCCACAAACACTGGAGCCACGACCTCATTTGCACCAGACCTCATGCTTACTGAGCCACATCAAGAAACCGTCACTGGGAATGCTGAGCCTAGCAGATTCAGGGTGTTGTTGTTGTTGTTGTTGTTGTTGTTGTTGTTGTTGTTGTTGTTGTTGTTGTTGTTGTTGTGTAGTCGTGTCTGACTCTTCATGGCCTCATGGACCAGAGCACACCAGGCACTCCTGTCTTCCACTGCCTCCCGCAGTTTGGTCAAACTCATGCTGGTAGCTTCGAGAACAATGTCCCGCCATCTCATCCTCTGTCGTCCCCTTCTCCTTGTGCCCTCCATCTTTTCCAGCATCAGGGTCTTTTCCAGGGAGTCTTCTCTTCTCATGAAGTGGCCAAAGTACTGGAGCCTCAGCTTCAGGATCTGTCTTCCAGTGAGCACTCAGGGCTGATTTCCTTCAGAATGGATAGGTCTGATCTTCTTGCAGTCCATGGGACTCTCAAGAGTCTCCTCCAGCACCATAATTCAAAAGCATCAATTCTTTGGCGATCAGCCTTCTTTATGGTCCAGCTCTCACTTCCATACATCACTACTGGGAAAACCAAAGCTTTTACTATACGGACCTTTGTTGGCAAGGTGATGTCTCTGCTTTTTAAGATGCTGTCTAGGTTTGCCATCGCCTTTCTCCCAAGGATTCAGGCGTCTTTTAATTTCGTGACTGCTGTCACCATCTGCAGTCATCATGGAGCCCAAGAAAGTAAAATCTCTCACTACCTCCATTTCTTCCCCTTCTATTTGCCAGGAGGTGATGGGACCAGTGGCCATGATCTTTGGGTTTTTTTTTGATGTTGAGCTTCAGACCATATTTCAGGGTAGATTCAGGGTAGGAGCAGGGAAATTTGCAAACTCCCCTCTGTACTCCTCACTCTGTTGGGGATCATTTTATAATCTCATTTATAATCTGGAACGAGCTCCTAAATTCTGAGAACTTCAGCATCTCAATTGAATTGTTTTATATTTTTTAAAAGGCTTCAGGTTTCTAGCCTTTATCTTTGGGGACCGTATTACCTCAAGAACCACCCCTCTCCATATGAACCGACCTGGATCCTGTGAAGATCCTCAGAGGCCCTCCTTTGTGTACCTCCTCCACCTGAGGTCCAGAGGGTGGCAACATGAGAACAGGGCCTTTCCAGTTGTGGCTCCCTGTCTGTGGAATGTTTTCCCCTGGGAGACTCACCTGGCACCTTCGTTACATATCTTTAGCAAAAATGTTCCTATGGCTGATTGTCATTCTATGGCCTTTTAAATGTGTTTGTAGGAATGGGGTGGGAATTGGGTTTGTTTTGTTCTTGCTTTTATTGTGTGTTTTGTGTTTTCATTTTGCGTATTTATGCTGTGATCTTTGGATGAAGTGCAGTATAGAAACAAATAAACATTGAGGAGGAAAAGCTGAAAACTGGGGCAATTCGGTACTCCGTTTACACTGACCTAGTGATTCACTTCTTACACTTCTATAAATACACATTTATCACTCTTTTGGAAGAACTGGTGTCATGGAGGGATTACTCATAATCCTCCTTTTTAAAAGAAAATAGAGAAAAGAGGGGGGAACCTTTGTACTTTGCAGCACTGATTCAAGACAGTATCTTCTCTTTTCGTCCCCTCTCCAGCATCTGAGCCATCGGCAACCAAGAGGCATCCCCTGTTCTGCTAAGAGGCAGGCAAAGCAACCCATCTCTCTCCCCCAGCTGTTCCTTGGCTTGTTTTTGAAGAGCTCCTCTCTGCCTGGACTTTGGCTAGCTCCAGGGATCACCTGCAGTTCATTTGATTTATGAACGGAGAATTTCTTTATTATTATTTTTTTTGCAAAAGTAAAAAAAAAAGAAAAAAGAGGGTCTTTGTTTTCTTTTTATTGTTGTTTCAGTTGCTGCCTCTGCTTCCTTCCCGGCTTTGAACACCTCCGGCCCGGCTGAAAATGATGAGAATCGCTGGGGATAAACACTCACACTCCATCATGGAATCTTGGCACACCGGGGAGGTGGTGCCGAAAGGGGTGAGCGGCGCTGGCATCTGCCCCCTTTGCACAAACATCTGCTCCATCGCTGCCGCTGCCGCAATTGCCACCATTTCGCCCTCCCGTTGCCCAGTGTTATTAATTTCCTAAAACAAGACTTCCAGGGGCTGTTGTGCTCCCTAACCTCCAAACCGCTGGACTACAACTCCCATCATCCCTAACCACTGGTCTTGCTGGCTGGTGGGAATTGTAGTCAAACAATATAAGAAGAGTCTTCTGTAATGGCCCACCTGGTCTAGCAACCTTTTCTCCCAGTGGCCAACCAATTATGGTCACTAATTGTTTTATTGCATGTGTATCCCACTTTTTCCTCCAAGGAGCTCACGGTGGCGTACATGGGTTGCCCCCTTCACATTTAATCCCCACAACAACCCTGTGGGGTAGGATGGGCTGGGAGGCCGTGACAGACCCAAGGTGCATAGGAGCATAGAAAATTGCCTTAGTCTGAATGTGACCATCGGTCCATCTAGCTAATATTGTCTACACTGACTGGCAGCACCTCTCTGGGATTTCAAATAGGGTTCTCTCCCAACCTTACCTGGAGATGTCAGTGGGGATTCTTCTGCATGCAAGGCAGACACTTCTAACTGTTAAGCATCATTGTTTACTTGCACACTGAAATGGAGAAATGTTTGTATGTATATTGCTAAGGGTTTAACTTCTAAATGTTAAGCATAATTGTTTGCTTGCACACTGAAATGGAGAAATGTTTGTATGTGTATTGCTAAGGGTTTAACTTCTAAATGTTAAGCATAATTGTTTGCTTGCACACTGAAATGGATAAATGTTTGTATGTGTATTGCTAAGGGTTTAACATCAGGAAATGCCATTGAAGCATATTGAAGCTCTCTGAGCTTCTAGCTGGGTTAATAACGAACTGTTGATGTTCTCTGTTCTTTCACGTGAGTGTGTAACCTTAAGTCACACAGCTAAGGTAGTCAGTTGCAAATCTTCATTTTGAAGGGAGTTAGTCTGTTGTTCTCCAGGCACCATGGGAGAACGATGTGATAATGGCGCCACTCCAGGAGGGCAAAGCCTTAGGATGGATACAGGCTATGGGAGAGACGGAGCTTTGATTTTTGCTCTGATTGCAATTATGCTATATATTTATGAAGAAGAACCTAGGCTTAAATATGTGTATGTTTTTACAACTTTCAGGGTGTACCCTTGGTTGTTTTGGTATCTGTTTTGAAGAAATTCTGGTTAGTGAAGCTTTGGATAATATTTATAGGCCTGGACCATTTATTTTCCAAAAGGACCCAGTGTTTATGCACCCAATTGCTTCGTGCTGCACAATGTTAATATCTACAGCACTGCTCCAGAGCTATGACCCTTCCCCAGTGAGTCACCCAGCGAGCTTCAAGGCCAAGTGTGGTTCTAGGTTTTTGCGCTCTGTTTACTGAAGTAAGCTACCTTGGTGAGGGCTGCACCCTGAAAGACGGCAAAGAAATATTTAAAAATAGATAAAATTAATATGAATGGCGGGACACCTAGAAACAGACAGACAAATGGGCATCTTGCTTGCAGAGAGAAAGCTAGGAGATCAGGGAGAAAAGCTGTAACCCAGCCCTTGGCCCAGTACTGGCTTTCTGCTTGCAAGGAGTTCAAACTTCTGAAATGCCAAAATTTCTGCCTGAAATTGGGTGGAGTTGGGGGGTGGAGAGAGAAAGAGAGGGAGGCATCTGTCAGCTGTGATCCCTGCATTTCAGGGGGTTGGACTACATGACCCCTTAGGTCATTTCCAACTCCACAGTTCTAGGATTATGAAACCACCTGCCTTTTTTCAGCTTTGAAGGGTGGAGAGCAACACTCGCAACTGCTCCGCCAGCCTTCCTGCTTCCAGCTTCTCCATTGTTATTTCCCCCTGAAACTTTCCTAGTGCCATTATGGAAGGAAGGGGAAATAGCAGCCGCCGTCGTCCCTGGCTCTTCGTAATGCTGGCTGGCACTGCTGGGAGTTGTAGCACAGCCGGAGGGCGCCAGGTTGGATAGCTGTCTGCTTATAGATTTGAAAATAAGGGACCAGCAGCCTCAAAAATAAGGGATCAGCAGCCAAAATAAGGGATTTTGCTTAGCTTATACAGAAATCCGGCACAGATGGAGCCAGGCTGCTTTTGCTGCCGCTGACTGTGTTTTGCAGGGGATTGGACTAGATGATCCTAAGGGTCTACAACTCCGACAAAAGAAGAGTGGCAGACAAAACTGATGAATGACGTCGAGATGGCAAAGCTTACATGCAGAATTAGAAACCAGGAAGAGGACTGCTTTAATAAAGAATGGGGAAAGTTTATAATTTATTTGAAAAGCTATTGTAAAGAGTTACATACATTGGTAGGATTAACAGAAAACTTGTAGTAAAAATTTGAACTATGGATGGACAAATGATTTATAAAAATAGAGTTATGAAAGGGATGCAGAGGGGGAAATCACTACATTAAGATGCTGCACTGGTTGGAGGGGATGCTAAGCTAGGCAAACCCTAGGCTAGCTAGGCTGGCAGTTTGGCTCAGGGTTTGTCTGCTGAAAACCCTTCTGTCGCCGGAGGTTTTCAGCAAGAGTGGCCAATTCCATGATTTCTGCACCATTCCTTTGCTGCGGAAACCAACGTTGGCCAGACAGGAAACAGGACGTGACTGCGGCAACCGGCATGGAAAGGAGAATATTTTGCTGGAACGAGCGGGGAAAGTCTGGGCCTGAAATGAGTAATGGGGGAGAAGAGAACAAAACTGTGGGGTGTCTTGTCGAAAGCCACACACACAAAATAGATCTGTGGCTCTTCCAATAAGCTCTTTTCCAATAAGTTGAGGGGTGCTGGCTAAAGGATGATTCAACAGCCATGACGTGCTTGCTAGTACAGTGGTACCTCGGGTTAAGTACTTAATTCGTTCCAGAGGTCCGTTCTTAACCTGAAACTGTTCTTAACCTGAAGCACCACTTTAGCTAATGGGGCCTCCCGCTGCTGCTGTGCCGCCGCTGCACGATTTCTGTTCTCATTCTGAAGCAAAGGTACTATTTCTGGGTTAGCGGAGTCTGTAACCTGAAGCGTATGTAACCCGAGGTACCACTGTAAATGCAAAGATCTGAGGGCACCATCCTAGACTTGAGTCTGCACATAACATCCGCCTGAGGACCCCTTCTGCGTTCGCCCAGTGGGCAAAGGAGCCTGGGGAGGAGAACAGCAAGCGGTGGGGACGGGTGAAGCAAATGCTTAACCCTTCTCCCGCCAGCCAAATTTTCTCAGACACGCCCCTCTCTTTCTGCCTATGTTTACATCACAAAAACAGATTTCTAAGCCCATGGGGAGAAGCCCCTAGGAAGGAATTTGGGAGCAAGATTATTTTCTGAAGATGGGGAAGTTGGTATGCTTTCCGTACCAAATTTCTTCCCATTTGATTGAGGTTTGTTGTTGTTTTAATTGAGGGCTTGGAAAGCACTTATTGCAATGCGTTGTTCTTTTTTCTGATCTACGTAATGCTTTGTGCGTTTTTTTTTAATTTTTGAAGTAGCCTGGAGGCGCCTCATGTGCCAAACAACCAACCAATAATTATAATATAATATGCTCCCATCTCCCAGCCACTAGCAGTGCACTTGAAAAAGGATGCTCAGTAACAGACCTTCTGCAAAATTAAAAGGGTGGCAAGATTCAGCTGCCTGGCATTGCTTGGAGTGCCAGGTGATTAAATAAAAAGCTAAGGTGGGGTCAGGGAGCTGTGGGATCTTCCAAGGCCCTGGCAGTTGTCCAAGACTGGGGGTTGCTGCTGCTGGCCTAGTGCAAGTAACAGGCAGCAGTTGCTTAGCGGTAAAGGAAAAACACTCTGCACATGCTCAGAACTTAGTATACAGTCATATTGCATGTGTAAAGAAGGGAATTAGCTGGGGTGATACTAAATGGGTGTGGCTAAAGTGAGAGCTGGACCATAAAGAAGGCTGATCGCCAAAGAATTGATGTTTTTGAATTATGGTGCTGGAGGAGACTCTTGAGAGTCCCATGGACTGCAAGAAGATCAAACCTATCCATTCTGAAGGAAATCAGCCCTGAGTGCTGACTGGAAGGACAGATCCTGAAGCTGAGGCTCCAATACTTTGGCCACCTCCTGAGAAGAGAAGACTCCCTGGAAAAGACCCTGATGTTGGGAAAGATGGAGGGCACAAGGAGAAGGGGATGACGGATGATGAGATGGTTGGACAGTGTTCTCGAAGCTACCAGCATGAGTTTGACGAAACTGTGGGAGGCAGTGGAAGACAGGACTGCCTGGCGTGCTCTGGTCCATGGGGTCACGAAGAGTCGGACACGACTAAATGAGTAAACAACAACAATAGAGAAGGGGTGGAGCTACTGACCAAGGCCAACAGGAAACCCCACCCCCACCACATGATCAAAAACAGTTAGTTCGGTTGGTCTGTAACAATTGTCCCGAAAATAGGTGGTCGGATTACCTGGACGGGTGTAAACAACCATCAGACTTTCAGAAGCTGGGTTCTCTGGTTTCATCTATTTCGTTGAAACAGTGAAACCAAATAGTTTTAAATAGATTCTGAATAAACGTGCAAGCCATTGTCACTATATTTTCTTTCTCAGTGAGTCGTGCAAACCGCTACTCTTTTTATAATTATTTTTATAGGGTAGCAGGCACCGGGGATGAGTTTATGGAACCAAGAGGACACTGGCCCGGAAGAAAATCTGGGAATGATTTATCTATGAGAACCAGATCCAATCTGCTGGATTCGTATTTACAACTGAGGTGGCAGGGAAGAAAGTCTCTGCTGGTTCTGTGTTCTGTTTAGTGTTTTTTTTGGGGGGTGGTTTGGATGATGCCCCAAGTCCCTTCCAGTTCTTGGGATCCTGTATTTGTGAGGGAATGTGTGACAGCAAGCTTGCCAAGCCAAGTCCTTTTGTCTGACTAATGGTTTTGGCTGACTGGTTAAGAACCAGGATTAACCTAACCTAACAAGCCGCTCTGTGCCTTAGATTAATGAATGGTTGAGCTGAAAAGCAGACTGGAAGCTGGAGACCTGCTTGCTCTGTGCTGAATCCAAAGCTGAGATGAATGAAGAAGCAAGTTCTTTTGGGATGTTAACGCTGCAAGCCTCTCCACCTCATCCCCAGGTTGTACGTATGTGTAACTAAAACCACGTACAGTCATTTGTTGTTTGTTGTTTAGTCATTTAGTCGTGTCCGACTCTTCGTGACCCCATGGACCAGAGCACGCCAGGCACTCCTGTCTTCCACTGCCTCCCGCAGTTTGGTCAAACTCATGCTGATAGCTTCGAGAACACTGTCCAACCATCTCGTCCTCTGTCGTCCCCTTCTCCTTGTGCCCTCCATCTTTCCCAACATCAAGGTCTTTTCCAGTGAGTCTTCTCTTCTCATGAGGGGGCCAAAGTTTTGGATCCTCAGCTTCCACGATCTGATTTCCTTCAGAATGGATAGGTTTGATCTTTTTGCAGTCCATGGGACTCTCAAGAGTCTCCTCCAGCACCATAACTCAAAAGCATCAATTCATGGGCGATCAGCCTTCTTTATGGTCCAGCTCTCACTTCCACACATCACTACTGGGAAAACCATGGCTTTAACTATAAGGACCTTTGTTGGCAAGGTGATGTCTCTGCTTTTTAAGACGCTGTCTAGGTTTGCCATCGCCTTTCTCCCAAGGAGCAGTGGTCTTTTAATTTCGTGACTGCTGTCACCATCTGCAGTGATCAACGTACAGTCATACCTCGGGTTAAATATGCTTCAGGTTGAGCGTTTTCAAGCTACGTTCCGCGGCGACCCGGAAGTAACGGAGCGCGTTACTTCTGGGTTTCGCCGCTAGCGCATGCGCTGACGCTCAAAATGACATCGCGCGCATGCGCAGAAGCGGGAAAACGCGACCCGCAGATGCGCAGACGCGTGTTACGTTCTACTCAGGATGCGAACGGGGCTCCGGAACGGATCCCATTCGCATCCAGAGGTACCATTGTATCCTAAAGACATCACAGTCTCTGCGAACCTTCATTCCGAGGAGACCAAACCTAGGGTGAGTGCTTGGAATGCCTGGAGTCGCTCACGACAAATGCAGTCCTACAAGTGAACAAAACCAGCACAGTCTATGCACGGGTAGGATGCATCAGCAGACACCCCCCCCCCATATGGGATAGAGTGTACATTATCCTGGAAGAAGCCACACTGGACAGAAGCACTTCACACTGCAACATTTTGTTGCTGATCTCACTTGCCTATGCTTCCATGCACGTCAGTGTGGGCTCCAGAGGCAAGATCAGTGTGCAAATGTGGACCGTGGCTCTCTGGACCTTGCCTTTGCTTTGGCCCCCATCTGAGTCCAAATCCAGCCTTGAAACCAGGTGTGCCTGCTTGGAAATGTGCAATCTATTTAAAACAGCAAGCCCTCAGCTGCTGGTGCTGCTGTGAGGCGAGTGTGACCCTCTTGGAACCGCTCACCCCGATTGCACCTCCTCTCCCCAGCCCCCTGGTGTTATCCCAGTCTCTTGGCACCGGTCCCACCCTGCTCCCACCCTCCTTTCTCCTGAGGGTCTTCTGCAGAAGCCACTCCAGGATTTGCGGCTAGAAAACAGGAAGGCCTCCGCAGCGTGATACAGCGGAAATTAGACAAACGAAATGAAGCGGCCGCAAGGAAACAGGCGGAAGCTGGCAGGATATTTGGAACCGGACCCGTGAATTCTTGAGCTTATCTCTGTCCTGCAGAAGCCCAGAATTCCTTGCAAAACAGCAAGCAGCTGGAGAGCAGCCCACAGCAGCGGAGTGGGGACGTTGCAGCCCCGATGGGCGATGAAAGGCTGAAGCTTTTTGCTAACATGCGCCGGAGGCAGGACTTCGCCAGTGCGCGCACAAGCGCTCCTGGAAGGACCTCGCTGCTGCCCTCAAGCTTCCAGATGGAGAAGGAGCAGCGCGTTTGCTTTTGGGTGAGGGTGGGAGAATCGGGTCCAAGGCTATTCAGTGCTTTAAAAAGGAACAACAACAACAACTTATTATTTATACCCTGCCCATCTGGCTGGGTTTCCCCAGCCACCCTGGGCAGCTTCCAACAAAGATTAAAAACACATTAAAATGTCACACATTAAAAACTTCCCTGAACTTGCCTTCAGATGTCTTCTAAGTGTCAGAGAGTTGTTTATCTCTTTGACATCTGGTGGGAGGGCGTTCCACAGGGTGGGTGCCACCACCGAGAAGGCCCTGTGCCTGGTTCCCTGTAGCTTTGCTTCTTGCAGTGAGGGAACCACCAGAAGGCCCTCAGCACTGGACTTTAGTGTCTGGGCAGAACTATGGGGGTGGAGACGCTCCTTCAGGTATCCTGGGCCGAGGCCGTTTAGGCACCTGTCTCTGCAATAGGGCGGCCATTTACTCATAGTCAAAAAGAGGTTTGCATGCTATTTGCATGCGCATGGATGCAAATTTGGAAATGATTGCTGTAAGCTATATCGAAATTAGGACAGGGACGACAACTTGATGCAGCTCACATTTAAAGGCAAGCCTACCGAATTATTATTATTATTATTTTCTGAAACAGTAGGCAAATCAGCTGGAATTTCGTCTAATCACCTCTCCCCCATCAAAAGTAACAGATCATTTCAGCTGATGAAGTCAAAGCCGTTTGTGAGGTCTATGAAGACAATGTACAAGGGCACGGGTGGCGCTGTGGTCTAAACCACCGAGCCTCTTGGGCTTGCTGATCGGAAGGTCCCTGGTTCAAATCCCCGTGACGGGGTGAGCTCCCATTGCTCTGTCCCAGCTCCTACCCACCTAGCAGTTCAAAATCACACCAGTGGGAGTAGATAAACAGGCACCGCTGTGGCAGGAAGGTAAACGGCGTTTCCGTGCGCTCTGGCACTCGTCACATGGTCCTGTTGCGCCAGAAGCGGTTTAGTCCTGCTGCCACATGACTTGGAAAGCTGTCTGTGGACAAACGCCGGCTCCCTCGGCCTGAAAGCAAGATGAGCGCTGCACCCCATAGTCACCTTTGACTGGACTTAATCATCCAGGGGTCCTTTACCTTTTTTCACCTTTTAAAACGGGCACCTCTTCTCTACACATTTCTCCTGCAGCAGTGACAAATTCATGTTAACTCTCGACCTCTGAACCCTAAAGCCACATTGTGACTCAGGATAGATCCCCGTCAGCGAGTGACTGTAACCTGTTGAGATCTACACAGGCAAAGGCTTTCCCCACACTACTCAGCAGGGAGATTCCATGGTAGTTCTTACATTCAAAGGAGTACGTCCCATTATAAAGGACATTTCCTCCCGAGTAGACATGTTTACTGTGTACATACCTTACGTTTTAAAGCACATCCACCCGGCCCCAAGAATCTTGGGAACTGTAGTTTATCCTTCACAGAACTATAATTCCCAGCACCCTTGACAAAATACAATTCCCAGGATTCGGGGGGGGGCATACAGTTATCCCTCGGGTTACGGCCACTTCTGGTTGCGTTTTTTCAGGCTACGTACTGCCGAAACCCGGAAGTACCAGAACAGGTTACTTCCAGGTTTCGGCGGTCGCGCATGTGCAGAAGCGCTAAATTGTGCTTTGCGCATGTGCAGAAGCGCCAAATCGCAACCCGTGCGTGTGCAGACGCTGCGGGTTGCGAACGTGCATCCCGCACGGATCAGTTTCACAACCTGAGCATCCACTGTACTTCATAGAATCATAGAATCATAGAATCATAGAGTTGGAAGAGACCACAAGGGCCATCGAGTCCAACCCCCTGCCAAGCAGGAAACACCATCAGAGCACTCCTGACATATGGTTGTCAAGCCTCTGCTTAAAGACCTCCAAAGTAGGAGACTCCACCACACTCCTTGGCAGCAAATTCCACTGTCGAACAGCTCTTACTGTCAGGAAGTTCTTCCTAATGTTTAGGTGGAATCTTCTTTCTTGTAGTTTGGATCCATTGCTCCGTGTCCGCTTCTCTGGAGCAGCAGAAAACAACCTTTCTCCCTCCTCTATGTGACATCCTTTTATATATTTGAACATGGCTATCATATCACCCCTTAACCTCCTCTTCTCCAGGCTAAACATGCCCAGCTCCCTTAGCCGTTCCTCATAAGGCATCGTTTCCAGGCCTTTGACCATTTTGGTTGCCCTCCTCTGGACACGGTCCAGTTTGTCAGTGTCCTTCTTGAATTGTGGTGCCCAGAACTGGACACAGTACTCCAGGTGAGGTCTGACCAGAGCAGAATACAGTGGCACTATTACTTCCCTTGATCTAGATGCTATACTCCTATTGATGCAGCCCAGAATTGCATTGGCTTTTTTAGCTGCCGCGTCACACTTAAATGTATGGTGTGTACTTAGCTATTATAGTTGCGCTTTTAAATTTATCTATTTTGGGGAAATATGCCAAGACTATCCAAGGAATAGTCAAGTGAGCAAATTGGGAGTGGGAAGCACCTTTCCCCACCTCTAAAAGGGAATGTTTTGGGACTTCTGGCCTCCCACCCTTCCCACGAGGTCTGTCCGAGTCAATCCCTGCCTGCCTGCCCTGCACAAGTTTTAGAGTTTGTTTATTACAAAGGAAATGTACAGACCTTGCTTTGTTTCCCCCCCCCTCTCTCCATTAGTGAGAGAAAGGATGCAGCACATCTGGGGATGGAAGGGAGAAAAAAAATAAAGAATCTAGGCAGACACTTCCGAGGGAGACCATAGCTGGAGACGGGGGACCTTGGCAGGTGCAATTCAGGGAGGGGGGGGGCGATTTTTATTTATTTATTTATTTATTTTAGAGGCATGGGAGAGGAAGAAAAGTGGAGAATCAAAATGTAAATCCTCCTTGTATTATTGTGGTTGGTAGTATTGTCTGATACCTCAGGAGATGGCTGGGCTCAGCATCCGGTTGTTGTTTTTCCCACAGTCGGCATCAGGAAAAAGCTGGGGTTTCGTAAATACAAAACAACAAAAACACCGAACCCCCCCTCCTCAATTTAATGCTCTTTCCTGACCTCCCCCCGCAACAATCCGTCCCTCTAAACCACCTGCTTCAAGGGAAGCGGGGTTGGCTTTTTTTAAAACATAGAAAGGAAATGGGGGGGGTGTCAATTGAAATCCTAGGTCAAAACCATAAAGGGAGTAAAAGGGAATTCTGCCCCATTTTCTGTCCCTCCCGAAAACATGAAGGAGGGTGGTTTATAAGGTCACGCCTCTAGGGACATCCTAAGGGAGCTGTTGCACCTGGGATGCAAATGGTTTGAGCCTCCCTCTGTGTGTGATTATATATATAGATATATATATAATATCACATCCTGGAGAAATGGTGTGGACAGGTGCCATCAATGAACAGACGCTTGAGGAAAGGAAGCCATGCTGTTGATTTCCATTTGTCTGTTGAGTCATGGTTGACATTTCCTTTTGATTTCAAGGTGTCTTCGGTGACTGCAGAGAGATGCCATTGTCTCCCTCCTCCGACCGAGAAATCCAGAGGGCACGGGAGAAAAGCCCCCTGGTCTCAGTGCTGGATTTACGTATAAGCTAAACAAGCTATAGCTTAGGGCCCCACTCTCTTGGGGGCCCTAAAAAAAAAATAAAGGAAAAAACAACAACCTGGATGTACATTTCCTTTTTTTAAAAAAATAATAATTTTTATTAAGAATTTCAACATAACAAATTATCAAAACACATAATCTTCATTTCCCCCCCATTTTTCCCTCCCCCTTCCCCACGAAGAACCCTCTCTCCCCCCACCAAGACATCCCTCAGCTCCTCTCTCTGATTTTTCAACACATGTTGTTCTCTGCATATTGTAAAATTGTAAAGATCCTTAAATTATCTGTCTTTTATGTTAACACTCAATAAATTTGTGTATGTTTCTTCAAAACCTGCCAAGGAGTTCAATTCGTTTTGTTGGTTTTTTAAGTAGTTTGTAAAAAGTTCCCATTCTTCTTTAAAGTCACAGTTGTCCTTGTCTCGCAGTTTGTATGTCAATTTCGCCAATTCTGCATAATCCATCAATTTCTCTTGCCACTGTTCCTTTGTCGGGGTTTCCTCATTCTTCCATCCTTGTGCTATTAAGACTCTTGCCGCCGTTGCTGCATACATGAATAAATTCTTTATTTTCCTTGGCAGGTCTTTCCCTACAATCCCTAACAAAAATGCTTCTGGTTTTTTTTAACAAATGTTAATTTAAACATTTTCTTCAGTACATTTCCAATTGTACAGTGGTGCCTCGCAAGACGAAAAGAATCCGTTCTGTGATTCTCTTCGTCTAGCGGTTTTTCCGTCTTGCGAAGCAAGCCCATTGACGGATTAGCGGATTAGCGCTATTAGCGGCTTTTAGCAGCTTTTAGCGGCTTATCTGCTGATCAGATCAGCTGATAAGCGGCTTAGAAAAGGGGGGGAGGGGAAAAAACCAGCAGGAACTCGCAAGACATTGTCGTCTTGCGAAGCAAGCCCATAGGAGATTCGTTTTGCAAAGCACCTCCAAAACGGAAAACCCTTTCGTCTAGCGGGTTTTCCGTCTTGCGAGGCATTCGTCTTGCGGGGCACCACTGTATTTCAGTTCAACAATTACTTTGATAAAATACACATTTTGTTATGTGCAAATGGCTTTAAATACCTATTAGGTCCATAAATTACCATGTAGCATATATTCAACACAAAAAACAGCAAAAAAATGTTGTTGACAAAGGACAGCTTCCGTAGCTGATTTAGGCCTCATCAAACCTAAATGTGGCCCTCCCTGGTCTGCTCACACTTGTTGCACTATCACTATCCAGCAATAGCAGACCTTCCAAGTTCTCCTATTTTCCAGGGACAGTCCCGGATTTACAGAAGTCATCCCGGTTTCTGATTTTATCCTGGAATGTTCCACTTTTCTCAGGATGTCCCCATTTTCATAGGAGAAATGTTGGAGGGTATCGAGTTATCTGATCCCCGAGCCATCGGATGGAAGCTCTGTATAGGGATTTTTAAAAAATGCTTAATGTTTTATTGTGTTTTTACATTTGTTGGAAGCTGTCCAGGTTGGCTGGGGCAACCCAGTGAGATGTGTGGGGTATAAATTATAAAACTATTATTATTATTATTATTATTATTATTGAATAAGACGTCCCCATTTCCACCGAAGAAATGTTGGAGGGTATGCCAATGTAATAAAACCGAACTCTGTCGGGAAATAATATATAATGAAATGAAAAAAATGATGATTTTCTTTTTTTAAAAAAAGTCAGAAGTCTTTCTTTTAGGAATAATAGGTGTAGAAGTACCAAAAGATCGAAATAATTTATTTATGTATGCAACCACAGCAGCTCGGATACTATCTGCTCAGTTGCTGTTGCTTAAGTAATATTGTTATATTTATAGCACTAAAATGTGTTTTATTGTATGTTGTTATATTTGTTATTGTTTTGCTATGTTATAATAAAGCTGTTACTATGTTGAAATTGTTTTTGTAGTGTTCGTTTGAAATGTATTTCAGCTTTTGCATTTTAAGCTGCTTTGAGCATGATTTTCATTTTGTGGAAAAGCAGTATACAAATAAAATGAATGGATGAATAAATAAATAAATGAAATGGAAGGAAGGAGCAGTCCCAACAAAAGATGAATGTCAGATTTGCGGGAATATTCTGAAATGGCGGAACTAACAAGCAGAATGTGAGACCAAGAGAAGGAAGAGTTTAAGAAAGAATGGGGGAAATTTGTGGAATATATGAAGAATCATTGCAAACACCTTTAAACGTTAGCAGGATTTGAATAATTGGAACAGAGAAAATAAAATAGGGTGGAAATAGAAGGGAAAAGTAGTATTTTGAATATGCAGTTGAAAAGGGGAGACAATAATGAACCATGGAAGGAGGGAAAGGGAAGTTGATGTTAATGAGATTATTTAAATATATATATATATATATATATATATATATATATATATATATATATATGTAGGTTTTGGTGTCTTCGGGTGTCTTCCCGTGTAAGAGTTGGGTTGTCTAGGCGACGTTTCGACGAGGTCTCACTCGTCATCTTCAGGCTGGTGCTTTCGGCTTCTTGTTACTAGAACAGAGCAGGATCTCAGTGTTTGAGTTCCTATAAATACTGTTGAGGGGGTGTGGTGTATAGCCTCCAACGTTCTGGGCAGAGAGGAAGTTCCTAGGTTAATGTGCCTTTTCTTCTTTTGTTCATTAATTACTTGAGGGATATCTTGAGTGATTACTTGAGTGATATTCTGAGTACCACTTAGGAGGGTCATTAGGTGTGGATTAGTTGCTAAAGCTTTCGTGTCTTGACCTCTTGACCTTGTGAAGAGTTTTTCTGAGAAGATGGCTGTACTGCACTTAGTTGTGCTCTGGCTTGGCTTCGTGTATAGGGGCGAGCTGTGGTTTTGTGCCCTGTGCCAGCCAGATCTGTGTAGGGATTGCAGGGGGGTGCAGCATCCGGAGGTGCCACTATGGTTTGGCTACTGGATGGTGTCTGTAATTTATCTGTGGAGAGGGTCTGGGTTTGGGTCTGGTGTGGTTGATTGGAGATGTCGTTCTGTGTGCCTCTGGTTCTGGTGTCGGTTTTTGTGGGGAGGGCTAATTTCCAGATGTCTGGCAGGCGGGACGTGTCGTCACGCTTGTTCATGTTGTGAGGGTGTTTCTCTATCTCGATGGCTTCCATGATTATTCTCTTGTGGTGATGTTCCATGTTAAAGAGCAATTTGGAATCTGCAAAATTAATTTCGTGTCCTGTTTCTTTCATGTGTTGGTAAAGAGAGGAAGTTTTTTCTTCTTTTTTGACGGCATTCTTGTGTTCTGCGATACGTGCATTTATTCGTCTGTTTGTTTGTCCAATGTACGTGGCTGGGCAGACTTTGCAGGGTATTTCATAGACCCCTTGGTTTTCTAACTGGATTTTATCTTTTGGGTTTCTGAGGATATTGGCTATTTTTTGGTTGGTGCAAAAGGCTGTTTTGATATTGTGTTTATGGAGGATTTTGCTAATTTTATCTGTAGTGCCCTTGATATAAGGAAGGAGGGCCATGCCATTGTTTTCTTCTGTGTCTTGGTTTTTGGGGGGTGTTTCTTTTTGGATTAGCTTCGTAACCCTGTTTTGCTGGTATCCGTTGGCGATTAACACATTTGAGAGATTCTGTAACTCAGTTGTCAAGTGGTCTTTGTCAGCCAGGCGTTTGGTTCTGGAGATGAGAGTCTTGGCTACGGAGTTTATTTGTGCAGGGTGGTGGTGTGATTGTGCATGTAAGTAGCGGTTGGTGTGTGTTTTTTTCCGGTAGATAGTGTGTCCTAGGGAGCCATCAGGTTTTTTGTAGATTAGGACGTCAAGGAAGGGAAGTTGGTTGTTGGCTTCTATTTCCATAGTGAATTGTATTTTGGGGTGTAGGCTGTTGAGATGTGTGAGGAAGCTATCTAGTTTTTCCTTCCCGTGTGGCCAAATTACAAAGGTGTCGTCAACATATCTGAGCCAAAGTTTGGGTTTGTGTTCTGACTTGTCTAAAGCATTGGTTTCAAAGTGTTCCATGTACAGATTTGCGATGACCGGTGAGAGGGGTGATCCCATAGGTGCTCCTTCTATCTGTTTGTATCTTTGTCCATTGTGGATGAAGTACGTGTTGGTTAGGCAGTGGTTGGTCAGGTCCAGGATGTATTCGGGGGGATTGTATTTGTTTTGAATGGCTGTCAAGGCTTCATTAATGGGCACTTGTGTGAAGAGAGATACAACATCGAAGCTCACAAGTAGGTCATCGGGATGTAGGTTTTGCTTCTTTATTGTTTCTATGAACTGGAAGGAGTTTGTAACGTGTGAAGCGATAGATTCTGCATAGGGCTGAAGTTGCTTAGCGAGAAATTTAGCGAGATTTTGTAGAGGTGAGCCTATGGAGCTGACTATTGGTCTGAGTGGTGTTCCTTCTTTGTGTATCTTGGGGAGACCGTAGAGTTTGGGGCATCTGGATGATTTTTCTCTGGGGATGATTCTTAGCTGGATTTCTTCACTGATAGGAGAGGCTTTTATTTTGGATTTGGTGGTTTTTTCCAGATAGGTGGTGGGATCTGTTTTTATAGGTTGGTAGGTAGGGTCTTGGAGTAGATTTGACGCTATACACCACACCCCCTCAACAGTATTTATAGGAACTCAAACACTGAGATCCTGCTCTGTTCTAGTAACAAGAAGCCGAAAGCACCAGCCTGAAGATGACGAGTGAGACCTCGTCGAAACGTCGCCTAGACACCCCAACTCTTACACGGGAAGACACCCGAAGACACCAAAACCTACATTCCTGTACCCGTGAAAATCTACGAAAGCAAATATATATATATATATATATATATATATATATTGTAATATTGAAAATGATAAAACAAGGTTGCCATAATGTCCGGTATTCGGCCTTGGTAAACAGTGTATGGGTGAAAATGGCTGAAACGTCTGGTAAAATCCAGACATATGGCAGTCCATATTAGAAGGGCATCTTGGCGAATTGCATTTAAAAACAGCTCAAAATCTTTTTTTAAAAAAATGTCGAGATGTAGCCAAAACAACAACAACAACGGGGGGGGGGGGGCTCAACAACTTGGCAAAAAACAAAAAAAGTTCAGCAATTTTTGTTTCCGGATCTTCACTTTTTGAAATACGGCAACCCTAAACACACACACACTGTCAGGCCCCTGACGACAATTTCCACCTGCTTGATGGGCAAGGTCTGAAGCAGTTAGCCAGGCCACAGGATCAACTGTCAACCCAGTCAATCTGTCAATCACAGTTTGTGACAGTTGCAAGTAATACCCATCGGGGCACTTAAGAGAAGCCGCGAAAACTTGGAGTGACCCCACTCAGGGGCAAACGAATGACTTCAGTGCCGTGCGTCGGAGGAGGGCTGTGGAACACACAAAACGCCCAGGAGGTGGGCAGGATTCGTCTTGAGGATTATGTTTTCATTAACCCAAGTTTCTTCCAGATGTCGTGCTCCTTCCACCCTGAGCTTCAAAGGCCCCCTTGGCGGGTTCTGACGAAGCCACGAGGGAGCGTGGGACAAAAAGAACGAGGGTGGCAGGGTTTCAAAAAAAAAAAAAAAGGGCTGCTTCTCTGAGCCTCGCTTCCTGGCTCTGTGAGCAAGCCCCGTCTTTGCGCACGTGTGTGCAAAATCCTATTCCCCCCCCCCCACTTAAATGTGAAATGAAATGAAATGTGCTAACAACATGGAGCATGTGGGGGGCATTTATTTGTTTATTTCGTGCATCATAGTGAGGGGGTGTGGATTTGGTGTGTGTGTGTGTGCAAAGGAACATTGTTCCGGGCTGTTTTGTAACATCTTCTTGGCTGCTTGCCCACCATCTTGGCAGCAGCCAAGGGTTCCTTCTCTCCAGACAGCCGTGCCATTTGGAGCCCAGGGATCCCTGCTTGCAACTGGTGGTGCTCCTTGGAGTGCCTGGGAGGCCTGTCCTGAGAGGCGAGACCGATTGCCAGAGAGGCACATCCTGTGCGGCTCAAGAGGAAACTGGTTACATGAACCCGTGCTCATGCACAGTGCCGGATTTACATATAGTTGTACCTCGGGTTAAGTACGGTACTTAATTCATTCCAGAGGTCCGTTCTTAACCTGAAACTGTTCATAACCTGAAGTACCACTTTAGCTAATGTGGCCTTCCGCTGCTGCTGCTGCTGCGCGATTTCTGTTCTCATCCCGAAGCAAAGTTCTTAACCTGAGGTAAAAGATGCCTGCTTCTTGGGAGAAAAGCAATGACAAACCTAGACAGCATCTTAAAAAAGCAGAGACATCACCTTGCCAACAAAGGTCCGTATAGTTAAAGCCATGGTTATCCCAGTAGTGATGTATGGAAGTGAGAGCTGGACCATAAAGAAGGCTGATTGCTGAAGAATTGATGCTTTTGAATTATGGTGCTGGAGGAGACTCTTGAGAGTCCCATGGACTGCAAGAAGATCAAACCTATCCATTCTGAAGGAAATCAGCCCTGAGTGCTCACTGGAAGGACAGATCGTGAAGCTGAGGCTCCAATACTTTGGCCACCTCATGAGAAGAGAAGACTCCCTGGAAAAGACCCTGATGTTGGGAAAGATGGAGGGCACAAGGAGAAGGGGACGACAGAGGACGAGATGGTTGGACAGTGTTCTTGAAGCTACCAGCATGAGTTTGACCAAACTGCGGGAGGCAGTGGGAGACAGGAGTGCCTGGCGTGCTCTGGTCCAGGGGGTCACGAAGAGTCGGACACGACTAAACGCCTAAACAACAACAACAAATGGAGTTATCCGGCCCCCGAGCCGTCTGAAGGCAATCCTGTATAGGGAAAGGTTTTTTTTAAATGTTTAATGTTTTATTATGTTTTTATATACCGTATTTTTTGCTCTATAACACGCACCCGACCATAACACGCACATAGTTTGTAGAGGAGGAAAATCCGTAGGCATGCCACCCGTAGGCATTCCCTCCATAACACGCACAGACATTTCCCCTTACTTTTTAGGAGGAAAAAAGTGAGTGTTATGGTGCAAAAAATACGGTATGTTGGAACCTGCCCAGAGTGGCTGGGGCAACCCAGTAAGATGTGTGGGGTATAAATAGTAAAATTACCATTATGGAATGGGACGTCCGTATTTTCATCGGGGAAAAGTTGGAGGTTATCCTGTGCACGCCCAGCATCTTGTACAATCTGGACCCTCGGGCAATAGGAGTGCAAGATGAGCAAGTTAGTCCAGTGACCTCTCTAGGCAGAAACATCTGGAGCCCAGAAACAACTGGAGGGCACCAAGTTGACAGAAACTGGTCCTCTCTAACCAGCAATGTCTCTCCAGGGCTTCAGAAAGGGCCTCCCCCCCCCCAGCCCTATAATCATAGATCCCCTTTCAAAATGAAAATCTGAAAAGGCAAGGATCTGAAACTGGCCCCTTCTGCACGCAGAGCGCATTTTCGACCAGCGACAGATCCTCTTAATTTTCGAAATGCCAGGCTGCAATTGCAGAGCATTCCATCCCAATTATGATTTACAATGCTAATATAAACTAGTCCCTGACAACAGCATTCATATTTGAATTGCGGTCGGGGTGGGGAGATTATTTCTGCCAACTTCTAAGTGGTACTAACATCCCTGAAGCGCATTCCAGAGACAAACCGGCTCTGGAGTGCTCTCACTAATGACTGGCAATAGGTCAGAAGGAACCTGTTTAACCTGATGGGACGTTTATAAAAGGCCCCAGCGGAGCCGAACGCATTCAGAACAAGGCCGGATTGGTTGAGGCTTTAAGTCCAATACTTATCGTACTTCCCCGTCCCTCTGGGAGAAGACAAGAAGCTCATCAGGGCAGTGGCCGGTATGTATCTCTGGAGAGTTTGATGATCTGCCTTTGGAAGAGACACCAGAATTGAGTGGCATGGGATTAGGGACATCAAGAGCAAATTAGGCCCACAACGCCCTCTCCAAGTGTCTCGATTTTCCAGGGACTTTCCCAGAATTACAAAGCCATTCCAGGTTTGATTTGATCCCAGAAAAAAAATAGAAGTACGGTAACTTCTTTTAAAAAAAATAACTTCAAGGAAAGGCTCAGAAAATAAATATCCCGCTGATGTAGTTCAGAAGCGTCAACAAACCTAGGTTTAAACTTTATAATAGCATTAATTCTTCATTAGTGTTGATTCCTGCATTGCAGACGGTTGACTAGATGACCCGCAGGCCCCTTCCAACTCTGCAATTCTGTGTCATAGTAAATGTAGACCAAATGAGAGATTCCGAGCCCTTATTGCATTATTGGAAAATACATATCATGCTCCATCCCAGTATATCCTATTGAGGCTCTGTCCTATAGTCAGTCTCAGACTCTCTCTCTTTCTGAGGAGAGCGGGTGGCACTGTGGTCTAAACCACTGAGCCTCTTGGGCTTGCCAATCAGAAGGTCGGCGGTTCGAATCCCCGCAATGGGGTGAGCTCCCATTGCTCTGTCCCATCTTCTGTCAACCTAGCAGTTTGAAAGCACTCTGGTGCAAGTAGATAGATAGGTACCGCTGTGGTGGGAAGGTAAACAACATTTCTGGGCGCTCTGGTTTCCGTCATGGTGTCCCATTGTGGCAGAAGCGGTTTAGTCCTGCTGGCCACATGACCTGGAAAGCTGTCTGTGGATAAATGCCGGCTCCCTTGGCCTGAAAGCAAGATGAGTGCCGCAACCCCATAGTTGCCTTTGACTGGACTTAACCATCCAGGGGTCCTTTACCTGAGAGACAGTGTGGTGTAGTGGTTAAGAGCGGTAGTCTCATAATCTGGTGAACCAGGTTCGTGTCTCCGCTCCTCCGCATGCAGCTGCTGGGTGACCTTGGGCCAGTCACACTTCTCTGAAGTCTCTCAGCCCCACTCACCTCACAGAGTGTTTGTTGTGGGGGAGGAAGGGAAAGGAGATTGTTGTCTGCTTTGAGACTCCTAAGGGTAGTGATAAAGCGGGATATCAAATCCAAACTCCTCCTCCTCCTCCTCCTCCTCCTCCTCTTCTTCTTCTTCTTCTTCTTCTTCTTCTTCTTCTTCTTCTTCTTCTTCTTCTTCCACTCTCTCACTCCCTCCCTCTCTCTCTCCCTCCCCTATCCTCCTGAGGGAGGGCACATGCTGCAACTTGCAGGGGTATATATCTGACAGTGGTTCCCAAGAGTTTTCCCCAAACCTAGCAAGGGTTGCACAGGATTGAACTTGGCCGATGTTCACCCCCTGAGCTACAGCTCTTCCCGTTTCTGTGAGATAAGTAAAGCAGCACAGGCCTGCTGGAGATGAAAGGGTTATGCTCCCTCTCTCAGCTGTATGTCTGATCGTTATCACCATGAATAGACACAAGGGGAGACTTTGACCTCTGGGGCTTGCAAGGCGGAGAACAGGTGAGGACAAATCATTTCTCAGTCCTTGGATGGGTTTGGTCACACCTGTTCAGCGATCGCTTGTAGGCTTTATGCCGGAGAGCCAACCCTCACATGGAAGTGGGATAGACAGTCAGGATCCCTCTCCCCTTTCCACCCATTGGCTATTCCTGGAAAACAGGGATCAGGTGCCGAATGTCCATATCAGCGGGCATGTTGTATTTATTACGAATCTGAGGTAAGCACTGTCTGTGTCCTTTCAAACCTCTTCAGAACACTCTTTCTCCTCAAGACGTAACAGCTCCATTCCTCTTTCTGCAACAGGTGAAGCAAACCCCAAACTGTCTTTGAAGAGAGAACTGCCCGGAAGCTTCTGAATTTGCCAATTCCTGCTGTCAGGCAAGTAATAATAATAATAATAACAATAATTTATTATTTGTACCCCGCCCATCTGGCTGGGTTTCCCCAGCCACTCTGGGCGGCTTCCAGCAAAGATTAAAAATACATCAAAATGTCACACATTAAAAACTTCCCTGAACAGGGCTGCCTTCAGATGTCTTCTAAAAGTCTGGTAGTTGTTGTTCTCTTTGACATCTGGTGGGAGGGCATTCCACAGAGCAGGCGCCACTACTGAGAAGGCCCTGTGCCTGGTTCCCTGTAGCTTTGCTTCTCACAGTGAGGGAACTGCCAGAAGGCCCTCAGCGCTGGACCTCAGTGTCCAGGCTAAATGATGGGGGAGTCACAGAGGGTCACCTTCCCCACCCCTAGCGCTCTCGGGAATTTTCTGGGCCACGGTTCGCATCCTACCTAGCCATTGGTGACGCTGCCTGGGGCTGATGGGAGTTGTAGTCCAGTAATGTATGACGGTGACCGAAATTCTCCGCCAAGGTGATAGAAATTCTGTCACAATAACAGCTGGATTTGGCAATGGTGCATATCATTTGTTTCCTTATACCCTGCAGGAAACTCCAGGATTTGCAGTCTTAGAAAGAGAGAGAATTGTACTTTTGCACCAATGTACTTTTCCATGTATAAGATGCCCCCATGTATAAGACGCCCCCAATTTTGGGGGACTAAATTTAAAGAAAATGAGGGGAGATGGTCCAAAGTTGTTGAGTGCACGCAGCTTCTCCTCCACGCCACTATCCATGTATAGGACAAACCCAATTTTTTTGACATCATTTCTATTATTTTTTTTAATTAATATTTTATTAAGTTTTCTCAATAAAGAAGTTCAAAAAGAATACAAAAACAGAAGAAAAAAGTACAAAAACAGAAAAATACAAAGTCAAAATTCAAAAATACAAACATTAAACACAAAAAAGAAGAAAAATGAAAAGCACAAAAAGAAGAAAAACAAAACTCCCTCTTTTTTAACTCCTCTTTAGTTAACTTATTTTCCTGATAAAAAAAATTCCTTCCAGTAGCACCTTAAAGACCAACTAAGTTAGTTCTTGGTATTATTTTCCTGACTTCCTCACGCCTCCCTTTTTTGTATCCCTTTTTTAAATTTTTTGACATCATTTCTGAGTCAAAAAACCTTGTCTAATACACAGGGAAATACAGTATTTATTTTAAAGCCCTTCAGCATTTTAGTGTGCTTTAGTCCTAATTTTGTACGCAGTTTTGCTTAATGTGTACATTTATGCAAGCCATTTCCCCCTAAAAGAGTGTGTTTCATGTCCTACTTTCGTTTGCATAAGCATTTTTATACACACTATCCCTAATGCATTCATTTATGTGCACATTACCGGCTTGGAGAATTGCACTGCAGCATTCAGAGGACTGCAGATATTGAAGGATAGATGCAATTCAGTTTATGCTACTGTTTTGAGAAGTGGGAATTGGACATGAGATTGCTGTTGCTCTCAGGTCCTGCTTGCATCTGCTTGAACCCTGTGAGGACAAGATTCTGAACAAGTCGGGCTTTAGGCCAGGACACACATACACACACCCAGGATTTTCTTAGGTCCTTAGGTTTATTTGCCATTTGTCAGTAACGCCAGAAGCCTATGCAACAGTGCACACATGCATCCTGGTGGCAGCCTTGGCAGCCGCCAACGTTTGTATTTGCACACATGTCTTTTAATGGTTCAAGAAATCGAAAAACACGTGCAGTTTGGGAGTGCTGCAGAAAAAGAACCTCAGTTGCTGAACAGTTCCGAATCTATCGCTGGTTAATGTTTAATGCCACTAATAAAAGATAAACAGTGACAGTACCGTAAGCACAGCGTTTAGACCAGAGCATCAGATGTGGAAGTTATCAGTCTATTCCCCCCCCCCACGGGTCTTCCCATATTGTGGTTTAAAAAAGAAAAAAGATTCTTCCTGACAGTAAGAGCTGTTCGACAGTGGAATTTGCTGCCAAGGAGTGTGGTGGGGTCTCCTTCTTTGGAGGTCTTTAAGCAGAGGCTTGACAACCATGTCAGGAGTGCTCTGATGGTGTTTCCTGCTTGGCAGGGGGTTGGACTCGATGGCCCTTGTGGTCTCTTCCAACTCTATGATTCTATGATTCTATGATTTAATATCCTATTGTGTTGTGTAGTGCTATTTCCAGTTTAGCAGTGGGGCTGTGATGCAGGTCCCTAAGTGGCAAAGAAAGACCAGTAATAAATATCATCATCATCATCATCGCAGGGACGCGGGTGGCTCTGTGGGTTAAACCACTGAGCCTAGAACTTGCCAATCAGAAGGTCGGCGGTTCGAATCCCCATGACGGGGTGAGCTCCCGTTGCTCGGTCCCTGCTCCTGCCAACCTAGCAGTTCGAAAGCACGTCAAAGTGCAAGTAGATAAATAGGTACCGCTCCGGCGGGAAGGTAAACGGCGTTTCCGTGCACTGCTCTGGTTTGCCCTGTACACAGAATTGACCTGCACCTCCATGGACAGCTGTGAGTCCGAAATAAGGTGCGCAGCCTGGGAGTCATTTTGGACCCTTATGTTTCCCTCCCCTTATGGTCTTGATCTATTGGCTACTTTTAAAATGAGGCTGCATTTTAAATTACATTTTAACCTGTATTTTAAATTGGTCCCCCCCCCCATTATGTTTTTACTGTGATTTTATTGGTGTTAGCTGCCCTGAGCCCAGCAGTGGCGAGGGAGGGTGGGGTATAAATAAAATTTATTATTATTATTGTTATTATCTGAAGCCAACAAGAATATGGCAGGCATTTTTAATTACTTCTGACTACAGCGCTTGCCATTGAACTGGCTGACCTTGTGGTTTTGCGTTCCCCTTTCTGCAGGATCTTCTTGGCGTCTCCTGCTGGAAGATGTCCAAAGTGTTCTCCACCAGCCTCCGCTGTCGGTTGCCTGCCTTGCTGTTCCTCTTCCAGGGAGCTGTGCTGGTGATCTTCGCCCTCTTTGTGACATACGATGAGCACACGGACGCCGCCAGCCAGCCTGCTGAGGCTGACCCATCCGCCAACCAGGTCTACGCCATTTTCCCCCTCTTCCAGGACATCCAGCTGATGCTGTTGGTGGGGTTGGGTTTGCTGCTGGCTTTCATGAAGGGCTACGGAGTTAGCGCCGTGGCCTGCAACTTCCTGCTGGCCAACTTCTCCACCCAGTGGGCCCTGGTCGTCCAGGGCTTCGTACACTACGGCCAACATGGGAGAGTCCACCTCGGCCTCTACAACATCCTCACGGCCGAGTTTGCAGCCGTGACGGTCCTCATCTCTGCTGGGGCTATCCTGGGTCGAACAAGCCCCATCCAGCTTCTTCTCATGAGCTTGTGCGAAATCCCTCTCTACGTGGCCTGCGAGTGGCTCATCGTGAGTTATTTCCAGGCAGTGGATGTCGGAGGAACCATAACCCTCCACGTCTTTGCTTGCTATTTCGGGCTGGGCACTTCCATCGCTCTCTACCGGCCGGGATTGCAGCTGGGGCACCCAATGGAGACTCCATCTTACATCTCCGACCTTCTGTCCTTGGTGGGGACCATGTTTCTTTGGGTGTTCTGGCCCAGTTTCGTGGCTGTCCTTGCACAACAAGGAGATGCCCAGCACAGGGCTGTGCTTCACACGTGGCTTACTCTCAGTGCCAGCGCCCTGACCTCCTTTGCCACCTCCAGCCTCCTGGAGGAGAAGGGGAAACTGAACCTGTGCCACCTGCAGAACGCCACCTTGGCCGGAGGTGTGGCCATTGGTGCGGTAGCAGACATGGTCATTTCACCAGCTGGGGCATTTGCCCTGGGAATTGTTTCCTCGCTAGCCTGCATCCTTGGGTTCAAGTACATGTCACCATTCTTGGCCACTAGAGTTCGCCTCCAGGACCAGTGTGGAATCCACAACCTTCACGGCTTACCAGGCATCATTGGCGCCATGGGCGGAATTGTAGCCATCTTGTTGGTGCCGGATGAGGCCTACGGACCTCGCCTTCGCCACGTCTTCCCTCAGCGTGGCCTCCTGCCACGGAACGTCACCCTGGAGGCAACCTTGGTGGGGCAGAACGTGGGAAGAAGCGCCACGCAGCAAGCTCTCCACCAGGCTGCAGGTCTCGGTGTCTCCATATTTGTGTCCCTTGTAGGTGGCTACTTCACTGGGTTGGTTTTGAAACTGCCTTTTTTAGCACAGCCGCCTGACCAAGTCTGCTTTGACGACGCTCTTTACTTCAAGATCCAAGAGACAACGGAGAACTCGAGTGTTGAGCAGGCTAGAGAGGAGCTCCTGGTGCCCCTGAAGGACAAAGCTTGAGGGTCTGTCTGCTTGTGCCTTCAAAGCAGAAATAAAACAGCAGGGTATCACTGAGTGGGAGAATAACATTTGTCATGGTTTTCCTGGAGTGCCGTGCTGTCGGGGCTGGAAGATTTGAAGGAGGACCACCTGCTTGGAGGCAGATGGGACAATTGACCCAAACACAGAGGTAACTGTTGAAGTGAGGGCAGCAAAAATGAACCTAAGAAGCTCAAACCATATATATGACTGGCACCTTTCTTTGGAGATTAAATCACTGTCCAGACTTTAACATTCAAAAACTTTACTTGCAGAAACTTATAGATGAATTACAACATAATATTTACAGTCACATGCTTCTCCAAGCATGGGTTTACAGTCTCTTCTTCTAACTTCCAAAACAACTGCATTTTCCTTTCTTTCCAGAGCTCAGCACTCAGTTTTCTGCATCTCAGTTAGGCCATGCCGTGCAGCTCCTATGAAATATTTCTGCTTTCACCTTCTCCTGCAGCTTAGCTCTCTTTTCTTCCAAGCAGAGAATAAGCGCTCCAACGCTCTATTCAACTTAGCAGTGTTCACAGTGGATTCTAAAACACAGTCATCTTGCTTCACATAAAAATGGAGTCTCTCCTTCACTAAACACTTCTCATGTGACCAGTGTTAGCCAATCACATAAGAACTGCTAGAGAACGCTCTAGAATTCAGCTACCAACCCATCAGATTCAAACACATAGTAATGCATGCAAGCATTTACAATTTCGGTGAATTAAATCACTATACTAAACAGTAGCACAGAGTTGTCAGCTGCTGGGGCATCTAGGTTGATTTCCCCTGACCATTTTAGCAGCTCCAAGATGAGTTGTTTTGGCCTCGCCTTCTCTTGGTCTAGATAAAATTACTAGGCCAGGGATTGGTAGCAGATACGGGTGGGCAACTTTTAGTTACCGCAGACATTTTTCATGGACATTTTTACTGTATTGGACTTGAAATTGCATACACACATACACACACACACCTGACCAGGTGTTAAGCACTTTCTCTCATTCCATCAACATCAGAGGCATGGTTGGTGGTGGGACAAGAGAGAGCCTTGGACCACATCAGAGAGGCTGAGAGTCCTGTCACCTGGGCAGACCAGGACTTCCACCCACACAGCCCAGACTCGTGCCCCAGGGAGCTCACTTTGGTGTTACAAATGCAGCGGTTTGACTTCACCCCTGGAGGCATACTCCACTGTATCTCAAGACAGACGGATGCCAACATACACATAGTCATACCTCGGGTTACAGATGCTTTGGGATGTGCGATTTCGGGTTGTGCTGGACCGGGTTACTTGAGCATGCACAGAAGCGCTGAATCGCAATCTGCGCATGCGCAGACACACGGGTTGCGGGTTGCGAACACTGCAGGTTGCGAACGTGCCCCCCGCACCGATCACGTCCGCAACCCAAGCATCCACTGTATATGCATCAGAGGGTGAGGAGAGTTGGGCGCAGTGTGTTGTGGATATTGAAAATTCGGCATGTGGTGCTTCGTCGCATGAGTGAGGAGGTCTTTGCGAGGGAGCGAAGCTTCCCACACTCGCGAGGCACCCCGGGGACTGGCCTGAGGACGCGTCGGCGCCCTGTCAGCGCTCTGGGAGATGCCGGGACGTTCCAGGTCCTCTTCGTGGAGCCAGAAGCCACCACCAAAAAGCAGAAGAGCTTCTGGAAGACGTACTTGACAACGGCGCCCCCCCCCCCCCGCTTGGCACAGGGCCACGCATGAGAGAAGGCCCGAGAGCGAGGCTGGGGAATCGTTAAGGCAAATAATCGCAAACAGACCCGAGAGCGGCCTGTGTTTGTTTTGTTAATTGTCAGCGTAAAATGCTGTGCAGAGCCTGACAAAGGAACACCAGCGCTGACTCCTCCACTTAGGGAAAAGAAAAAAGCATCGTTCTCTTGAAAAACAATCCCGTCTCCTTTCGAGGAAGGAGGCAACGGGGGGGGGGGGATGCAATGCCATGGGGAGGCCTAGGGGGAGCGAACCTCAGGAGTCTGTGTGGTATATGGAGAGTACCAGAGGGTACTGAGGTGGTGCGTCAGAGGAAGAAGAAGAGTTTGGATTTGATATCCTGCTTTATCACTACCCTAAGGAGTCTCAAAGGGATGCGGGTGGCGCTGTGGGTTAAACCACAGAGCCTAGGGCTTGCCGATCAGAAGGTTGGTGGTTCGAATCCCCACGACGGGGTGAGCTCCCTTTGCTCTGTCCTTGCTCCTGCTAACCTAGCAGTTCAAAAGCACGTCAAAGTGCAAGTAGATAAATAGGTACTGCTCCGGCGGGAAGGTAAACGTCATTTCCATGCGCTGCTCTGGTTCACCAGAAGCGGCTTAGTCATTCTGGCCACATGACCCGGAAGCTGTACGCTGGCTCCCTCGGCCAATAAAGCAAGATGAGCGCCGCAACCCCAGAGTCAGCCACGACTGGACCTAATGGTCAGGGGTCCCTTTACCTTTAAGGATTCTCAAAGTGGCTAAAATTCTCCTTTCCCTTCCTCCCCGACAACAAACACTCTGTGAGGTGAGTGAGACTGAGAGACTTCAGAGAAGTATGACTAGCCCAAGGTCACCCAGCAGCCGCATGTGGAGGAGCAGGGAAGCGAACCCAGTTCCCCGCTCTTAACCAATACACCACACTGGCTCACCCCAACTAGAATGGAATTGGTACCTATAGCACATTGTTTTACATGCGAAAGGCCCCCGATGTGATGCTCAAGGCTGCCCAGCAGAGATCAGAAAGACCCGTGTCTCAAATGCTGTAGAGACACGGCTGGTCAGGGGTGTCACATGGAAGAGGGAGCAAGCTTGCTTTCTCCTGCTCCTGGGGGTACGACTTCAACCCATGGCTTCAAGTTACAAGGAAAGAGATTCCGACTAAACATCAGGAAGAACTTTCTGACAGTACTAGCTGTTTGGCAGTGGAAAAGACTCCCACGAGAGGCGATGGACTTTCCTCTCTGGGAGGTTTTAAGCAGAGGTCCATGCTGTAGGTCAAGAGTCCGCTGTGGAATCCCTTACACTAGGATGCTATGTCTTTTCACACTTTTCTTCACCCTGTGTGGGATGCGGGAGAAATTCAAAGCCAAACCCATAAAACCCACGCTTTCCAAAATAGTGCACATCTTGAAATAATAATAATAATAATAATAATAATAATAATAATAATAATAATAATAATAATAATTTTTTATTTATACCCCGCCCTCCCCAGCCAAGGCCGGGCTCAGAGCGGCTTACAAGCAATAATAAAAACAAGATGAGTGATTACAACTTAAAAACAAAAATAAAATACAACATTAAAATAATGGAACATTAAAATATTAAAATGGAGCCTCATTGCAGGAGAAGGAAAAGAAAAAAGAAAAAGGGGGCGGAGGGAATCAAATTGGCTCCAATCCAAAGGCCAGGCGGAACAACTCTGTCTTACAGGCCCTGCGGAAAGAGATCAGATCCTGCAGGGCCCTGGTCTCATGAGACAGAGCGTTCCACCAAGTTGGGGCCAGTGCTGAAAAGGCCCTGGCTCTGGTTGAAGCCAATCTAACTTCCTTAGGGCCTGGGACCACTAGGGTGTTGTTATTTATGGACCTTGAGGCTCTCCGTGGGGCATACCAGGCGAGGCGGTCCCGTAGGTACGAGGGTCCTAGGCCGTGAAGGGCTTTAAAGGTCAAAAGCAGCACCTTAAATCTGACCCTGTACTCCACCGGGAGCCAGTGCAGCTTGAAAAGCACTGGATGAATATGCTCCCATGGCAGAGACGCTGTGAGGAGCCTCGCTGCAGCATTCTGTACCCGCTGGAGTTTCTGGGACAGCTTCAAGGGCAGCCCCGCGTAGAGCGAGTTACAGTAGTCAAGCCTGGAGATGACTGTCGCATGGATCACTGTGGCCAGGTCGGGGCGGGAAAGGTAAGGGACCAACTGCTTGATGCGGCGAAGGTGGAAAAATGTCGCCTTGGCTGTTGCTGTGACTTGCGCCTCCATGGAAAGGGAGGCGTCAAGGATTACACCCAAACTCTTAACGGAAGGCAATGGCACTAATTGGGCCCCCACAAGAGAAGGGAGTTGGTCCCTCATCCCCATGCTATCCCGACCTAGCCATAGGACCTCTGTCTTCGAAGGATTTAGTTTCAATCGGCTCCCACGAAACCATCCAGCCACAGCTTCCAAGCATCTGGTCAGTGTGTAAGGGGCCGAGTTGGTGTGGCCATCCATCAGTAGATAGAGCTGAGTGTCATCAGCATATTGATGACAGCCCAGCCCAAAGCTCCGGATAATCTGGGCAAGGGGGCGCATAAAGATGTTAAAAAGCATTGGGGAGAGAATTGCGCCCTGCGGCACTCCACACACCAAGGAGTGGCGTGACGACATTTCCCTCCCTAGTGCCACCCTCTGTCCCCGACCAGAGATAAAAGAGCACAACCAGTTACGGGCTATGCCCTGTATCCCCACGTCTGCAAGGCGATGGTCCAGAAGATCATGATCGACCATGTCAAAGGCTGCTGACAAATCTAAAAGGATCAGCAGTCCTGACCCGCCTCGATCCAGTTGTCTACGGATATCATCTGTTAGGGCAACCAGAGCCGTCTCCGTCCCAAAACCAGGACGGAAACCGGACTGAAATGGATCTAATGCCGATGTTTCCTCCAGAAACCTACCAAGCTGTTCAGCAACCGCTCTCTCAATTACCTTACCCAGGTATGGAAGATTTGAAACTGGGCGGTAATTGGATAGGTCTAAGGGATCTAATGAAGCTTTCTTTAAGAGTGGACGCACCACTGCTTCCTTCAGTTCCCCTGGGAATGTCCCCGTGTCAAGGGACAAATTGATAATTTCAACCAGGGGGGTCCGCGCAACATCTGGACACTCCCTAATCAGCCAAGACGGGCACGGATCAAGGAGGCAGGTGGTGGGCCTACCAACTTGGAGGAATCTATCCACATCAGTAGGGAGTATCCGATCGAAATGGTCCAACACTGGACCTGAAGTCAGTCGAGGGGCCTCCAGTTCAGTCACTGTATCTAAATTGGCAGGGAGGTATCTAAATACAGCTATCCTTCTAAAATTCGCACTGCTCTGAATTCTGCAAGGCAGCTTTCTGGCCAAATAAGGTGTGCAAAAAGGCAAAATACTAGGATCAGGTGTGCATTAAAAAAACCATACATATTAATGAAAAGAAACTACAAAAATGCATTATATTGGGAGAAATCGCTTTGCCAAAACTGGTATATTTGACAAAATTGCATGCAAAAAAAAAGTGTATATGAAGAGAAATTTGCACTAGATTGCTGGTGATTTTTTTCAGGAGGAACTTTAAAAAGGGGGAAAGCAAACAGCTGTGGGAAAATGAACTGAAATATCAGAAACCAGAATAGACAGCTTCACCCTTCAACCTATGTCACATAGCTATATCTCTATTTTGCCAGTTGAGGACACGTGTTTATTGGATTACATGTTTATGCAAATATCAAAAAGTATTGTGTTGAAAGAGGGCAGAAAAATCAAACAACAACAAAATAAAAACCCTTCACTTGAGCACAAGACAGCCCAGCCGAATAATAATAATAATAATAATAATAATAATAATAATAATAATAATAATAATAATTTATTATGTATACCTCGCCCATCTGGCTGAGTTTCCCCAGCCACTCTGGGCGGCTCCCAATCGAGTGTCAAAAACAATACAGCATTAAATATTAAAAACTTCCTGAAACATTCCTTCAGGTGTCTTTTAAAAATAGGATCGCTGCTTATTCCCTTGACATCTGATGGGAGGGTGTTCCACAGGGTGGGTGCCACTACCGAGAAGGCCCTCTGCCTGGTTCCCAGTAGCCTCACTTCTCACAATGAGGGAACTGCCAGAAAGCCCTTGGCACTGGACCTCAGTGTCCGGGCAGAACAATGGGGATGGAGACGCTCCTTCAGGTACACAGGACCATAGTGGTCAGAGACCAGGAGGATAGATTACAAGTTACACCTAATAACCCACAGTCGCTGGTCTTCATATCTGGCTGATGGCTGTCCTGGGAAGAAAGAGAACAAACATATCAACTAACACTTTTGTTGATCCATGCCTGGTGGGTAGGAATAGAAAGTGCCATTGCAGGAGGCAAGGACGTAGACCTCTACATGCAGATAGGTAACAGTGTTGGTCTGCCATAGTAAAAACAAAATAATAAAATTCATTCCAGTAGCACCTTAGAGACCAACTAAGTTTGTTATTGGTATGAGCTTTTCTGTGCATGCACACTTCTTCAGATACCATTTTTAAAATTTTGTTTTGACCTCTACATGCTCCTTGTTCAGGCACAGTGTGAACTGTGTAAAGGTAAAGGGACCCCTGACCATTAGGTCTAGTCGCGGAAAACTCTGGAATTGCGGTGCTCATCTCGCTTTACTGGCCGAGGGAGCCGGCGTACAGCTTCCAGGTCATGTGGCCAGCATGACTAAGCCGCTTCTGGCGAACCAGAGCAGCGCACGGAAACGCCGTTTCCCTTCCCGCCGGAGCAGTACCTATTTATCTACTTGCACTTTGACATGCTTTTGAACTGCTAGGTTGGCAGGAGCAGGGACCGAGCAATGGGAGCTCACCCCATCACGGGGATTCAAACCGCCGATCTTCTGATTGGCAAGCCCTAGGCTCTGTGGTTTAGACCACAGTGCCACCCACGTCCCTCATGAACTGTGTAGCTCCCCCACTCTCTCTCGGCCTTCCCTTTGGTCTAGGAGGCAACCTGCCGCAGGCCTGGATTAAGAGCCCTGCAAGGGAGCTGTATAAAACCCTGTTAATAAGCCTGTTAAGCCAGAGAGACTGTGGAACTCACACCCACAAGAAGCAGTGAGGGCTGCCAACATGGGTGGCTTTAAAAGAGGATGAGGCAAATTCACAGAGGAGAGGACTATTGGTGGCTGCTAGCCATGACGACTCTGCTCTGACTCCACAGAATGCCAGTTCTGAATGCCAGTTGCTGGAAACCATAGAAAAATGTCCTCATGCTCACGTGCCCAAGGATAAGGGCTTTCTGGGAGATGATATATAACGAAATGAAAAAGGTATTTAAATATACCTTCTTGAAGAAACCAGAGGCCTTTCTCCTGGGCATGGTCAGCCAATTGGTGCCAAAGAAGGATAGAACTTTCTTTATGTACGCCATAACAGCAGCAAGAATACTCTTCGCAAAGTATTGGAAGACACAAGATCTACCCACTCTGGAAGAATGGCAGATGAAGGTGATGGACTACATGGAATTGGCAGAAATGACTGGCAGAATCCGAGATCACGGATAAAGTTAAGAAAAGAGGAGTCGTGATTTATGTAAAAGAAAAATGGGCCCCAAAAATGATGTTTAAAGATGAACAAGGAAGATACCTGGCAGTGGAAATACAAGTACAAGGAGAAAAATATCTAATAGTTGGAATTTACGCACCAAACGAAGGCAAAGCGGAATTTTTCAAGAAACTCCATGAAACTTTGACGGCCTATCTGGATTATAACCTGATAATCATGGGAGACATGAATGGTGTAGTCTCTACAAATATGGATAAGGCACAAAGACTGACAATCTCCAAGGAAGGGAGACTTCCGAAAACCTTTTTTGAGATGACGGAAAATATGGACCTAATAGACATATGGAGAACAAGGAACCCTCTGGAGAGAGAGGGAACCTTTTTCTCCCAAGCAATGATGACCTGGACCAGAATCGACCAAATTTGGATTACTAGTGGGATGGCTCCAAAGATCAAGAAAATAGAAATCTGCCCAAAAACCTGCTCCGACCATAACGCCTTGAAGATGGAAATGAAACTTACAACAACTGGTCAATTCAGATGGAGGATGAATGACACCCTGTTTTGAGATAAAGAGATCCACATGAAGGCCCAAAAAACTTTAAAGGACTATTTTGAAATAAACCTAAAGGCCGATGTGGAAAAAAGAGTGATCTGGGACGCAAGTAAAGCTGTGATGCGAGGATTTTTGATTCAACAAAATTCAATCAAAAAGAGAAAGCAGAATGAGAAGAAGGAAAAGATTTTGGAAAAGATAAAAGAAGGAGAGAAAAAAATAAGATCAAAACCGAAGTCCCAGGAGATTTTGAGAGAGATTAAGTTATACCAAACACAATATATGGAATTGATGAATCAAGAGATTGAGTGGAAAATAAAGCAAATGAAACAAAAGGCATTCGAATCGGCAGACAAATGTGGTAAACTTCTGGCATGGCAATTGAAGAAAAGGCAGAAGCTAAATACAGTTACAAGTCTAGAAGTGGATGGAAAGAACATATCTAAACCCAATGAGATTAGAAACTGCTTTTTGAGTTATTTTAAAAAACTTTATTCTCAAGGGCCACAAAATGAAGAGGATATAGATAAATTCCTTAATAAATATGGATTACAAAAAATCTCTCATCAAAGCAAGGTGGATTTAAACCAGAGAATAACAGAACAAGAGATAGAGGGTGCCATTCAAGACATGCAACTGGGCAAATCTCCAGGGCCAGATGGACTGACTTCCAGATATTACAAATCTTTGAAGGAGTGGTTGGTTTATCCGTTAAAGGAAGTCTGTAACGAGATTTTAGAGGGGGAAAAGGCACCAGAATCGTGGAAAGAAGCGTATATTTCACTCATACCAAAGACAGAGACTGAAAAGACTCAACTTAAGAACTACCGCCCAATATCATTACTTAATGTGGATTACAAAATTTTTGCAGACATTTTGGCAAAAAGATTTAAAAGAGTGTTGATGGAGAAGATTCATAGGGATCAAGCAGGCTTTCTCCCAAAAAGGCACCTATCAGACAATGTAAGGAATATAATAGACATTTTGGAATTGCTAGAGGTGAAAATAAACACTAAAGCAGTGCTGATCTTTGTGGACGCGGAGAAAGCCTTTGACAATATTTCTTGGAGTTTTATGAAAAAGAATCTTCATGGGATGGGGGTAGGCCAAGGATTTGAGAATGGTATGGGTGCGATATACTCTGAACAAAAAGCCAAGCTGATTGTAAATAATGTGATAACTGAGGAACTTAAGATAGAAAAAGGAACACGACAGGGATGCCCAATTTCCCCATTGCTCTTTATTTCTGTCCTGGAGGTGTTGCTGAATATGATTAGAAATGACCAGCAGGTTAAAGGTGTACAGGTCGGAGCTAAACATTATAAGTTAAGGGCATTCGCAGATGACTTAGTATTGACCCTACAAGAGCCAAACACTAGTACGAAAAGGGTGTTGGAGATAATTCAACAATTTGGCCAGGTAGCTGGACTCAAACTGAACAAACAAAAAACTAAAGTCTTAGAAAAAAATTTAACAGTCATGGAGAAGGAGAAATTTCAAGAAGAGACAGGTTTGACAGTGGTCAAGAAGGTGAAATACCTAGGGGTTTATTTGACATCTAAAAATTTGAATTTGTATAAGGACAACTATGAAAAATGCTGGTTAGAAATTAAAAAAGATCTGGAAATATGGTCAAATTTGAAACTGTCAATGTTAGGCCGAATTGCAGTTATTAAGATGAATGTATTGCCTAGAATGTTATTTTTGTTTCAAACCTTACAGATTCTTGACAAGATGGACTGTTTCAAGAGGTGGCAGAAGGATATTTCGAAATTTGTCTGGCAGGGCAAAAAGCCCAGAATTAAATTCAAGATACTAACAGATGCTAAAGAAAGAGGGGGATTTGCCCTGCCGGATTTAAAATTGTACTATGAAGCAGCTGCGTTTTGCTGGCTGAAAGAGTGGATGCTCCTCGAGAACACAGACATGCTGGATTTGGAAGGGTTTAATAATGCATTTGGTTGGCATGCATATTTATGGTATGACAAAATCAAGGTGCATAGGGCCTTTAAAAACCATATTGTCAGAAAAGCATTGTTTAATGTTTGGATAAGATACAAAGATTTGTTGGAAAACAAAACCCCTAGATGGTTGTCACCCTTGGAGGCTAAGGCATTGAAGAAACTCAATATTTGGCCAAAGTATTGGGAAATTCTGGAACAGGATGGAGATGAATTGAAATTACAGAGTCATGAGAAATTGAAATCTAAATTACAAGACTGGCTTCAATATTTCCAAATAATGGAGGTTTTTAAACAGGACAGGAAAATTGGCTTTCAGGTGGAAAAATCAAAATTAGAGACTGAACTGTTAGAATCCAATACTAAGAACTTGTCAAGAATGTATAATTTGCTGCTGAAATGGAACACACAAGACGAAACAGTTAAATCGGCTATGATTAAGTGGGCACAGGATATTGGTCATAACATTATGTTTGCTGACTGGGAATGGTTGTGGAACACCGGTATCAAATTTACGGCATGTAATGCCTTAAAGGAAAATATTATGAAAATGATTTACAGGTGGTACATGACCCCAGTCAAGCTAGCAAAAATTTACCATTTGCCTGATAATAAGTGTTGGAAATGTAAAGAAACTGAAGGTACTTTCTATCACCTTTGGTGGACATGCCCGAAGATTAAGGCTTTCTGGGAAATGATATATAATGAAATGAAAAAGGTACTTAAATGCACTTTCCCTAAAAAACCAGAGGCCTTTCTCTTGGGCATTGTCAGCCAATTGGTGTCAAAGAAGGACAGAACTTTCTTTATGTATGCTACAACAGCAGCAAGAATACTCATCGCAAAGTATTGGAAGACACAAGATCTACCCACCCTGGAAGAATGGCAGATGAAAGTGATGGACTATATGACATTAGCCGAGATGACTGGCAGAATCCGCGACCAGGGAAAGGAGACGGCGGAAGAAGAATGGAAGAAATTTAAAATCTACCTTAAGGACTACTATAAACTTGTTGAATGTTAGAATGTCGAGGTTTTGAGTAAGAAAGGGTTACAGCGATACAAGACTAGACTAAAGGAAAGATTAAGAGGACAGAGGACTGACAGAAATATTTAGAGTTGCTAAAAACTTTTGGACATTGGGATGCAGAAAGGGGAGGTATGGGGGAGTCTGAGAAACATGGCTTACGAAAAAAAAGGTTATGAAACTATACATGTGTGTATGTCTTTTTATATGTTTGTATTGTTTTAAAAACTTTGTAAAATCAATAAAAAAAATTATTAAAAAAAAAAAGAATCCGAGATCAGGGAGAAGAGGTGGTGGAAGAAGATTGGAAAAAAATTAAAGACTATTTGCAGAAATACTGTAAAATTAATGAATGCTAAAGAGATGTTGGATTGAAAACAAGCGGTATTGGTAAAAAGATTAACAAGAGTATGTAAATATGGATTGATAATGGTGGAAAATATATATTTATAATAGGTTAAGATGTTGAGCAAGGATAAATGATAGAGGGTAAGGACTTGCTGAACTAAATATCTGAACTGGAATACAAAAAGGGAGGTGTGAGGAGGTCAGGAAACTAGTAAATGAAGTATAAGATATGAAAATATTGATTTCTTTCTTTCTTTTTCTTCTTTTTAACTGTTTTCTATTTTGCATTTTTCACATGTTTTGTTTTTGTATACTTGTAGCTCTTTTTTCTTTTATTAGGGTTATTCTTTGTTCTTATTTTTTATGTATAAACTTTGAAACTCTTTATTGTTTGTAAAATTTTAATAAATATTACTTTTTAAAAAAAGAAGAAAAATGTCCTCATGCTCAAACCCTGCTTGCAGATTCCACACAGGAATCTGATTGGCCACTGTGAAAATGGGATGCTGGAATGGATGGACCACTGGTTCAGTCCAGCAGGCTCTTAACTTCATCTTCTTTGGCAATCGCTCATAGCCGAGTAAGATTGTCTTCCATGAGCACGGCCTTAATACAGTGGTGCCTCAGGTTACAGACGCTTCAGATTACAGACTCCACTAACCCAGAAATATTACCTCGGGTTAAGAACTTTGCTTCAGGATGAGAACAGATTGTGATCCAGCGGCGCGGCGACAGCAGGAGGCCCCATTATCTAAAGTGGTGCTTCAGGTTAGGAACAGTTTCAGGTTAAGAACAGACCTCCGGAACGAATTAAGTTCTTAACCTGAGGTACCACTGTATCAGGCTTCCTCAAACTCGGCCCTCCAGATATTTTGAGACTACAATTCCCATCATCCCTGGCCACTGGTCCTGCTAGCTAGGGATCATGGGAGTTGTAGGCCAAAAACATCTGGAGGGCCAAGTTTGAGGAAGCCTGTACTATATGAAGCTTGAATTGGATCTGCAAGATTTGGTGGCCAGGATACCTACCGTATTTTTCGCCCTATAGGACGCACTTTTTCCCCTCCAAAAATGAAGGGGAAATGGTGTGTCCTATGGGGCGAATGCAGGCTTTCACTGAAGCCTGGAGAGCGAGAGGGGTTGGTGCGCACGACCCCTCTCGCTCTCCAGGCTTCAGGAGAGCCCCAGTGCCAGCCCCACAAGGTTGGGGGACAGAGGGAGGCGGAACGCTGCCATCCCGCTGTCTCCCGAAGTGGTTTGGAGGCTGACGGCGGGGAGAAAAGCGCTTCTCCCCGCTGCCTGCCCCACCACTCCGGGGACAGCAGGGGAGACGCAGCGCGTCTCCCTGCTGTCCCCGGACTTGATCTCAAGGCGGGCGGCGGGGAGAAGAGCGCTTCTCCCCGCTGCCTGCCCCACCACTCCGGGGACAGCAGGGAGATGCAGCGCGTCTCTAGGCTGTCCCCGGACCTGATCTCAAGGCGGGCGGCGGGGAGAAGAGTGCTTCTCCCCGCTGCCTGCCCCACCACTCCGGGGACAGCAGGGAGACGCAGCGCATCTCCCCGCTGTCCCCGGACCTGATCTGAAGGTGGGAGACGGGGAGAAGAGCGCTTCTCCCCGCTGCCTGCCCCACAAGTGCCTGGGGGGGAAATAAAATTTTTTTTCTTTATTTCCCCCCCAAAAAAACTTGATGCGTCCTATGGGCCGGTGCGTCCTATGGGGCGAAAAATACGGTATTTAAAAACGCTGGGCAGGGCAGGTAATGGGGGCTGCTCATGGGGGCAGGCAGTCATCCCTTATCCAAAGTTTCTGTCTTCACACACATACACACCCAAGGGATTCTCTATCCCCTTTCCCCTTTGTTCTGCACTTCACACACCTGCCTGCCTGCCCTCTCTCAGCCTGTCCCATCCTGCCACATCCTGAACGGAATTCCTCTTGTCTGTCTGGAGCCAGCGAGAGGACAACAGATGGACCCTCCCTAAACAGCTCCAAAAAAATCAGGACTGTCTGCCGAAAGTCTGGCCCACGAATTCTTATTAACCACAATCACCGGGCCGTGCGCTTGCAGAACTGCGAAGCTGGAAGAGGATATTTATTTTTTATTTAATTGGAAATGCATGGACATGCTGCCCCTTCAGTTCAGGACCTGCAACCATGATCCAGGGTGGCTAACGAGCCTCTATTTTATCATATGAGTAAATCATTCCAGCAAATATGAAAAATAAACAGAAGCATAAAAACATCGAGTCGTGGCAAATGGAATAAAACAAATTCAGCCAGAGCAGGATTTGCAACACAAGATGCAACTACAATCTCTGCGGCAGATGAGCACCGGTTCTCTGCTTAAATACCCAGTCCTGAGGCAGCCTGTGCCACTGCTTTGGCCATTAGGAGTCCAGCTCTTTCCGTTAGAAAAGTTCCCCTGATGTTTAGCCCCAAACTGCTTCCCTCCAATTTACATCCCTTGGCTCGAAGTCCTGCATTCGGGATGTCTGCCCAATCTGCTCCAAAACAGCCCTTCGGATATTTGCAGGCAGCTATCAAGCATTCCTCATCGGACGCGATTTCCAGATTCCTTACTGCGTTTGCAGAACTCGCCAATATCATTCCTCCCCCTTGTCTGCTTTCTCACCTAAGAAAAAACCCCAGATGCTTCAGTCTCTCCTTGTAGGGAAAAACCCCATTTTCGTTCTCATCCCATCATTTCAGTTGCCCTGTTCTCCGCAATCTGTAGAGTCACGCATGGGCTGGGAGAAAGTGTAATATAAGTACAATATAATATCGTTTTCCAAGGGACAATCAGAACTGTATGCAGTATTCCAGCCAGGCGCAGGTGCGTGCAGAGAGGCCTTGAAGGCTTTCCTGGGCCTTCCTCAGGAACCCCAGCCCCTCACTTGCCCCCCATGGCTGGTCTGGGAGGAAACCTCCCTCACCTCCTTCTCCCCCCTCTCTGCTGCTATTTTGGTGAGACTCTCCTGTCCCAGTTTCCTTCTTCCGGTTGTTTTGCTCTGATCCCTTCTCCCTGCCTCTCCTCTCTCTCTCTCTCCTGCCCCCTCCACTCTTTCCTTCCTTCCGTCCTGAGTTTCCATGCCATCATCCCTCTGAGGACATTTGGTGACATTGTTTTTGCTATGAGGAAATCCATCCCTGCTTTCCCCACCCTTTCAGGACTAAGCTAGCAACTTGCAACTCCCATACTCCCCTCCGACTGAGCACAAAAGAGCGAAGGCTGTAATTGGGAGCGGAATAGCATTGGGCTTGGGGGAGATTCCCTTCCCTTCCTGGTCTTCTTCCAGTCCCCATCACCGATTTTGAGAAATGGTGGAAAGGGTTAAGCATCCTCCCTCCCTCTGCCCTCAGCTGAAATTGGCAACCTCCCACGCCTGCTTTTCAACGACATAATAATTTGTAAAAATCAAAACAGAAGATGGAAAAAAGATGTGCATTTTCTCCGTATCTTGCATTCGTGCATGAACGTTCTTACAGCCAAGAATCACATCAGAACATTTGGAGAAGTGTGATATCTGACTGATTGCTGGGCAATATCTTGCACAATGGTTCAGGGCGGGGGGTGTCAGTGTACATGGGAATTGGCTTGGTCTGCCTCAAAATGCAGGCCAAACAAACTCCTGAAGCATCCCTGGGCTGGAAAACAGTCTCACCTGCCTTCATGGCCACCAAAATCAGATACCATATTTTTCACCTTATAAGATGCACTTTTCCCCTCCTAAAAAGTAAGGGGAAATGTGTGTGCGTTTTATGGAGCGAATGCAGGCTCCATGGGTTCAGCGAAAGCAATGGGAAGCCTCCGAAGTGCAGCAGGAGCGCTCCTGCCGCACTCCGGAGGCTTCGTGTTGCTTTCGCTGAAGCCTGGAGAGCGAGAGGGGTCGGTGTGCACCGATTCCTCTTGCTCTCCTGGTTTCACTTCGCTGGAGAGTGCCCCTTCAGCGAAGCGGGAGGAGAAATGGAAGGGGCTCCGTTTCTCCTGCTGCTTCGCTGAAGGGGCACTGCGCAGAGAGGAAGAGAATATTTTTTTTTTTTTGTTCTCTCTCCTCCTCTAAAATTAGGTGCGTCTTATGGTCGGGTGCGTCTCATAGAGCAAAAAATATGGTAGTTTTTAAAGGCATGTGTATCTTTCATGGAAGATAAAGGCTACCAATGAATACCAGCTATGGAAATGTCAAGATCAGAGGGAGGATATCTCCGAACACCGGTTGTCCGGGATCTCGAGTGCTCAGATTCTGTTTGCAGGCTTCCCAAATGCATCTTATCGGCCACTGAAGAGGACTGGACAAGGTGGGCTGTTGGCCTGATCCTGTCGGGTTCCTTCTTGCGCCCATCTGTGCTGCACACGCAAAGCAAGGTCTCTTTTTAAGGAAGAGTTTTGATGCCTGGGCAACGCAGCCGAGGAACTGTGGGAAGGAGGAAGGGGGAACAGAAGGCTGCCTGTCTATGGAGCGTTCATCCTGATTTGTTTTCAGGAAAATTAGGCAACATTGGTTATTCAGTGAGCGTTCATGCTGATCTGATTCAATGCTGTTGCTGAAAGTCTTATCCTGTACTGCAGGGGGTTGGACTAGATAATCCACAGAGTCCCTTTCAATTATTCCCTCCCACACTTTCAGGCGCATTTCCCCATCACGGACCCCTTTTTACTACCTGCATTAAAACAGATTTCTTTTTACATCAGCTTTGAATTCTGTTGCAGTTTACCTACTTTTTTTGCTGTGTTTTTAACTATCTGTGCTTTATCCATGTTCGTTTTAAATTTTGTGAGCTGTCTCCTGTGCCGGTTCTGGGGAAAAGACACAATACACACACACACACACACACACACACAGACGGATGGATTTTGGGAAATCAGGTTTGCAGCACTAATTCACACAACCTGGATTTGCCACGATGTGTCTGAATGCCACCCTAAGACCACAACAGCCCCGAGTTTCTGCTTCAGACACTTTTCCAGTATGCATTTTAACACTCCAGAACGCTCTTGCTTATCTGCTTTAGCGATAGATTCCTCACTTCTTCTTTTAACTGACTGTGCAAGTTTTTTTGTGTTTTTTTTAAAGTGGATAGTTGTGGAAATTTAGCAGGGGAATCTTCTGACAACAGTCGTTTCCTTGCCAGGAAAATAAACACCGTACCAAACCTTCCCCCTGCTAAAATGTCTCTTGTGCTGGGCTGCTGTGAAAGGCACAGGAGGGGAACTAGTAAAATAAATATAATTAAATATATAGCAATTGTCGGAAAGTGCTGCCTTTTAGGGTCTGGGTATGAATGAGTGAGAGTCTTTCCTCACCCACCATTTTCACCTTTCTGGTTTGGCTAGACTGCCGAGACAGCAAAACACAGCAGCAGGTAGGGTATCAGGTTTCTGCCTTGCTCTCTGTATGATTTGTGGATAGTTCTCACGCCGATTTTCAGTGTGTTATTCAAAATACGCTCAAAAAAGAGCGGGGAGACTCTCACTATTTAAAGTGAAACCTTGGCAAAACAATTGTTTCTACCAACTGCACATTCCCCTTTCATGCTCACCGGGCAGGATCCATACCTATGCGTGTCCTGTCCCCCAACCCCCAATTATCCTGCAAAAAAGTGAACAAAGGGGTACAGAAAGCCCCCTTCCACCGAGTCAGACCACTAGTTCCATCTGCCTCAATATTGTCCACACGGATTGGCAGCAGCAATCTGGGGTTGCGGACAGAGGGACAACACACCTTGTCCCTCTGTCCCTTGAGAGCCAGTGTGGTGTAGTGGTTAAGAGCGGTAGTCTCGTAATCTGGGGAACCGGGTTCGTGTCTCCGCTCCTCCACATGCAGCTGCTGGGTGACCTTGGGCCAGTCACACTTCTCTGAAGTCTCTCAGCCCCACTCACCTCACAGAGTGTTTGTTGTGGGGGAGGAAGGGAAAGGAGATGGTTAGCCGCTTTGAGACTCCTTAAAGGGAGTGAAAGGCGGGATATCAAATCCAAACTCTTCTTCTTCTTCGTCCTCCCCGTAGAGGCCATTGGGTATTGACCCCGCAACCTTCTGCATACAGAGCGGGTGCTGTAACCACTGAGCTACGGCCTGCCCTCTTTCGCAGCCGCCAGACCTTTTCCTGTGGGGTTAAGCAACCCCAGTGAAGCGCATCTGCCGGGCACACCTCAGTTTCGCCAAGTATCGCTTGTGTCCCTCTTTGGAGTTGGCCTGGACTCCAACCCCTCACTGAATACAGTCACATAAATAGGGCACTGTTTGAATTGACCTTAGGGAGGCTCTGACTTTAACAATTCTTTAAAAAAATAAAGGAAATGAAAAATTCAGAACGGAGCATGAAGTTACATCTGTATAGATTTCGGGGAGAGAGGAGACACTGGACGGCTCTCTGCTGCCCCTTGGTGTTGAGGCCGGCAAGGTCCAAGCGAGGGAAAGCTTTAAAAAAAGTTGCACAGTGTAGAAATGTGCTCTAATGTGGACGTTTCTGCACAAAGGAGATCCTTTATTTTTTTCCTATTTTTTTATTGATTTTCAAAAATTCAAAACAAACAAACAGACAAACAAACACACATACATCCTCTTTAAATCTTGGTAACATTATTAAGTGACTTCCTCAAATCCCCTTGGTTGAATTTCATTGTATATCATTTTAACAGTTTTCCAAAATTGATTTTCTCAAAAAATTAACTTGATCACTTAACATCTTTCATTCTTTCTAATTTAACTTTAAACATCTTAAAACATCCTTACATATTTGAATCCTAAGCCTATCTATTATTTGCAAGCTTTTCCAATTAAGTTATCTTAACATATTTAGCTAAATAGTCTTTAAATTTCATCCATTCTTCCTGATACTCCTCCTCCTTCTGGTCGTGGACTCTTCCAGTCAGGTCGGCCAGCTCCGAAAAGTCCATCATCTTCATCTGCCAATCTTCCACTGTTGGTATTTGTGTTTTCCAATTCTTTGCTAACAAAATTCATGCTGCAGTTGTGGCATACAAAAATAATTTAACATCTTTTTTTGGCAATTCCTTTTTTCCCCCAAATTCTTTTTATTTTATTTCTGACATAAAATACACCAAAAAAAGAAAAACCACAAACAATCCAAAAAGGATAAAAAAGCAAAAAAAGCAAAATACAAAGGCACAAATAAATGACATAACAAAAACATTAATTCGTACTGTATTGTTAATCTGACTTCCCTCCACCACGGTTTGAGCTATATCCCAATGTTTTCTTCTGCAGTATCTTTTTACCACTTTTATCTCTACATCGCAGGTTTTATGTTACACCTACTGTGATTTTAATATTTCCTAAATTTGTTTCCATGTATGAAATGAATTTGTTCCAATCATTAATAAATTTTGTGTTTTTCTGATACCTGAATACTGGGATGTTTTGAAATAAAAATATCATTCTTGGGAGAATGCTCATTTTAATGGTAGCCATTCTTCCTGCCCACGCGAGTTTTAATCTGCTCCAACTGTCTAAGTCTTTTTTAATCTCTCTCCAAGTTCTATTGTAGTTGTCTTCTACTAAGTTTATGTTTTTTGTGGATATCCAAATACCCAAATATTTCACCTTTTTCACTACCTTAATCCCAGTTTGCCGCTCTAACTGATTTCTTGCGTCTTCAGCCAATTTTTTTGTTATTATCTTTGTTTTGACTTTGTTTAACTTGAACCCGGACAGCTTTCCAAACTCTTCAAGTAGCTCTAAAACTTTATCAATGCCTGTTGTTGGTTCTTCTAATGATATTACTAGATCATCGGCATATGCCTTGGATTTATATTCTTTTGCTCCAATTTTAATTCCTCTAATTTCTGGTGTTTCCCTTATTTTATTCATAATGACTTCCAAAACCATGATAAATAGGAGAGGGGACAGAGGGCACCCCTGTCTTGTACCCTTAGAAATCCTGAACGGATTAGCTAAGTTATTATTAATAATTAATTTGGCCTTTTGGCCTGAATAAATCGCCTTTATGCCTTCCAATTTTTTGGCAATTCCAAACCTTAAAGGAGATCCTTTAGACAAGGGCAATGGATGGTTTTGTTTTGAATGAGTGCATTAAGTCAAATGCGTTGCAGCTCCTCAGCTCTACACTCAATGGGTTGCGCTGTTTTTAATTAAGTTTTCAAAGGCACAATATAGACCAGAATAACCCCTCTGCAGCACCACAAATCCCAACTCAATGGTGTAACATTGGAAAATGTTGATCACTTCTCCTACCTAGGCAGTTATGCATTTTAAATAAAAGGGCACATTCTACTCATGTGAAAACACGCTGATTCCTGGACCGTCTGCAGGCCGGATTTAGAAGGCGATTGGGCAGGATCTGGCCCCTGGGCCTTAGTTTGCCTACTCATGATCTAAAGGTCTGTCACATGGAGGATGGAGCAAGCTTGTTTTCTCCTGCCCGCGAGGGTAGGACTTGGACCAATGGCTTCAAGTCACAAGAAAGGAGATTCCACTAAACATCAGGAAGAACTTTCTGACAGTGGAACTCTTCTTCCTTGGAGGCTTTTAAGCAGACTGGATGGCCATCTGTCATGGATGCTTTGGTTGAGATTCCTGCATTGCCGGGGGCTGGACTAGATAATCCTTGGTGTCCCCTTCCAACTCTGCAAGTCTACGATTCATCAGTGAAAGACGCCAGGTTCAAGTCTTGCCATTTCAAGGCACGGCTCCCATTTGAAGCCCGAGTGAGCTACTTATCCATCAGTGCAGCAAGCTAGAAAAACCTACAGAAGGCGGCTTTATTTTATACCATTCTTGCCTCTCTCTCTCTCTTTTTGTAATCATCATCATCTAGTAAATTACACAGGGCATAGAGAGGAGTTATACAGGCACCCATCCTAATTCAGTGGCTGATCTCTAGGTAAGGTAAAGGTAAAGGGACCCCTGACCATTAGGTCCAGTCTTTGCCGACTCTGGGGTTGCGGCGCTCATCTCGCTTTATTGGCCGAGGGAGCCAGCGTACAGCTTCCGGGTCATGTGGCCAGCAGGACTAAGCCACTTCTGGCGAACCAGAGCAGCGCACGGAAACGCCATTTACCTTTCCACCAGACCTATTGATCTACTTGCACTTTGACGTGCTTTCAAACTGCTAGGTTGGCAGGAGCAGGGACCGAAGAACGGGAGCTCACCCCGTCACGGGGATTCGAACCGCCGACCTTCTGATCGGCAAGTCCTAGGCTCTGTGGTTTAACCCACAGCGCCACCCGCGTCCCATGGCTGATCTATAGCTGATGGGGAAAAGATTCCAGTGACCTCTAGGAACAGAATCTGCCTTAAACAGTCAGGCCACTAATCCACTAAGCTCAGCATTGTCAAGACTAGCAGTATCTCTCCAAGCTTTTAGACACGTTTTCTCAGCCCTACCTGCAGATGGCAAGAACTAAACCTGGGCCCTTCCCTGAGCAAAGCATGCTGTGCCACTGAGGTGCAGTTCTTTCCTCTGGCAGATCTTGTCCATTTCTCTCCGCATTCCCACCACCCACAATTCAAGACCTGCAAAGCGCGTATCAGCAGGATCTTGCCCCACCCAAACCATCTTTGGAGATACACCAGTGGAACACCCTTTTTGCTGAGCCTCAGCCCACTGCAAGCAAATTGGATCTATTCACTGCCATGTGCACAATTCAGCCTTTAGCCGGCATTGCGGTTTATGGCACCAACACGCAAACTGAAGGCAGAATCCTGTGTTGACCAGCTTGGCAAAGGCTCCCAAGGATTTCACAGGAAACACCAAAGTCACTGAGACGATGGTCAAGGAGGATGCGCTTCTTTCCTTCCACCAGCAGAGGAGGCTGGAGGTAAATAAATCTCCCCTTCAGGAACAAGAACTGAATAGTTCACATGTACATTTGACAGAAAAGCGCCATCGTTCTTTTAAAAAAACCAAACAAACAGGGCTGTGCTTTCGATATTCTAATTACAGTATAAAAATCAAGTTTGGGCATAAAAATACACGCCGCCCTGTCGTTTGGAGAAAGATCCAGGAGAATCTAATTGTTTTGAACCCAATTATTCTGCCAGAATCTTCGGAGAAGGCTTTTTAAGGGTTTTGCTTCCCAATCCTTTCCCAGAGATTGTACTCCCAAATCTGGCACGTCCAACAAGAAGTGAAACTACATAAAGAGTGGGGGGGAGGGCTTTTGGCACTGCAAGATCAGCAACAACAAAACCACCGCCACCCAAAAGTGGTGTAGTGAAAGAGCCCACTTATTAGCCAAAGTAGAGGATTAACATGTCCCATTCAGCATTCATTTGATTGCTTCTAGCAGTTATCCCCTCCTGAGCACTGAGAAAAGAAGAGAGAGACAGACAACACGGGCCCAGTTCACTTGGAGATCACCAAAAGAAATGATGTTCTTAGTATTATACACATGGCTGAACCAGGCAAACTGGGCGTCCGCCTCTAAAGGCACACACACTAGACATTGAGGGCGGACCAAGTTGCCAAACACCTTTAGGCTCTGAAGATTCCTATGCAGGTTCTTTCGTGAGTGCCTGCACAGAGATCATATTGAAGAATTGAGAATGGGGCGGCTTTAGCCTTAGCCCCTACCCTCTCCCCATGCCATTTCTGAATGTAGAAGGGAAACCTGGAAACATTAGAAGTTGTGACTGGTCTCAGAGCCCCATGGCATTTGTTGGGGAAACTTATGTGGCGACCTTCGGATATCGCTGGACAACATCTCCCATCTGAAAGGCATGACATGGGCTACTCCTGCTGTATTTTCAAGTGATGGATCTCCCAGCCTGGGGCCTTCCATGGTTGGGGGTGACGCACGTTTCAGTCTAAAACATCTTGACGGCAAGACATTGGAAAAGGCTAGTCTACTGAATGTCTGAACATCCATGCCCTCTCCCCCCATCACTACTTTAGGGGTTTACCACTTTAGAGGTTTTCCTATAGTAAGCACTCTGCCTCCACTCCCACCTACGTTTTTTTTGTCAACTCCAAACAATCGCACTCATCTCTCACACACAGTAAAGATCAGAGTCAAAAAAAGTATCACAAAACGAAACAGGATTGTATTTTACAGCTCCTTACTATGTACAACCATCATTGGTTCATGTTTTTTTAAAAAAACCAACCAAGGTTTCATCCAGAAACACACAAGATATATCTTAACACAGAAGACGTTTTGGGAAAAGAAATGGTGTCAGAGATGCTGGATCATTTCATCTGGGGATGGGAAAGCTTTGGTGTGTTGTGGGAGGGACTCAAGCTGGGATTTATTTTTTAAAAAATCCATCTACATGAAAAAAGGCTTTCATCCAAGGCAGCCACACACGTCCATCACTGGGACATATTTATCCAAGTTCCAGTGAAATGAATGGGAGGTTCACACATACCTGCTGGGACAATTGTGTTGCACCCATTCATTTCATTGGGACGTGTGCAGGTGACATTCCTGCTGGGCTTTGTGTACAACCCACAGACCTCGCCGACCCAACTCTGTCCTCCCAAAAAGCTGCCTCTTCTGTTTGACATGGAAAGGGGTTTCCTTCTTGCTTTTCCAGCCTTATGCCACCGACTTCTATGGTTAAGCATGTGGACTGCAAAGTCTATTTTCAACTGCTGTTCTACTCCTGTGATACCTTTCTCTTAAGAAAGATGGCATGTCTTAATTCCGGAGAGAGAAATTTAATAATTGACAAAATAGTCTCTCTACTTTAATGTAGCTAAAGGCATTTTGTTGAAGTTCTGTCCTAACCCCACTGAGCTCCAAACAGGTCTCATCCTGAAGTCAACCTTTTCAACTTTTGCCTTTCTACTGCCATCTGTGGGTCTTTGAGCAATCATGGCATTTCAGGCCTCGATGGGGTCACATCTACGCAGCAAACCTGAACTGGTTTTAACATCATAGCTTCCCACACAAGAATCTCTGAAAACTCCGGAAAAGGTCTTAGACTTTCCTTAAAGATCCCTAACATTCTCTGTCAGAGAGAATCCCCCTTGTGGAACACCAGGACAGCTAAACTTGTTTGAAAACAGGTTATATTTCACTGTTTGTGTTCCGCAGGCTGCCATGCCCTAAACAGCTAGGAGTCACTTTCATCGAGGACACAGTAAGACAAACTGAGTATTGGAAAACTAAAAAGGCTCAGTTGCTTTTCAGAGGTAACACACCAGGTGGAGTCCAGGTAGAGTGAAATAAAATGCTTGCCAGCTGACAGGCTAAGGTTCCCACTATTCATGCTTCAGGATGGCCAAGGTGGTAAATAAAGCTCTCTCCCTACACAATTGTTATTTTGCTCATTAAGAAGCGCTTGGGGGAGGGCTGGCTTTCCTTTTGAAGCTGACCAGGGGGGAAAAATCACCCCCTTTTCTCTGCCCTCCAGACTCCTTCCAGGAGCCATAGCCTGAGGGGACGAAGTCCAAGGGGGGGGAAGCCAAGCAAAGAGGCCACGGCATGGCTCAACAAAGCCTCTTCTCCCCTCTAGAAGGTGTTCTTTATCTTGGCCGCCACCAGCACCAGGATCTCCCCAATCTTGCTCTGCCAGTTGTTGATGTCCTTGGAGACCTCACACCACAGCTCTCCGTGGCGCGGCTCTGCGTTTTCACAACGCTTCCTCACCTCCTCTTGCTGCTCCTGCAGGGAGAAAACAGCAGAAGAGTCAGCTTTAAACATTGACGTCCAGAAGGATCCCCAAGAACAGTGAAATTCTAGATATCTTTACTCAGAAAAGTCCCACTGTACTCTGTGAGGCTCAATCACCGGTATGTGCATTTAGGACTGCTGCTTAGAAGGAAGCACATGTTTCTTCCTAAACTCTGCCCTATTATGTGTGTTCAGTTTCACTGGGCTGGGAAGGCCAATCCATCCCTCTCTAAGAATTCCACAGTCCTCAGCCATGTGCATTCAGTTGCTGAAATGACTGGCAGTGTTGGGGCCAATGGAAAAGCTCACCGTTGCAAAGGGGATGCCCTGAGATCAGCCCAAGGAGTTGTGGAACCACAGGCTGGGAGTACTGCACCCTGCTTCCACGTATGAAGCAGCAGGTACATTGCCCAGCATGTCCTTTTTAAAAAAGGCCTTTGCCAGAGAACGGCTGAAACACTTGAAAGGAAGAGAGTGACATCCATCAAGAAGTGCTCTTTCGAGAAAGGCAGGCCCTGTCCAAGGGGAGAGATATGGAGCAGGTGAAGGAACTCCCATGAGGTCCTTGCTCACCCTCCCCAGAAGATCACTGAAGTGCCTTCCCAAGAAACATGGAATCCTGCTCAGCCTCAACTTTTGCAGACTTGGAAAGGGAAAGTAGCAGGAAACTGAGGTGCCCCAAATCAGCAAAATCTCCTCAGTGGGTCCAATTAAAGATTGGCAGATCCCTTGAAGTTACCTCTGTGCCATGCTGAAGCTCGAATTTGTAGAAGAAAGCCCAGGCATCCCCTAGGTCAGAATCGATCTTCACTGTCCGATGGAACCACTCACGAGCCTTGGTTATTTTACGTTCACTCCAGAACAACCTATGGAGGAAAGAGAGTTAAAGAAGTAGGTGAGCTGGGGAGACCAGCAACACCATTCTGATAACACATTATGCATGGGGGCATTTGCCTTGACCAGTATCTAGTCACACAGCCTAAGCAGAGGAAACAACTTTTGGAATGCTCTTCAGAATATTATATTGGCCTTTGCAAGGAGATAAAATGCAAATGCTAAGCTGCCTTTTAAAAGATGAGTCACTACAGGGAAAGCAGTAAATCACCTCTAGCCGAGCCAGAAAGGACCCTCTTTAGTTTATTTGTGCAATGCTCATCCACCCTGCAGCAGTCCATTCAACACCTGCACAGCAGTCCCATCAACGAGGGATAGAGAAAGAGCGACCCTCCAAATGCTGCCGGGACCCCAATATTTATCAGCCGCAGCCAGCATGGCCAAAACTGACAGTAGCTGAAAGCCCAATAATACTAGGAGGGCAATAGGTGCCCCAACTCTGCCGCAAACACACAAACAGACCTAACTCGGCCTGCTGCCAACAGGCAGGGGGATTAGGAAATGGAAGACTGTTTAGATTGCCGATCGAACGAACGATGGGCACAGTGCCGCAGAAGTGGTTCCTGTGCGTGCCCCGTGGAAATGAATGGGAGCTGCGTCAAGAGACATGCTTGGTGGACTGTGTACAATGCTGAAGTCTGCAACCAAATGAGATCCCCTTCTCCAACAGAGCACAGCTGTTAACTACGGAAAATCCACCTGGGAAGCAGCCAGGCACAGCTGTGGAGGGAGAACTAAGGGCTATGCTTAATTCCAGAGCTTTTCAGCCTGCATGTTCTAAAAATCTGCTTGTGCCCGTTTAAGATTTGTCCCCCAATGAACCAGCTGCACTGGCTTTTGTTTCGTTTTGTTGTGACAGGGGTCAATTTATGCACATCAAAAGACAGGCTCAGTCAAGACCAACAAATCTCAGTTGCTGTGATTTGATAGAAAGGTTGCCTGCAAGTCTGAGCTGCATGATTGCGGCTTTGGATTGTGGCTGATAGAGGAAAGAAACACTACCTGTAAGATTCACACCTGATTCTCTTGGAAGTCATTTGAAAGCCCATGGATTATGATGGGTTGCACCGTATTACAGGGCAGGGACACAGGTCACTAGGGCAATGAAACATTGCTTAGATGACCAGCAAAAGCTAGACGGTTTTTGTAGAGAACTACATGAACTCCTCATTTACCCTGAAATCTCTCAGGAACCTACCCATTTGTCTTGGAGTTTAGACTCTCCAAGCCAAGCATTCCAGTGGTTTTGAAAATTTCTATCTCCATTCGTGCAATTTTCTAACCCTTTTGCTATCTTTAATCCATCTGTCCTGGGATTTTTTAAGTTAACAAAGTTGGGGTGGTGGAATCATTTCAAAGATACACGTACAGCCAAGTAAACCTTGAGCAAATTTAACATATCATAACAAATTAGTAGTGCTGATCGGGTCGTGTACTAAACAACTCCACTCCTGAGTGTCTGTAGCAGAACGCGTGCAAACTGCAGGCGGTTCCGAGGGGCAAATGCTCCAGCCCCATGGGGCAATTCTGGCCAGGTCTGTTGGGTCTGTATAGGGAGAGCATGGTAGAGCACAGCCAATGCTCCCTAGTGCGTTAACAGGGGAATATCAGGAGGGCAAGCTGCCCTTGTGAGAAGACTGTGTCCACCTCTACTCATTTTCCATTCAAGGAAAACTCCGATATTCTCAGAACACAGTTTCAAAGCCATTGCAGTACTTGATAATGGCTGACAAATGTGCTAAAAGAATTCCTGTTAGACAAGCCTACCAAGTTGCTTAGACAGCTGAGGCAATTTTAACCTGTTTTAATATTTAAACTTTTGCTCATTTTCAAGCAGGGTTGTGAATTTACTGTTTTACCTCTCTGTAAATCACTTCAATTCTGTGTTTGTTTGTTTTTTACAGTCAAGCAGTGTATAAATTTTATGGAATTAAATAAGTAAGAAAGTACCGTATTTTTCGCCCCACAGGACGCACCGGCCCATAGGACACGCCTAGTTTTTTGGGGGGAAATAAAGGGGGAAAAATTATTTTCCCCCCCAGGTGCGCTGTGCTAAGCCCGAAGCTTGGGGCGTGCGGAGCTCAGCGCGCCCCAAGCTTCTGGGTGCCGGCAAGGTCTCCGCTAGCCCTGGGAGAGCTGGGTCTCCCGCGGCTAGCGGATAGCTTCCTGAAGCCTGGAGAGCGAGAGGGGTCGGTGCGCACCGACCCCCCTCGCTCTCCAGGCTTCAGCGAAAGCCTGCATTCGCCCCATAGGATGCACACACATTTCCCCTTCATTTTTGGAGGGGGAAAAGTGCGTCTTATAGGGCGAAAAATACGGTAAGTAAGTAAATAAATAAGCCAATGTCAGCCACTCCAGCATATGCATCAAAATCAAATCATATGCGGTTTGCTTCAACTTATTAAAAGCTGCTCAAGCTGGAGATCTGGGATTTGTACAATGTTTACTGATTGTTTTTAACCCAACACATAATTTTTGTGATTTACCACAAGTCTTTAAAAATGGGAAATGTTTTCTCCAGAAATGGGGAGTATGAAAGGAAAAGGGGAAGAAGAGCTGTGCAGAGCATGTGCTGACCGCTCCTAACTTCATGCAACTTCTTGATCGCTCAGCCTTTAAGCAAAGTCCACCAAGGGGGACCTCATCTTTCTGAACTACTTAGGATCCCAGACTTTTCTTATCCAAAGAAGGCTTTACAAACCCTGCAAGTCAGATTGCAAAGCAGACGCCGTTACTCACTTGGCCACAGCAAGGAGGACGTGGGGGTCGTGCTCACATTTCTTCAAAGCGTCCACACTCTTGGTCTTCCTCTGGGGTCTTGCCTCTAGGAAGATTGCTTCCGACCACAGGATTCCTAAAAGTCAAAGAAGGTTGAAGTCGCACCAGGTAACAGACAATGGCAAGCTGCTATTGCTTACTCAGAGCAGGTATAATAACCTTCTAGCCAGGAGGCTCCCACACACAAAAAAAGACTCCAGCGTTTTAATTTAGGTAGTTTTGCATACATTTGCTGTCAGCAGATGCTCGGTACTTCTGCATCTCTCTGAAGACTAAAACCTCTGCAGATGCTAATAATGGCAACACAAACAGAAGGGATTAGATTGCTGAGATCCCCAAACTGAACAGTGTGCTTCTGAATGATGCTTCTCACCTGTACCTTTTGCATGTCCCTGCCCTGCTCAGAAGCAACCTCGCCAGGTGGAGTGGAGCTGAAACGTGAGCTTACCAGTAGGCCCTTCACAGCCTAAGACCCTCGTACCTATGGGACCGCCTCTCCCGGTATGCCCCACAGAGGACCTTAAGGTCCATAAATAGCAACACCTTAGACGTCCCGGGCCCTAAGGAAGTCAGATTAGCCTCAACTAGAGCCAGGGCCTTTTCAACACTGGCTCTGGCCTGGTGGCACGCTCTGTCTCATGAGACCAGGGCCCTGCAGGATCTGATTTCTTTCCGCAGGGCCTGTAAGACAGAGTTGTTCCGCCTGGCCTTTGGCTTGGAATCAATTTGATTCCCTCCCCCCCCTTTCTTTTTTCCTTTCCCCTCCTGTGATGGAACTCCTATTTGGGGACTTCCCTGGCTTTTTTTCTGACCCATGTAGGACCAGTCTGGAAAGTTAGCCTTGGTGAAGACTTGACGTTTTCATCCCGAAAAATGTTTTTGATTTGAGTTTCCATTGAAATGAGGCTGTATTTTAATGTTGTATTTTAATCTTGTTTTTAAGTTGTATTTCAATCAATTTGTTTTTATATCGGGTGTTAGCTGCCCTGAGCTCGGTCTTGGTTGGGGACGGTGGGGTATAAATAAAATTTATTATTATTATTATTATTATTATTATTATTATTATTATTATTATTATTGTTGTTGTTGTTATTATTGGGTGAACAGCTGTTGCTTACTGGGGAGGGGAGGTTGGGCTGGTGATGGGGAGGTTGGTGTGATGCAACCACACTGGAACAGCCAATGCAACACTCAAGCACTGCGCTGACTTCCCCACCAGCTCATTCCCCCAGGTAAGCAACAGTGACCCTTTGTACCTGCCAGGAAGCTAGCATAGCAGCTCTGCACCACCTGGGGAGCCATTTCTGCGACTGTGGTGCAAAACGCCTTGCCCCAAAAGGTCTTTCCCCAGCTGCCCTCTTGATTAAACCTCTGCAGTTACAAGAACTGTTTGGCCTAAATTTTGTTTTGACTCTTTTTCCCCTGTGCTTTCTAACAAGCTTGAGTTTTGAGTTTTATTGCTGTTTTTCCATACTTGACTTTTTTTAAAAAAAAGTTATCATAGGCAAGTTTTAATCTTTGGTGTTGGGTTCAAGGGGGGAGGGGGGGAGAGAGAAAGACGAAAAGAAATAAACTTGGGGGAAGGGCCGTAATTCAGTGGCAGAGAATTTGCTTTGCATGTAGAAGGTCAGAGGTTCAACACTTGCCATCTTCAGGTAGGGCTGGGAGATTCCCTGACCGAAACCCTGGAGAGCTGCTGCCAAGCACTGTGGACAATACTGAGCTAGGTGGACCAGAGGTCTGACCCAAGGGAAGTCAAAAATCAACACATAACAAGGGGGGGGGGGAATCCAAATAGCAAACCGTGAAATCCAGCAACTCGGAGCATGACACCCTGTTTTGTGGAAGGAAGCAACACAGGCAAGCTGCCCATTTGGGGTTGGGCTGAGGGGGAAATATCCCATGTGGGCTGGGAGGGGCTTGGTTTGTATTGTGGCCACCCCCCCCCCATCTGGATAGCCAGTATGAGCTCCAGCAGCACACCTGAATCTTGCAAAGGAGACCTACACAGATGTGCTTTCACAACTCTTTGTTTTAAAGCAGGCATAGGCAAACCTGCCCGCCAGACTACAATTCCCATCATCTCTGACCACTGGTCCTGTTAGCTAGGGATAATGGGAATTGTAGTCCCAAAACATCTGGAGCGCCGAGTTTGCCTGTTTTAAAGGGCTTTATATCCTACATCTGCAACCAACCCACCCTCCCCAAATCAGCCCCTTCCTTCATTTAATTACTACGTAGATAAAAAAGAATTTTTTTTTAACATCCCGGTGATTACTACAAAAGAACATTTTTTCAGTCACTGCATTCATTTCTCAACATTCAAGGACTAAGAAATAAGCCCCGGTGGGCTGAGCTGACCGTTTTCAATCTCTTTATTTGCTTAGTATCAAAGGAGGGCTCTTTCTCCATAGGAGGCGGCTTGGCATGGAAGATAAGTGTTAAGGTTGCTCTGGGCACTTTTGGTGTGGGCAAGCCAGCCATTCATTAGGACCACCCATAGAGAATTTTAACTGCCACAGATAGACCCACACAGAGCCTCTCTCAAGCATCAGCTCTCATCTCTTCAGAGATAAGCAAACAAGACTGAGTACAAGCCTCCAGAGGGAGATGTGTCAGGAAACTGAAACATGCACCATCTGGTAGACGTCTGATGAGTTTCGAAGGAGAATGAGGCCTAGGTAGACTGGGGCTTAGTGGACCAGAAAGAGGCATGGCAATGTCAGAGTTCAAACCCATGGACTGCCCAATATCTATTGGCATTGAGGGAATAACCACAGAAGAAGAAGAAGAAGAAGAAGAAGAAGAAGAAGAAGAAGAAGAAGAAGAAGAAGAGGAGTTTGGATTTGATATCCTGCTTTATCACTCCCCTTCAGGAGTCTCAAAGCGGCTAACATTCTCCTTTCCCTTCCGCCCCCACAACAAACACTCTGTGAGGTGAGTGGGGCTGAGAGACTTCAAAGAAGTGTAACTGGCCCAAGATCACCCAGCAGCTGCATGTGGAGGAGCGGGGAATCGAACCCGGTTCACCAGATTACGAGACTACCGCTCTTAACCACTACACCACACTGGCTCACACTGTATGACTGTCCTAATGGCCAGGACAGAGGAAAGGATGATATGGAAGTATAAACTGCAGACAGATATCATGTGAGGGGGGGGCCTCACACAGTATGAAGGGCGGGCACATTGAGCTTGCTTTAGTGTCAGCTGGCCTAAAGCTGTGATGCTAATTGAGAGGGTTGTGTTTTTAAAAGAAGTCAACTCAAAGGTTAAGTAAAGGCCAACACGCGAAAGAGAAACGACCCCTCTGTCACCTGAGTTGGGACACTCTTGCAGAGCCTTGGCCATCAGCGTATTGGCGATGTTCTTCAGTCCAGCTCTGTATTCTAATCGCACGGATTCCAACCTGCGGGAGGGAAGAGCACGACGTTTCAAGGTTAGCAAAGCTGCAGGAGATTTCTAAGAAATAAAAGACACGGACTCTCCATAGGCTCACCACAAGTCTTGGTTCTTTGGATTCTTTAAGCGAGACTTCTCCAAGATGGCTCTGGCTCGGGTGAGCTGACCGACCTTCTCCTCCAGCCTGGACAACAGCAGCCAAAGGGGTATGGAACCAGGGCATTTCTTCAGCTGTTTGGAAGCGAATAAAGCCTTACTCAAGAAGCCACAACTGTGCACATAATTGTAGCCACAGACACTTCGGTTGCTGAAAAGACCTGTGACCACAAACTGTATTTATTGGATTGGACTCTTTTTCATTGCAGGAGGAATTATCTCTGCACCATCATGGAATGGGGGTGGGGGAAACAAGAATTTATTTGTCCTTAGGCAACTGTTCCCGTTAACAAGTCCAATCTGGGCACGTCTATAGAGAGCCTGGTTTATCGATCAGATACTTAAGAGCAGCCTCGCTAGTCAGTCACTTTCCCGGAACAACTCATTAATCCTCACGGACAACATCTGTCCGAGCCAAACAGTAACGCAAAAGCATGCAAGAATTACTGGGGTGGGAGTGAGAGAAGAGCTGCTGGCATGCCTGATAAAACGTTGACACCGACTGCAAGGTTGATGCAGGCTGCAATGGTCTGAGCCAGGAGCCTGACCTCTGATGCCCCTGTTTGGCTTTCCACCGGGATGCTCGACTGCAGAGGCTACTGCAGGAGCTTTCCACCTTCTCCCCAAGGAATGAGGAAGAGGTGGGGAAGAGGAAAAGGAAGCAGGTTGTGCCCTTACCCCTTGGTTATAGGCATCTCGGGCTTTTTCTATCAGTTCCTCCTGCTCCTCTATTTGCCCCTTCATCATCCACAGCTTAGGGAAGTCTTCGTAGTGCTTCAGCGCTTCCTCGCAGAGCTCCTGAGCTGCAGCAATGTTCCCAAGAACCCACTCGAGTTTGACAGACTTCATGAAGACCTAAGAGGATGAAGGTGAGGGGAAGGGAGATCATCTCAAAGACTGTCACAGCCAGACCACACGTATTCCAGTCCAAACACACCCACAGCTTGCGTGAGCTATTATGCCCCATAAATACCGTATTTTTTGCTCTATAAGACTCACTTTTTCCCTCCTAAAAAGTAAGGGGAAATGTGTGCGCGTCTTATGAAGCGAATGCAGGCTGCGCAGCTATCCCAGAAGCCAGAACAGCAAGAGGGATTGCTGCTTTCACTGCGCAGCGATCCCTCTTGCTGTTCTGGCTTCTGAGATTCAGAATATATTTTTTTTTCTTGGTTTTCCTCCTCCAAAAACTAGGTGCGTCTGGTGCGTCTTATAGATCGAAAAATACGGTAAGTTTTTGTACTGTTTGGTTGCTCATTTCAACCGATTTAATCGAGATTCTACTGGACAATGAACACTTGGGAAGCAAGATGTTTAAAATATTAAAAAGCAACTCAAACAAAACTACTGAAAAGACCCAGACTGTAACTGGTCCCAGAGCGGATGCTTCCCCTTGTAATATGTCACAGGCTCAATCCCCAGCACCTCCAGTTGAAGGACTTTAAGGATGAAGGATTGGAAAAAGACCCTTTGCTCAAACCATCACCATTAGACTAGACAGAGAAATGTGTCCAGGTCTGTAAAGGTGGTTTCATACATTCACTGGGACCTGGGTGGTAGTTTCAATGCTGAAATACCCTCAGAGCTACGCATGGCTTACCCTGGCTGTTGGGGCACTGCTACGAGCCTTGGCCAACAACCTCCTTGCTCTTTCGTATTCGTTATTTTCAGATTCCAACTTCACAGCAGCCAGCCAAATCTCCTCGCTGTTCGGGTTGGCCTGAATAATAACAGAAGGGCAGACAAATATACGTAAAGGAAAGCAGTGGTGGGCGTTAAAAGGATGTTGCTTCTTCGAGATCCACCAGCCCTGTTCTTGCTCTATTCCATTAGAGGTAGCAATTCATGTTCTTCACAGAGTGTGGTGCATGAAAGCCCAACACTACACAGTCCTGTTGGCAGTTCAGGAATCAGATACCACCTTCTGATTTGCTCAGTGGAAGCTGCCAATGGATCTCTGATGGATGAGCTACAGTGCTGAAATGGCACACTCACCAAACACGGGGTTTATTTATTTATTTCTCGTGCCAATATCCCACCACTCCTCCCAGTGTGAGTGAGTGAGAGAGAGAGAGAGAGAGAAAGAAATGTGGGGCCACCACACACACACAATTTTACAAAAATTAAGAAACATGTAATTTTCCTAATAATGATTTGCAAAACATGACAGGCCTCATCAAGGAGACACACAGAGTAATAATAATAATAATAATAATAATAATAATAATAATAATAATAATAATTTATTATTTATACCCCGTCCATCCGGCTTCCCCAGCCACTCTGGGCTGCTTCCAACAAAATATTAAAATACAGTAAACATTAAAAGCTTCCCTGAACAGGGCTGCCTTCAGATGTCTTCTAGAAGTCTGGTAGTTGTTGTTCTCTTTGACATCTGGTGGGAGGGCGTTCCACAGGGCGGGCACCACTACTGAGAAGGCCCTCTGCCTGGTTCCCTGTAACTTGGCTTCTCGCAGTGAGGTAAGTGCCAGAAGGTCCTTGGTGCTGGACCTCAGTGTCCGGGCAGAACGATGGGGGTGGAGTCATAGACGCATGGCTCTCTGTTTTATGGCCCCACTCAACTTACATCACTTTTCCTTCAAATGGGACAAGACAGCGATGCCAACCTCCTCTTTCCAATGGGAGCAGTGGAGGCAGCACTGTGGACTTTCCTTGTCTGACCAGGCCAGCAAAAAAGCAAACCCTCTTTCTTTTTCACACTTCCTTCGGGTTCCTTCCTTGGGAACCTCAAAGCGAGCTGCTGCTGGCTCAGGCACTTTCCCTCCAGGCAAAGTGCTTTTAAACAAAGGCATTTAAACAAGCAAATGACTACTCAGAAATATTTGTCTGTCAATCCTGAGAATTCATTAGCGCACTCAAAACAGGGCTCTTCAAATAAAACAATCCGGCTGGCAGTTTGCCTATGAGCAGCAGAGTATGAAATATGTTCACTACTGGCTTCTGATCACCAGTTCTGGCACAGAAAACCACGCAAAATCCAGGCTCAGTCCCCTGATGCCGTGGCCTTTGCCACACTAGAAGAGAGAAGTGGGCAGGTGCAATTTCTAATAGCGCAAACAAGTTCATCGAGATGTACAGGCAGCACTGGTGCAGACCTGAAAACAGCCACTTGCTTGGGGTCAGCAAGAATCTCCTCAAAGTGATCAAGCACAGATGCTTGTGTAAAATGGAGAAGAAATTAAAGTTCTCCCATGTCCTGAGTGACAGGCCCAACCCTCAAAAAAAATGGTGTTGACCTTTTGGCAAGGCTACCTTCATCCCTGTAACGCTGCAGGAAATGCTAAAACATGGTGGCACTCTGCATGTGGAACTGACTTCCCAGAGGCCCACCTGCTGCCAACACAATAATCTGTTAGGTATCAAGCATTTTTCATTCCCCCAGAGCTTTTAATGCATTTTTTTATTTTTTGTATCTTTATCTCGTTTTTCTAAAGCACTCTGCATGCTCCACTGAAGGGAGATATATAAATCTTTAAAATTCAACTGTTTCTTGCAAAAGGCAGTCACTGAGAAAGGCTGCTCAGGGCTGAAGCACTTGCGATAAAGATTAAGCAATATGCTTAATCTTTTATCCAAGTTTCCAAGAGACTTAACGAAAAGACCAAAATATTGGGTAAAGAAAAGTCAGGGTATTACAGCCAACATTTTATTCAAATACGAAGGGCACATAGTGGATTATCTGGATTCTGGTGATTAAGAAATTTCAGCTATAGGATCCCGCTGCATTTCGTTGTCATGGGACAAAATACAAACCCTCAACGCAGAGAACACTTCTTGCTTGTAGCATCACGTCTTGTCCCCATGATAATGGAGACAGCGAAGGCCACGAAAAGAGATGCACACTCACCTGGAAAGCCAAAGCCAAGATACTCCTGGCGGCAGGGACGTCTCCAGCAAGCCATTTCGATTTGGCTCCCATGAGCCAGAGGACTTCGGCTTTGGGGCAGTGAGCCACGGCCCTCTGCAGGAGAGCCTCCAAGGATTCCCTGCAGGGACAAACAAGAGCACCAGTGACCCAGAACGCTGAGCTGCGCGTATTGTCAGCCAGTATTAGCCAGTGCTACCGTCACAAGAGCCCAGAGCCATAACCTTCCCTCACTTATTTCATCAAGGAGGTTGTAGGAAACGCTGTACCACGACACAAACCGCTGCCCACTTAAAACCACAAAATCAGCTTCTGGAAAACACTCTCCAATGTGGCTCATTACATAAGTGGAGAAGGTGAGTAATAAGAAACAGAGCAAGGATAGCTTGCATTTTCCAGAAGACACTGTCGATAAGCATCTTTCAAGCCATCTACTTAATATATTGCGGATCACAGTAACCAATACTTCTTTAAAAAATGAATCTGTCAGATGGCAAGGGTGGCTGCTCACGAGTAACCAGGCAGGACTCCGACCTCTCTTTCACCGGTTTTATTTAGGTGCAAACTGTTTACAGTGCAGAACCCGAAAGTTCATGTCTGCCTCAATCGCTAGCAGAATCTGGGAGTGCCTGTTTCCTGGACCTCCTCCAGCATAAAAGCCTTCGTTACGCCCAGCCTTCTCCTTCCCTCTTTGCACTTTAGACTTCTGCGCAGGGTGGGCGACGGAGGGGGCGTGCTTCTCTCCTGGCCGGCTTTGCCAGAAGTGGTGCCGAGGCTCCCACCAGCATCCTCTGGTCCTTTCACCTCTTCCCCACTAGAGGTGGGGTTTTCCTCATCACTCATCACCTGAAGAGGAACTGCTTCGCAAGATTTTCGGAGGCTCCCTGTAACACAACTGTCCCTCTGCCCCCCCCCCCCCCCCGTTCTGATGGCAGTTCCCTGACAAATCCTACGAGAAGGATCATGGAAGGATATTTCAGAGATCTTCTTCCTTAAATGGGATAGGCCTATCTACAAAAGGGGTTTCCCCTCCCAAGATGCAACAGGTGAAAGCAAACACACACCCTGCAAAAGTGACCATCATGATGAACTGGGATCAAGCAGGACCACGAATGTGACGTACCTGGTTCCATGATTCTTTTCGAAATAGGCTGCTCGCAACCACACACTTTTCTTGCTGGGGAAGACTTGTAAGGCGTAGGCATAGATTGCCCGGGCGCACTCAAGCGCATTGTGAGCGACGCACTGTGGGAACACGAGAACACAAAACTATTGGGGCTTCTGCGACAAAGAGCAAAGTTGGTCAACGTTTATGTATCTGTCTTTTCATGACTTTTGTGTGTACATACTCAACAAAAGGGATTTCTGTGTATTAGTTTCTCTGTCAACCAGATGAATCTAGAGTGGTAAAGAGGGTTGATTTCCCCCACCTTGTATGCATGTGTGTGGATTCCAGTCCAGTTTAATAATTCAGAGTGATCATGGATCACTCTCATCATGCTGATCATTGCCCAGACTAAGAAGCAGTATCGCCTTGCGATTTGCCCTAAAATTGGATGCAATAGCCGCAATGCAAAACCCACGAGAAAGGAGAATGTAGCAAATCTCCTCTTTACAAGGACTTCACAGAAGGGCATGTAGTCACATCTCAAGTTGCTTTTTTGGAATCCAGACACTTGGAATTGGTTGCGATGAGGCAGTTGATGCTGTGCTCAAAATAGGTCAATGTGTGAGAGAGTATGCATAACAAAAGAGCCCTCTAGGTTAAGAAATGAGAAACGCTTCTTAAACATACAGTGGTGCCTCGCAAGCCGAAATTAATTCGTTCCGCAAGTTTTTTCTTCTTGCGAGTTTTTCGTCTTGCGAAGCATGGTTTCCCATAGGAATGCATTGAAAATCAATTAATGCGTTCCTAGGGAAACCGCCTTCAGACCAGGTCCGGGGACAGTCTGTCCCCCGACCTCTTCTGAAGGCTGGGGGGGGGGGGAACAAGGGCTTTTCTTCCCACTGCCAGCCTTCAGAAGGCTGTTCTGAAGGCTGGCGGTGGGAAGAAAAGCCCTTCTTCCCACCTCCCGCCCCGCAAGCTCCGGGGACAGGAGGGCTTTGCTGCCGACCGCCAGCATTTTAAAAGCCCCTGCTGTCCCGGGGCGATTTTAAAATGCTGGCGGGCGGGAGCGAAGTCTCTGCTGTCCCGGGCGATCTTAAAATGCTGGCGGGCGGGAGCGAAGCGTTCGCTGCCGCTTCGCTCCCGCCCGCCAGCATTTTAAGATCGCCCGGGGCAGCGGAGAAGTCTCCGCTGTCCCGGGAAGGCAGGCGGGGGGGGGAGCAAAGACTTTTGCCCCCCGCCGGCCTTCAGAAGGGGTCCAGGACCTCTTCTGAAGGCCGGCTGTGGGCGAAAGTCTTTGCTCCCGACCGCCAGCAATTTAAAACAGGTCCCCGGAGATTTCCCTATGGGCTTTCGTCTTGCGAAGCAAGCCCATAGGGAAATTCGTCTTGCGAAGCGCCTCCAAAACAGAAAACCCTTTCGTCTTGCGGGTTTTCCGTCTTGCGAGGCATTCGTCTTGCGGGGTACCACTGTATTTGCACGAGGTTACGCAGTCAAGTTCCACAAAATACAGCTGTGGACCAGAGCTTTTGCACACATCAGAATACCAGTGGAGTCAGTTTTTATTAGCTAGCACCATGGCCTTCAGGGAGGCTCAGATGCAGGCCAGCACAGCGTGGAGAAATAAAGTTACCACCAGCCACCGATCCTAGAAAGCCCACACCACTCACCTCTCTAGATTCACTATCCTGACCCATCAGTACCATACATTAGGCAGCTGATCCAGGGTTAGCAAACTTTTGCACTTGGGATCTGAACTTACACTGTCGGCATCTTCCATCCAGGTGTGCTTCCGGTCCTCTTCCTCAATCCCGATCCCAATCACGGCTCTCATGATTGCCTGGCATGTCGCCACACTCCCAGCTTTATCACACTCCTCTGCATCCTAGAAGCAACATCACTACAATTCATGCCGGGCACGGGAAATTCGGGACTCGACAGTGAAGCAACAGCCAGTTTTTATAGTATTGTATGTTGAAAAGTTTACTTTTCCGCCATAGTGGTACCTATTTATCTACTTGCACTTTGATGTGCTAAACGGTGTTTCCGTGCGCTGCTCTGGTTTCGCCAGAAGCAGCTTAGTCATGCTGGCCACATGACTTGGAAAACTGTCTGCGGACAAATGTTGGCTCCCTCGGCCAGTAAAGCGAGATGAGCGCTGCAACCCCAGAGTCATTTGCAACTGGACTTAACTGTCAGGGTCCTTTACCTTTACGTTGAAAAGTTTGAATAATTTTATTTTTTTTTTAAACTCCTGCTGTATTCGGTGGAGCTTCCTCCCAGGTAAGTGTAGATAGGATTATATTTTTTTTTTTTATAAAATTTTTATTGGTTTTACAACATTTTTGAGAAAAAACAGACAAACATTAAAAATGACAAACATACACGTATAGTTTCAAACATATTTTCATAAACCTCCTTTCTAGGACTTCCCCATACCCCCCCTCTCTGCATCCCAATGTCCATAGTTCAACTAGCAACTCCCAATTATTACTTTCCAATCTCTATCATCTTAGTCCTCTCTTACACTCTGACCTTATGTCCCTGTACCCCTTTGTTTCTGGAAACTACGACATTTTAACATTCATTAAGTTTATAGTAGTCCTTAAGATAGCTTTTAAATTTTCTCCATTCTTCTTCTACCGTCTCTTTTCGTTGGTCACGGATTCTGCCTGTCATCTCGGCCAATGTCATGTAGTCCATCACTTTCATCTGCCATTCTTCCAAAGTGGGTAGGTCTTGTGTCTTCCAATACTTTGCGATGAGTATTCTTGCTGCTGTTGTGGCATACATGAAAAAAGCTCTATCTTTCTTTGTCACCAATTGGCCGACAATGCCCAAGAGGAAGGCCTCTGGTTTTTTAGAAAAGGTACATTTAAGTACCTTTTTCATTTCATTATAGATCATTTCCCAGAAGGCCTTAATCTTCGGGCATGTCCACCAAAGGTGATAAAAGGTACCTTCAGTCTCTTTACACTTCCAACATTTGTTATCGGGCAAATGATAGATTTTTGCCAGCTTGACTGGGGTCATGTACCACCTGTATACCATTTTCATGATGTTTTCCTTTAAGGCATTACATGCCGTAAATTTTATACCGGTGTTCCATAACCATTCCCAGTCAGCTGACATAATGTTATGTCCAACATCCTGAGCCCACTTAATCATAGCCGATTTAACTGTTTCATCCTGTGTGTTCCATTTCAACAACAAGTTGTACATTCTAGATAAATTCTTAGTATTGGGTTCTAACAATTCGGTTTCTAATTTTGATTTTTCCACCTGGAAGCCGACTTTCCTGTCCTGTTTAAAAAATTCCATTATTTGACGATATTGGAACCAATTTTCCACTTTATGCTTCAATTTCTCCTGACTTTGTAATTTGAACTTATCTCCATCCTGTTCTAAAATTTCCCAATACTTCGGCCATCCGACCTCCATATTGAGTTTTTTCACTGCTTTAGCCTCCACTGGTGACACCCATCTAGGGGTTTTGTTTTCCAATAGATCTTTATATCTTATCCAAACATTAAACAATGCTTTTCTGACAATGTGATTTTTGAAGGCACTATTAACTTTATCATACCAAAGATATGCATGCCAACCAAAAGCATTATTGAAACCTTCCAGATCCAAGATGTCTGTATTCTCGAGGAGCATCCATTCTTTGAGCCAGCAAAAAGCTGCTGCCTCATAATACAATTTTAGGTCCGGCAGGGCAAAACCCCCTCTTTCTTTAGCATCTGTCAATATTTTAAATTTAATTCAGGGCTTTTTGCCCTGCCAGACAAATTTCGAGATATCTTTGTGCCACCTCTTAAAACATTCCATTTTATCAATAATCTGCAAGGTCTGAAACAAAAATAGCATTCTAGGCAATACATTCATTTTAATTACTGCAATTCGGCCTAACATTGACAGTTTCAAATTTGACCATATTTCTAAATCTTTTTTAATTTCTGACCAACATTTTTCATAATTGTCCTTATACAAATTCTGATTCTTGGATGTTAGATAAACCCCTAGATATTTGACCTTCTTGACCACAGTCAAACCTGTTTCCTCTTGAAATTTCTCCTTTTCCATATCTGTTAGGTTTTTCCCTAAAACTTTGGTTTTTAGCTTGTTCAACTTAAATCCAGCTACCTGGCCAAACTGTTGTATTATTTCTAATACCTTTTTCGTACTAGTGTTTGGCTCTTGCAAAGTCAATACTAAGTCATCTGCGAACGCTCTTAACTTGTAATGTTTAGCTCCGACCTGCACACCTTTAACCTGCTGGTCATTTCTTATCATATTCAGCAACACCTCCAGAACTGAAATAAAGAGTAATGGGGAAATCGGGCACCCCTGTCGTGTTCCTTTTTCTATCTTAAGCTCCTCAGTCACAACATTATTTACAATCAGTTTGGCTTTTTGTTCAGAGTATATTGCAGCCATACCATTCTCAAAACCCCGGCCTACCCCCATCCTATGAAGATTCTTCTTCATAAAACTCCAAGAAATATTGTCGAAGGCTTTCTCCGCGTCCACAAAGATCAATACTGCTTTAGTGTTTATATTCACCTCTAGCTTTTCCAGAATGTCTATAACATTCCTTACATTGTCTGCCAGGTGTCTTTTAGGGAGAAAGCCTGCTTGGTCCTTATGAATCATCTCCATCAAAACTCTTTTAAGTCTTTTTGCCAAAATGTCTGCAAAAATTTTGTAATCCACATTGAGCAATGATATTGGGCGGTAGTTCTTGAGTTGGGTCTTTTCAGTCTCTGACTTTGGTATGAGTGAAATATATGCCTCTTTCCACGATTCAGGTGCCCTTTTTCCTTCAAGGATCTCATTACAAACTTCTCTTAATGGTTGAGTCAACCATTCCTTCAACGATTTGTAGTATCTGGAAGTCAGTCCATCTGGTCCCGGAGATTTGCCCAGTTGCATATTCTGAATGGCAGCCTCTATCTCTTGTTCTGAGATTCTCTGGTTCAAGTCCATCTTACTTTGATGAGAGATATTTTGTAGTCCATATTTTCCAAGGAATTTGTCTATATCTTCTTCATTTTGCGGGCCTTGAGTGTAGAGTTTTTTAAAATAACTTAAAAAGCAATTTCTAATTTCATTGGGTTTAGATATATTCTTTCCATCCACCTCCAGGCTTGTAACTGTATTTAGTTTCTGCCTTTTCTTCAGTTGCCATGCCAAAAGTTTGCCACATTTATTTGCTGATTCAAAAGTCTTTTGCTTCATTTGCCTTATCTTCCATTCAATCTCTTGGTTCATCAATTCCATATATTGTGTTTGATATAATTTGATCTCTCTTAAAATGTCCTGAGACTTTGGTTTTGTTCTTAATTTCCTCTCTCCTTCTTTTATCATTTCCAGAATCTTCTCTTTTTTCTCATTTTGTTTTCTCCTCTTTATTGAGTTTTGTTGAATCAAGAATCCTCTCATCACCGCTTTACTTGCGTCCCAGATCACTCTTTTCTCCACGTCGGTCCTCAAATTTATTTCAAAATAGTCTTTTAGAGTCTTTTGGGCCTTCGTGAGAATCTCCTTATCTCGAAAGAGGGTGTCATTCATTCTCCATCTAAATTGACCAGATATTGTGAGTTTCATCTCCATCTTCACGGCGTTATGGTCGGAGCAAGTTTTTGGGCAGATTTCCACTTTCTTAATCTTTGGGGCCATTCCACTAGTAACCCAGATTTGGTCAATTCTGGTCCAGGTCATCATTGCTTGGGAGAAAAAGGTTCCCTCTCTCTCCAGAGGGTTCCTTGTTCTCCAAATATCTATCAAGTCCATATTTTCAGTCATTTCAAAGAAAGTCTTAGGGAGTCTCCCTTCTTTGGTGACTGTAAGTCTTTGTGCCTTGTCCATATTAGTGGAGACCACGCCATTCATGTCTCCCATAATTATCATATTGTAATCCAAATAGTCCATCAAAGTTTCATGAAGTCTCTTAAAGAAGTCGGATTTGCCTTCATTTGGTGCATAAATTCCAACAACTAAGAATTTTTCTCCTTGTACTTGTATCTCCACAGCCAGATATCTCCCTTGTTCATCTTTGAATATCATTTTTGGAGCCCATTTCTCCTTCACATATATTACAACTCCTCTCTTCTTAACTTTGTCTGATGAAATAAATTCTTGTCCTAGCCTTTTATTTGAAAGTAATCTCCTGTGGGCTCTGGTTATGTGAGTTTCTTGTAAGCATATCAAGTCCAATTGTTCTTTATTCAATATATGAAATACTTGTCTTCTCTTCAAAGGCCCATTGAGCCCATTACAATTCCAACTAAGGAATTGCAGAGCCATCTTGTTATTTTCTTAAGGCTCCTCCAACAGCTCCAAGTTGTTGCTCTTCTTCTGATGGTGGTGGTTTTTGTCCAAACGAGAGATTCAGGATGTCCAGTGCTCTCCTCTGTTCTGCAAGTACGTCCACAGTCCCCTTCTGTAAATCCTCCTGGTATCTTGCCAAAAATTTGTCTTTATCTTGAATTGTCTTTATTTTCACTTTCTTTGCCTTGTAGTCAAATGACAGTCCTTGTGGAAACTCCCACCTAAAGCGAATAGTGTTCTTCTTTAGCAAGAGAACCAAGTCCTTGTAAAAGTTTCTTAAATCCAAAATGTATTTTGGGATGTCTTTGAAGATCTGTACAGCTGAATTTCCAATTTGCAGGGCCTTTTCAAAGTGTAATCCTAATATTTTGTCTCTTTCCTCCTTGGATCTGAGTGTAATCAAACAGTCTCTCGGTGTCTTTCTATCTTGCTTTTTACCCAATCTGAAGGCAGTCGTAATTTTAAATTCGTCTTCCTCAAGGTCCCAGCAATCCGCAAACTCCCGTGTCAAGTATTCCACAAGGTTGTCTCTTTCATTCTCCGGAATCAGTCTTAATTTTAAATTTCTCTCTTTCCTCTGTAACTCCCACAAGGCCAAAGTTGCATCATGCTCATAGACCTTCTTGGCAAGCGGCTCTAGCTTCTCCTGTGTCTCTCCGGCAGTGGCTTTGGCCTCCTCGGCAATTTGGCGCGTGGTGGCGTTCTCCTCTACCAATCTATTTATAGATTCTGTATTCTGGTTTAATCTTGCTGATATTTCTGTTAATTTTTGTGTGTTCTCTGAAGTCTGTTTTGTCAAAGACTCCAGGGTTTGGTTTATCTTAAGCAGGGCCTCTGTCACAGCTTCCATAGAAACGGCTGCTCCTTTGTCTTGACCTGTTGTTCCTGCTGATCCGGCTGTTGCGCCTGAGATTGAGCCTCTTTTCTTTGCCTGTTGCAGCTGCAACTGTTGTTGTTGCTGTTGTTGCTTGATCTTGGCTCTTGTGACTATCTCTTCTTGTGGGCCACTCATGTCAAGGTCAATTCCCACGGGATTTGTTCTCCCTTGGAAAATTCCACTGTCTTAAGCCGTGCCGAACTTTACTTTATCCTCTAGAGGGAGCAAATCAAAATGGCCATAGAGCAAAATTTCCAAATACCAAAACAAAGGAGACAGTCCAAAAAGTAAGAAAAAGGGAGATTAACACAGTCAAAGTCAATGTTGCTAAATACTTATAACTTCAAATTGCCACAGTTGCCCAATTTATACTGTTTCTTCTTATAATATGCAATAGTCAGGCAGTGTGGAAACTTTGTATCAAAGTATCACTTCACAGGGAAAAGTCAGTTCAGTGTACTAAGAAGGCAGACCGTTTCGTACTTTCAAACAGATGAGACAGCAGAGGTTTTTTTTCCTCCATATAAGTCATGCAGTTAATGGTCAGATTCGCCTCCCCTCTGCCCTGCTTGCTAGAGGGGAGATCAAAGGTTTAAATGTCCGGTTTAGCTGATCAAAGGACGGATTTAAACGGATGCAGGTTTAGAGCTCCGTTGCTTTCGCTTTCATGCAGTCGGGGGGAGGCAGACTTCCTTTGTTTAAATCTCCCCCGTTTTTAGCCCAATTTTTAAAATTGAAAGAGTCCCGGTTATTTTCAGTTCTTACTCACGGGGAATCAGTCCAAATTTCTTTTCAGGAAGGAATCGGCGCTCTCCGCTTATGGCGACGCGGCTTCACTTCGCAGGCTGGGTAGCGACTCTCAGCACCGCGCTCACTCCCGATGTCGATCCGTAGCCTTTAAAAAGGCTCTTTCACGGTACCGGGGGGCGCGAAGGTGCCCACCGAGTCTCCTTGTTCTCAGGCTTCAGCGCCTGGGATTTTAGGGGTCCCCCGCTTGCCGTAGCGGGTAAGACCCGAACTTGCGAAGCAGTCCTTCTCCGGAGCTCGGAGCTAGGACCGCCATTAAGCGCTGGCACCGACCGGAAGTCAAGTGTAGATAGGATTATAGCCTCTTTTTTAAAACTAAGAGTTGTTCCGCCAGGCTTTTGGTCAGGGCGCAGCCTGACTCCCTCCTCTGGCAACCTGCTCAGAATTTTGCTTAATTGGTTGCCATCAATTTGATTTAATTAATTTTTATAATGAAATATTTTTAGATTGTGTGATTATTTGACTGATTATTTGATTGTTGTTAGCCGCCCTGAGCCCGGCTTCAGCTGGGGAGGGTGGGATATAAATAAAATTTATTATTATTATTATTATTATTATTAAAACAAAATCTACCTCTCCTCTTCCACAGCACTCCCTGTATCTCACCACAGTTACTCCTGGAAAGCATCTGGGATTTCTCCTGCCTTTTCCCACTCTATCCATCTTTGGCAGATGCCAGTCTGGAATACCTTAAGGTCCGATACATTTATTCCTGTCTGAGCTTTCGTAGACAAAATGGGAGACACTCAGACCTATGGTGAGATCTACTGAATGCCCCTCGAGCTATACCCACAGCATCCACCTTGAGCACATGTTACGGTGAAAAACGAGGTCATTCTTAAATAGGGTTTCCAAAGAGACAATCCAAAGCAGTACCTGAATCCATTGCTCCCGGTTTATTTCCACCCCGTTGGCCCTTAAGGAGGTGATGGCTCGGTCAATGATCTTCTCCACCATCTGAGTGTTCCCGTTGGCCTCCTCAAGTTTGGCAGCTGTGATCCAGATGTGCCTGTCTGTCGGAATGTTCTCACGGGCCTTGTTCAAGACTTTGCGGGCGTTCTCGTACGTTTCCAGCCTCGCTAGGGCAAGCCACAGCTGTATTGCAAGGGCAAAAAGGGTTGTCATTAAGGCAATAGAACTTATCACCATGCGGATTTAACAGCAGTTGATTCTCCAATGTCTGTTCTTTCTCTCTCCCCCCCTTTTTAAAAATAAAAAATGGATTACAAGAATAGCCAAAAGTGAAATAAAGAATGGAATTTATAAAAACAGCAAGAAAAAGTCCAAAAATTATTCACACCCCAGCTAACTAGTCTATCTCCAGCAAAATCTCACATAACATCTCAAGGATAGGAAGAGAAATATAAAAACCCATCAAACACTCAACTACCAGAACGTAAGTAATTTGGTGTTTTGCTACATTCCACTGCCATAACCAATGCTTGCTAAGCAGCTTCAAACCCTGGTTGGAGTTACTGTGAGTAACCCTGGTGCTGACACAATACTTAACCAGAGCCAAGGCCTGCAGGGGAATTTGCACTAGAAAACGAAAACACAGGAGGAAGCACAAGCAAAACCAGAGCCTGCTCCACCACTCTTATGGCATGGTTAAGAGATTGCCTGTATTAAGTCTGCAATAGCACAATAAGCGTTTGAAAATTAAGATCTGTTTTAGAAGTTCAGATTTACGGATGACTGCTCATTTAACTTTTTGCAAGAGGATTGTATGACTGAAGCACATTCAAAGGGGGGGGGGACTGCAGCAATAAAACTACTAGCACATCTGCAAAGCTAAGCAGGGTCTGGTATGGTTTCGAATCGGATGGGGGAAACCGCGTGTTAACATTCCTGCATTGCAGGAGGTTAGACTAGAAGGCCCTTCCAAGTCTCTAATTCTATGATTCTGTTATTCCTCCTCCCTCTGCTCCCCTATGCCTGCCCAGTGGGTTGCATTTTACATTCGAAATGAGATCCATACAGATGAGAAATCGCTAGGATTACATTTGTGTTATTAGAGGCTTCGACTGGATTTTAATGATGCAGCATAGCTGAACTGAAGCATGCGCACTCATTATTTGAGAGTGGTAAAATAGGATGGGATAATTTTGATGGGAGTCAATTAAATTTGCAGTGGTAGCAAAAAAGAACTCTTCCCAGTAGCCATGGAAGTTGATCTCCTATCCAGTTCTCAGATGAATTTGAGAGATGGGGGAAACCTATCCTTCGTACTTCCCACTGCTAAACTGGGGAGTGGCAAGCAACAAACAAACCCCAGTTCATTTTCATTTGGGGGCCACTGTCTTCCCCGCCCTCAAATTCCACAGTTGTCATCTGAGATTTTTCATCCCAGTCTTATTACAAGACCACCCAGAGCACAGTCAGAAGCGGTGAATGGGAGGGATTTGCCAGCTTACTTCCACGCTGGTGGGGCAACATTCCACAGCTCGGCTGAGCATTATCCTGGCATCCTCCGGCTCTTCCAGCTCCACAGCTGCTTTCCACAAGCGGACAGAGTTTGGAACATGCTCCAGTGCTAGAAAATAGTAAAAGGAAAACAAAAGATCAGTTAGGTTGAAGGAGTCTTATCCAGAGTAGGCTGATGACCTGGAAACGATCACTAGAGCATTGCTTGCAGATTCACCACAAGGGGCAAAACCTCTGAACTGCCAGTGATGACTGACAAAACTGTCAGTGGCATACTAGATTTGGGAAGTGGGAATATGCTGTCCTAAAAAAAGGGTGACTTGCCCTAACGGGGAGGAAAAATTATTTAGCTTCTATTTCTTCTGTAGCTTTGACGTTTTCTAAAATTCCATCTCCAGCTTTCTTACATTTAGACGGCAAAGTTATTATAGAATCAAATAGTGCAAGAGGCAGATTTGAATGACAGCTCAACTGTTCACCTTAGCAAGCATAATCTGAGGCTTCTTTTTTTGCAAAAACCTCAAATCTTAACCTAATAATTCTGCAGAGGCTTCCTCTGTGACCAAATGCATACTTAAATCTCTTGTCTCCCTTACTTTTCTTTTTGGCCTTAACATCCTGCTTGAGGAAGAAGTTCTGTACAACTTGAAACGCTCAACAGCACATTGTGAATTTGGGCTGGTTCTAATAAAAGGCATTAGTTTTTCCCTCTCACTTCCTGTTTGGAACATTTCTCTAAATGGACCCACACAACTAGCTGCTTTGCTTTTCAAAATAGTTGCGGGCAGTTTTAAAGGACACTCTTCCAAAAAGCAATCAATACCGTGCCCCTAAAACAGATTGTTTTGGAAAAGTTTTCTTAAAATGCTAAGGCCTGGCTTTAATAAAGAAAAAGCTTCAGAGCCCAAGGATGATTTTCTTCAGCAACCCAGGGCAGTCTCTCCCTCTGCTTATGAAAAGAGACTCTAAAAAGGCAATTTTAACCAAGCGCCTTTTCAGCAGACCTGCAGAACAGCATTAGAAAATAAGATATGAAAGCTAAGAGCTAAATGGCACCTTAAACCTAGGTTATGGGCGCAACAACAGAACATCCAGGCACACTTTTTATAACAAGAATACAAAGCTGAAAATGAATGAACTGCAACTAAAGTATTATGTTCATTTGTCACATGGAGTAGTCCTTCCCCTGCCCACCCCCTCTAAACACTTTTAAGAGAGTCTCTTCTCCAGTCTTCAGAAAGTAGCTGGAAGTGGGGAAACAGAAAAAGGTCCTCCTTTCCTTCCACTCTGCAGTTTTAATCTGAAATCTTAGGCGCAGCACTGCATTCAGAGCTCAGAAACTGACTTGTGCTATTGAAATTCTTTGTCGCAAAATGCGCCTAGAACAATGGGAGTTTCAAACACTATTGCAGAACCTCATGTCCAAGGTGGCAACAGAAAGAGTCCTCTTTCTTCCTGCATGTGGATAACCTAGAAAACTGAATGAAACGATTTTATGGGCAAAATCCCAATCTGCCTGAACGGGGTTTCCACCCTTTTGCTTGCCTCGGTGAATGTGCTATCACATCCGGGGAGCAGGATAAATAGCAATGCTTCCCTCCACCCATGGAGCTTCTGGTGGGGTGGGGGGGAAGAGAAAGAAAACCGTCCCCAGAATTCCCTGGCAATCCCCGCTCACCACCACCCAGCTCGTAAGGCTGGGAAGAAGGCTGGCAGGAGTGATTTGGCTCTTGTATCGTCATGATGTCCTGGGCACCTTAACTATAAAACAATCAAACCAGAACACTCCTTCCCACCAATTGCTGCTGAGCACTTCAGCTGTGTAGGCAGAACCATGTCTTGGCAACCAAAGCCAGACAAAAAAATCACAAGACCTTGGGACTAAAACTTTCAACTTCCACAAATCTGTATCTTCTTCATGGAAAATGATATACTCCGTGTAACAACATAGCACACATTTAGTTGTGGGAGGGGGGAGTGGCTCCATGTCTCCCCTTGCCCTCCTACCATGATGTTTAGCAATGTATACAAACACATGGGACAACCGTAACTTCTCTTGCTCCAAGAAACAGAACTCATTGAAGCAAGCTGAGGCAGGGAAACTTTCAAAACGAAGATGTCTCATCACACTTTTTTACATTGCTGAATGTAGAGAGGGGAGAGAAAGAGACGAGGGGCTGCCATCTACAGCAGCAGTCACTAACTCATGTCACTACAGCCCCATGAGACACCGGATGCAACTCTGAATGCAGAGGCATGGATGCATTAATTACACTAATGGTGGCGATGGATGCATTGTTAATTATACTCATGGTGGGGGAAGTATGGCCCACAACTTGGATTATTACCTATTAATTACCCAACCCTTCCTCAAAATAAAAAAATTCCTTCCAGTAGCACCTTAAAGACCAACTAAGTTAGTTCTTGGTATGAGCTTTCGTGTGCATGCACACTTCTTCAGATACACTGAAACAGAAGTTGCCAGACCCTTCTATGTAGTGAGAAGGTGGGGAGGGGTATTACTCAGAAGGGTGGTGGGAATGGGAGATTGGCAGATAGCTGAGATGAGCCTGTTGACGACTCTTAACGACTGTAATAGGTCTTACAGGAAAAGGCAAGGGGTGAGAAGGTGAGAAATGGCTTAGTCATGTATAATGGGATAAGAACCAGGTCTCTCCATGGTTTTAAGTTTGGTAATGAGACTGGAAAGAGAAGCTGCTGAATTGCAACTCATTACCAAACTTAAAACCATGGAGAGACCTGGTTTGAACAAAGACATTGGGTTCTTATCCCATTATACATGACTAAGCCATAATGGTATAAGAACCAGGTCTCTCCATGGTTTTAAGTTTGGTAATGAGACTGGAAAGAGAAGCTGCTGAATTGCAACTCATTACCAAACTTAAAACCATGGAGAGACCTGGTTTGAACAAAGACATTGGATTCTTATCCCATTATACATGACTAAGCCATTTCTCACCTTCTCACCCCTTGCCTTTTCCTGTAAGACCTATTACAGTCGTTAAGAGTCGTCAACAGGCTCATCTCAGCTATCTGCCAATCTCCCATTCCCACCACCCTTCTGAGTAATACCCCTCCCCACCTTCTCACTACATAGAAGGGTCTGGCAACTTCTGTTTCAGTGTATCTGAAGAAGTGTGCATGCACACGAAAGCTCATACCAAGAACTAACTTAGTTGGTCTTTAAGGTGCTACTGGAAGGAATTTTTTTTATTTTGACTATGGCAGACCAACACGGCTACCTATCTGTAACCTTCCTCAAAAGAAATTCAGGGTGGCATAAATAGGACGGTTATCGTATCAACCACCCTGTGAGATAGTTATGGGCAAAGAAAAAGCCCCGAGTGAGCTTACTGGCTGAACAAGTACTTGCATCAAGGGGTCTTTAGTTTAAGCCAATACTAATTCCGCAAATTAGATGTCGATCCTTAGAATCCAAAAACTCTCTTTCCCCAGGAAGGAAAGACAACCAGAAGCTGGGAAGAAAGGCTGGTTAACTAGGGGAATTTGACTCTGCTGAGCCTCATGGTGAGACAATATGGAAAGATCAAGTCCAGCTGGTCAGACCAGCAAACAGGCCTAATCTAGCAGCTTTTATGGGACTCAAGAGGTATTCCGGTCACCAGATCAAAGAGCTATTGCAAGCTCAAGTCATTACACTGGACAGGCCACTTGCCCCATCCTTGTCTAGGAGGCAGCCAGTTAGATCAGAAAGGTGGAACACAATCCTCCATGCTGAATTCATTTCTGTAGCACCCAGGTTAAACACATCACATGAGAACCACACACCACTTCAGCTGCCATGTGCATCAAGTGTGTACTCTCAAAATGTGTCCCAACTTTGTGCACTCTGCCCCTTCCAGATCACCTGGTTACACAGGGATTGAAGGTGGATGGGGAAAAAGCTGAGCACAATTCAGAGCTAGATCATTTGCTGCTTAACCTTAAAGTACGACCGTTAAAAGAAGAAGAAAATGGGGTATCTTTAATTTTCCTTATAACTGGAGTGTGGTGATATTCTCCCTTTAAGACTAGTGTGGGAATTCGTTAGAAATGCTAGAATAATGAGCTTAAACACAGCTGTCTCTCATTAAGTCCTCAACGCCAGTATCGAACGGTAATCACAGACACATGATGGGAGCAGGTGCTGATTTATTTGGGTGGAAAGGGTGAACTCCCATAGTCAGCGTTCCCTTAAAAATGGGATTGGGGTGAGCATGAGCAGTTCTCTGATCATGGAAGGTCAGCGCCTGTTCAGAACTTAGGAGGCATTTTGCCTCAGCCTACTAAGATTTATATGTAAGTGTCAGCTAGCTAGATAATATAGTTTTGTTGTTTTTTAGCCTTGAGCAGTCTTAATTTGTGTAATTCTTTGAAGCTTTTCCTTTTTACAGACTTTGGCTTTTAATAAAGTTTCTTATACAGTGGTACCTCGGGTTACCTACGCTTCTGGTTACATACGCTTCAGGTTACAGACGCCGCTAACCCAAAAATAGTACCTCGGGTTAAGAACTTTGCTTCAGGATGAGAACAGAAATCGTGCTCCGGTGGTGCGGTAGCAGCGGGAGGCCCCATTAAGCTAAAGTGGTCTTCAGGTTAAGAACAGTTTCAGATTAAGAACGGACCTCCGGAACAAATTAAGTACTTAACCTGAGGTACCACTGTAAGCCTTTACAGAAATTGGTCTTGCTTGGGTTTCTGAACCTCCTGATCTTGACTACGCTTTTCGAAGTGGGTCTTTCATCACAACTGGTCTTTCACACATGCGGCAGAAAAAGCCGGGTGAGGAGACAGAAGAGTTGCAAGAGACTGGTGCCTTGATGCACTAAGAAACAAAACCTTCTCAAAACATCGAGCTGGTGCTGGCTCTTTAATTACACCCACAGCAGCCTGCAAGAGATAATGATTGCATCTTCCTCCGGCTCTGAGGCAGCAAAGGATGCTTCCTGGAAATTTACTGTGACAACATTCTGACTAGTTGGATGTTTGCCGTCCTTCATCATGTTTATAGTCGCAGCAGGGGGTTTTCTCCAAGCACTTCTCTAAATGCTGGATGACAGGCCCTGGTGTTCTGAAACACTACCCAGCAGAAACCGGCATGTTCTTGCAGCGAGAGGATTCAATTCCCACACATCAGGAAGAATGCCTCACATACTGTGGCTTTATCACATATGCCCAAATAACACTAAATGAATACCCGATCCAGAGACCACCCTTACTACTCTCACCTGCCATCAAGACACAAAGCACCCACTTTTGAGTAACTCATCGCACGGCTAGGCTGACATTTACATGGCCTAACCAGATGGCCTTTCAACCACAGGTGAGCACTCCACATGGAGACAAGGTGCCAGTTTTGGGGATAAAAATTCTGTATAAGCAGGTCCAGCCCATGTGGCTAAGTCACTTCTAATTTCTCCAAGCCGCTGAAGAGCAACTTACAGAATGCGGAAAAGCAGCTTCAAGCAGAAAGGTTAGCATTTCATAAGACTCTGTTAACTCCTGGGAACAATGGAAGCTTAAGGTTCAGCACAATATTTAGAGGGAGTAAAATACAACTTGAGGTTCCCCTCCCTCACTGCCTTTGGGGTGAAAAGTAAGAATTTACTAGTGTTCTATGTAAATACGTACTTACGTAGGCCAAAATTTTCTGGTAGAAAATAGGAGTGTATATGTTAACTAATTACAAAAGGTTTAAAAGTTTGGTCTTTGTATATTCTCCTTTCAAGCGCCGATCTATAACCAGAGGGCTACATGTTCACCCACTATAGTTGCTTCCAGCAAGCTCAGCGCAGCAGAAGCAAACTCATGCTTTCCAAGTTCCAAGGGGCAGGCGGCACCTTTCGCTTTGGATACGGGCCGTGCAGAGATTAGACACCCCATAACTACCATCATCCTACCACCCTGAAGGGACAAAGCTGGTATTGAACCAGGACTATCTGTGGATCCCCAGCTGCAATCATCATGACAGCTTTTTTTAAAAGACTCTACGTGTCTATCTTGTTCAAGGGGCCATCTAGGTTGTGCGTTATGACTGCCTGCTTCCATCCCTTACTTCCAAGGGGCCTTCTATCAAACCACCGAGACAAAAAAGAGCCAGCAGATGAAAGCACAATGAATCAGGAGAGTCACCTGGCATCAAAAAAATTAATCAGGTGAGCTACCCCAGAGATGAAATTCAAAAGGTACCGCAACCAAAAAGGTCCTCTCCCTACCTGGCACCCAACATCCTTCCGAAGAATGGAGCAAACAGAGGAGAGCCTCCAGTTAATGATCTTGGTGACTCGAGCAGAGTTGTGTGGGGTAAAAACAGTCTAACAAGGACCCGGGGCATAAGTTTTAAAAAGGCAAGTACTTTTCCGTCCAACGCTTTTTTGAGGTGAGCTTGGAAACAGGCCAGGAGTCAAGGCATGTGTTTCAATACAGGTGAGATGCAGTCCCCTTGCTCAGTCCTAGTAAATAGCCCAGCAGCTGCACCCTGAACTAAACGTAATTTCCAAACTTGTCTTCAAAGGGAGCACCCTGCAGCACTTCAAAGGCAGCTCTCTCTCTCTCACCTTTCCGAAGGACACGCTTCTTTGCTCGGATGTCAGTCTCCAGCTCTGCTGCTCTGATGTAAATCCGGACTGACTGTGGAAGGTGGCGAACGGCCTGGGCAACCACAGCCTTAGCAGTATCCCCTGGCTGCAAGCGGGCAGCTTCCAACCAGACATCTTCACTCTGTGGAAACCAGGAGAAAGAGGCACTGGATTGCTATTTAAGCAACGGATGGAGGAGGTTAGGCTCAAAGTGGGCCTCCAGGCCTCTACCTGGCCTGCGTGACCCTTCCTGTGCCTTCTCCCCAAGTCACACTCTTCACTGGCCCTGCTCTGTCTGCACCACCCTAGAGTCTTTTGTCTGGCTGGAACATGTTGTTTACTTGCAATAATGCCTCTTGCTTGCCATTTCTCCAAACTAAGAAGTCCCAATGCGGCAGGCTTTCTACATAGGGGAGTTGCTTTATCCCCTTGATCATTTCACCGGCCCTTTCCTGAACCTTTTCAAACTGTACTCCACATGCGGTCGCACCATAAATTTGCATAATAGGCATTACGGTGTTGGAATATATATTTTTACGCTTTCCCAAAATATTTATTTATTCAAAGTGATTTTCTTCCCACTCTTCAGATAAAGAAGGGGGGGGGGCGGAAGGCTTCCAAAGCAGCTTACAGCAATCAGTAAAAATTCAGTCCCTGCCTACAGGCTTACAATCTAGAAGTCAGGACACAAAAGGCATGGGGTTGTGCAGGGAGGAGGAAAAAAGCAAACACGGGCATTTGTTCTTGTCAGTAGCACCGGAGGCCTGTGTGTGCTGGCTCTGACCAATGGAATGAATCCGAAATTCTTTTGAAAACTAGATTCTGGAAGCAGGATGGAATTATACAGTTAAATATGTACTGGCATAATTCATTCAGGTGGCAGTATTCTAGATTCCCTGATTGTAACATTCTGTACTGGCAGTTTTATTTTCAATTCCTTTTCCACTTATCCCTAGCATGGATTTGCCCTTTCCACTGCCGTCACACATTGGGTCCACATCTTCATCAAACTAAACAAGACCACAATAATTTGCAGAGTTCTCTTTCATGCCCTCCAACCCCCATCTTTTCCCGTCATGAACCAAGGACAAGGAATCTATGGCCCTCTATATATTGCTGGACTCCCAGCTCCCATCAGCCCAAGCAGCATGGCCAGTGGTCAAGGATGATGGGACCTGGCGCTCCAACAACATCTGGAAGGCTACAGCTTCCCTACCCCTGCCATAATCCGAATAGCCCCAAACACATTTTGCCTTGGTCATCCTTGGTAGCAGAGCCAGTGCAGAAGGTGGCACAAAGTGGAGGAAAGCAGAAAGTAAAGATGTGTCAAGCAGAGCAAAATATTTAATAAGCAGAAAGGAGAACGAGGGCCCAGAAAGCAGGGTGGGGAACCTCAAATCACAATGCTTAAGGTGTTTGCCTAATCACCACTGACATTTCCCCAGAGCATGTAAAAGCAGCTGTTAAGTTAGAGCCACAACGCTCCTTTTCCCACGTGGATTAAAAAAAATAAAAATCGCACCAGATCAGAAGAATCCTTATTTGCATCAGCCACGAGCCATAGCAGTAAAATAAAATGTACTGAAATAGAGATACAGTGGTGCCTCGCAAGACGAAATTAATTCGTTCTGCGAGTTTTGTCGTCTTGCGATTTTTTTCGTCTTGCGAAGCACGGTGTCAGAAAAGTTGTGGAAAAGCTTCAAAAACCACCAAAGTCTTCAAAAACCTCAAAAAAGGCTACCACACCGCGTGCTATGAGTTGCTCCTCGAAGTCAAGTCGCAACTGTATTAACGGTGTTAAGAAAAAGGAAACAAACTTGCAAGACGTTTCCGTCTTGCGAAGCAAGCCCATAGGGAAAATCGTCTTGCGAAGCAGCTCAAAAAACAAAAAATCCTTTCGTTTTGCGAGTTTTCCTCTTGCGAGGCATTCGTCTTGCGAGGTACCACTGTAAAAACTTAACCATACAAAAAAACATTTTGGAGGTTTACATCAATAATCAAATAATAGATCTTATTCTAACTGCCCCTGCTAAAATGTTGGCAGTTTTTGCTGTCACCTGGTTATCTTGATCTGCTAGAAGAAAGGACACAGTAGCAATGGTTGAGCGTCCCGACGTGGACAATAGAGGGATAATAACCTAACTCCTTAAATCTTTATAAAGAGTGCAAGCAGAAGCACATGAGCCACTGACTCAGAACTGCCAATCTCCACATGGAAATAACCGATTATCCAACGGAATTTTTTTGAAATCAACCCTCAAGTACAGCCGAAGACAGTGTATTCAATCTTGCTGAAGTGAAAGTGTGTCTGTATTTTGGAACTGTTAAATTTTGCAAATAGGGTGCCAACGTGTCAAAATGACTAGGTGGGAAATAATTTCCTTACCATGGCCAAATTATTCTGTTGCTCAGTATGATATAGGCACTGTCTAATTAAATTATTTGCTTTACTGAAGTCCTGTGTTAATAACTGTTGTGGTGATAAACCAGAAAATTAAAGCTTTTGGTTGACAATTCTAGTCCAAGCACTCTCATAACAATCTTGAGGTACTAAGGGTAGTAGACCAGCAAATAGAAAACTTCAATGGAGCAAACCCTAGTGCCTCCAATCCCGGTGGGGTGCACTGGCAATGTCAAACAGCTGACAGGGGCTGTCAGTAAGCTCCTATTCCCATTGCCAAGAAGCAACTGGGAGCACACTTCAAGCTCCCCATTCTGCCTCTACAGTTGTGTTTTAACCTAGGTAAAAAAAGGGTAAAGGACTCCTGGATGGTTAAGTCCAGTCAAAGGCGACTCTGGGGTTGTGGCGCTCATCTCGCTTTCAGGCCAAGGGAACCAGCATTTGCCCACAGACAGCTTTACGGGTCATGTGACCAGCATGACTAAGCTGATTTGGCACAACAGAGCACAGTGACAGAAGCCAGAGCGCACGGAAATGCCGTTTACCTTCCCACCGCAGCAGTACCTATTTATCTACTTGCACTGGTATGTTTTCGAACTGCTAGATTGGCAGGAGCTGGGACAGAGCAAGCTCACGCGGGGATTCAAATCGCCAACCTTCCAATCAGCAAGCCCAAGAGACTCGGTGGTTTAGGCCAAAGTACCACCCACGTCCCCCTGTCTTTACCTATACCATGTCCAATATCACATATGACATCAGGTGTGGGGCTGGGGGGGGGGGTGTAGCTTGGGGTAAACAGCCCCATGGGCCAAACTAGGCCTACAGTGTTGAAGGGTTCCCACCACCACCTTAAGTCACAGTGATCAAGAGAATTTATTTTGTGTGCAAAGTGACAAGAAACCAGCGCAGGTACTTAAGGAGGAGTCCTGGAAAATGGAATGCTCACCTTGGGACACATTTCTGTCCCTTTCATGATAAGGTTCCGTGCTACCTGCAGTTTTCCGGTCACCTCTTCCAAGCGCGCAGAAGCAATCCAGGCTGGTGGGTGGTGAGGGTTTGTCTCCCGCACAGACTTCAGAAGCAAACGTGCTTTCTTGATGTCACTGGCAAGGGGAGAAAATGAACCGAGAATAACTTGGCATGCTTCTACATCACACCAATTCACCGACACTACAGACATCTCCTGGGTAATAAATGTCATCATATGGCAAAGGTATAAAAGTGGTGAGGACAGAACAGGGCCCATGGTTTGTGGGGAAGGTTACAGAAATGAAGCAAAGGAACAAAGGAAGCGAGCTAGCAAGCAGAGTCTGGAAGATGGTGGAATGGATAGGAGATTTTTAAAAATTGCCTGCGAGAACAAAGACAAGGGGCTAGAGGAGAAAGAGGCACGGGTGTGGATTGAAGCAAACTAAGGGAGTGGTATATGTTCACACGTATTATTATCTACCTGATTTGCCAATCTGTAAGAGTCAAATATGCTCTTTTGGAGGCAAACCAGGTAGAGGCAACTTGAGTGTGCGCAAGCAGGGTCTGCCTATGCGCTGGCACCAACTTCTGGGAAACCTGCACATCCCACTTTAGTCAACTCTGCCCCATTAAGCAATGGCCAAACAGGACCTACGGGACACACACAGTCCTTTGAATCCTTGCTTCTGGAAACAGGATGGGGGGGGTTGGCGTTCTGTCAGGTACCTCCCACCTTAGTGGTTTCTACATTCTGTGTCACAAACAAAGGCTGGACCCTGAACCATGTGCAGATCACTCAAAGCAAAGAGGCCTTCTTGCACCAAGGGTGGGAACCTATGATGCTCCCGATGTTGCTGGAGTACAGGTTCCATCATTCCTGATTGTTAGCTATGCTGTCTGGGGCAGATGGGAGCTGTAGTTCAACAACATCCAGCTGGAGGGCCACAGGCTCACCAACCCAGTTCTCGTGACGAGAAAATCTAATAGCCAAACCAGTGCACCCGCTGACTTACTTGATATCTCCACCGTGTGTGGGAATCATAGAATTCAAATCGGTGAGGTAGCCCTTGGGATCCACCACCGTTTGGCCACTCACAGAGTCAGACACCTGGAGATGTAAACCCAATGATTAATCAAGTGTTTGATCGCCACCATTATTTTATTTGCATGGTGTCTTTCCATAGTTAAAACCATGCTCAGGGCGGCTTACAACATGACAAGATTTACACAATCACAAACATAACAAAAACCATAAACAAATAAAAAGCGTCAAAAAGCACACAACCAAACTGAAACAATTCCTGCATAAATTATAATAAGATCTAAAAACAAAGGTGCAAAAATTAGTATCATTAACAACAACAAAAACCCAAACAAAACACTCTAGACAATAACACAGCCCAAGAGGTTTTTCAACAGCTGTTGTAGCTGGAGTCAATCAAGGCCCTGCCCTCCCAAGCCAGGTAGGGAAAAGGCCAGCAAGGCAGGGAACAGGTCTTCCAGGATCCACTGCCAAGATGGTCTCTGGCCTCTTCAGCAGGCCCAGATTTTGTAGCCAGCGTCATTAAAGTTTATCACTCAAGCCTCACTAACATGCACACAAACAGACTTAAAAGAAACTCAGAAAATAAGATCACTTTGTTGTGCAGAATTGGGAAACCCCCCCTACACCCTTTGTTCCAACAACCCTATATTTGGGGTTGGGGAGAATAACCCTGAAAAATAACCTCTCAATGGCAAGCACTCACTTTTCTGGATGCCAAAGCTGACAGTTTTAAGGCCCAATTTCGTTTGTCAGGTTCAATAAGCAACAAAAATCCGCTTTGTTCCTTGATGCTTACCTGGCTCAGTCGCATGTCCATCAAGGTGTTCCTAGCTTGGCCAATCTTCCTCATGTCCAGCTCACCTGTCCCAGGAGTCATCAGCCCAGGTGTCATTCCTCCTGGATAAGGTGTGTTTAAGCCCCCAGGAAAGGGAGTATTCAGCCCACCAAATTGCTGTTTTTTAAAAAAGGAAGGGGCAAAACCAAATAAGTTAAAGTCTCTAGTGCAAAAAGAACACCCAAGTCTCCACCATAATCTTAGCCATCAGTTTTAGTGGGAGGGGAGGGAACTCTCATCTTTGTGGTAAGTGGGTTGTGTACAGGATTATATACTGCCAGGGCTCACTGCAAAATGATGGTCACCAACGGCAACAGAAAGCTTTGCTGTCACTGTACTACTGCCTCCATGATCAGGGCTTTAGTTTTCTCACTTGTACTAGAGAAAGTAAAGCAGGACACCAGAACATATCACTGGGGGTGAAGGCTAAAACATGACAGAATGTTGGAAACTGGCTTTTACACAGACACATTTTGCTGCATTAGCAGAAACTAGTCAACTAGCTATATATTAAAGATAATTTGGCTGAAGGGTTAGCGAACTTTCTAAGCTTATCCTTATATATCAGACAGGAAGTTGGAACCATGATATCCACTTAGAAGCAACACTGATTCCACACAAAACCTTCCCACAATCACCCAAGGTGGCTCATTGCTATTTATGGAATGTAATTTATAGAATGTAATTTAAAGAATGTCATAAAAACTCACCATAAGACACATCTAGAAAAGCAGAAACAAACAAAATGGTAAAACTATCTATGATATGTTCCTACCTCCACACTAGCAAATAGCCTTTCGAAACAGACGAGCAGTATGAAAACAGAGGAACATTGATGAACCTCTTGGGAAAGATCATTCCACAGAACTGGGCCAACAATATGAGGATTTTTTTTCATTCAGGGGAGCATACAAATAAACAATACCCCACCTGAAATCCGAAAAGGTAGGCCTGCAAAAGCTGCAGCACATGATCTTTCTGATCACACTGAGGATTTGAAGGGAACTGGCTCTCCTCCCTTCATAGGTTGCCCAAACCCAGACAGTGTCCAGATTAAAATGTTGGATTCACAGGAGTGGGTGGAATTAAAAATTCAATGCAAATAATGTCCCTGACCTGCAGCAGCCAATTCCTTTCCATTCCCATCAGCAGAGGAATGTTTATAGGCATTAACTTTAAAGTTGCTCCAACAATTTTTATGCAGTCTGGTGTGACTTTAATGATTACACAAATAATGAGCCATATGATGAAAGAGTATCCACAGTTTACAGCACAGGCTGCTGTGCATGAAGCACATACAGTGGTACCTCGGGTTAAGTACTTAATTCGTTCCGGGGACTCCGTTCTTAACCTGAAGCACGACTTTAGCTAATGGGGCCTCCCGCTGCGCCACCAGAGCATGATTTCTGTTCTCATCCTGAAGCAAAGTTCTTAACCCGAGGTACTATTTCTGGGTTAGCGGAGACTGTAACCTGAAGGGTATGTAACCCGAGATACCACTGTATTTTATTTTTTCCCCTTCCCCCTCCCTATAAATTCTAATTGTTATTGAGACAAAATGTTTTTTTACTTATGATCACCAATCTAAACAATAAAACATTACTATACATTATTTCCTATCTGTAATAACTTTGGTATAAACACCTTGTCGCAACTTTGTTAATATACTCGGAAATGTTTGCCCGAGTGCCTATTGTTGTTTTATCTTTTATTTTAATTTTATGTAATTGTTGCATGTCATATACTCTAATGTAAACAAAGACAGCTCTCAATGCAACCAAGTTAAACAGTTTAAAGATGAAAATGAACAAAAACTATGTTACAAAAGAAGCCTCTCTCAGGTGGCCCTGTATCCCTCCCCCGCTTTCTCACCGTTTGCCGGGGATCCACGGATGTGTGATTCTCGCCTGACTGCAAGTGCTTTGCAAAGAAACTGTCAGGAACAGGAGTCAGTTTCTCATAACGTGGATTCCTTTGGCGTTTGTTCCTTGCATCGCCAACTTCAGGGATACTAAGCCACTCTTCCTCAGTGACCTCAGCTAGTTTTCTCTACAAAAAATGCAGACAACATAATTACAATGCCATAGTTGAAATCAGTGTGTCACTGAAATACAGTTTTGATTTCTCTTTTTCATCCGCAACTTCTTAAAAGTTATTCCTGGTGTGTGAATGAGGAATAGACACTCCAAGTGGTCTGGAGAGTCAGTACCTGAACCCAGGTCTCCCAAGCTGAAGTCCTATGTTATTCACTGGTCCACTTTGATTTAATAATTGATATCCAACACATACTACACAAACATTTTTCTGACTCCCCTCCTCGCCAACGTAATTTTCTGATTTCACCTTTGGAGAACACACACACACATTTTTCTCTCCTTACTTTCAGATCTGAGAACTGCTGCTGAATTTTTGGCCGTTCCATTCGGTACTTTTCAATCTCTTCTTTCTCACGCTGTTCTCTAAAAAATAAAAAAAGCACAGGAGTCAACCATGCAGGCACCCATTCCTATTTCCAAAAGGAAGATAGCAAGTACTTTTAATACGTCAGGACCCCATGTTCAGGCCAAACATATAACCAGAGAAGCAACAGGCAAGATTCCAGTGCAGAGGCCGCAGATACAACCAGCATTTATCTCAATGCTGAAAAAAATCACCTCCTACCTTCTCTCTTTTCTCCTTTCATCCATCCTTTTATCCAAAGCAGCGTAAATTGCATCAGCTTCCTCATCATCTTTTTCATAAGGTCCACTGGAGAACAGACTTCCAGCATATCCATTGAACTGCGAATGACAAAAAGGTAGTATTAACTGCAAGAACCCCGTTATCCACTAAGCACACCCCACAGAACCACAGCTAGTAAGAGTAGACAGGCTAAAGGGGGGCAATGGTCTGAGCACAATGTAGCTTTATGTGTACATTGCCATTAACGTCCATCAAGACAGTAAGGCCAAAGATGCATCACCTCATCGTAATTGGTGTCGTTCAGATCTTCATCGTCGTCATCCGCAGCCTGGTTTTTCTTCATCTGGTCCCCAACGGTCCTCTTCCCTGGCGGAGCATGGCGGTCATCCACAGGGTCATTTGCATCCCGAGCAGGGCCAATGTCCGAGCGGGTAGTGAAACCTGTAGCACTAGACAGAAGAAAGCAGCCAGTTCAGTATGAGGGATTTCGGACAAGGGACTGGGCACCAGTCCTTCAAATTCAGAAACCCTGCTCCAAGTCCTACCTAAACCCAGACTTGCAAATAACCCCTCAATTGTAGCAAGGGAGAATAGTCCCTGGATGCTCAGGAAGCAAAACATCTGCAAATTTTAAAAGCTAATCTTTACTTTCCAAGGTTACCAGTGTGCCTTAAATGATATATATATTGATATATATATATCAATATATAAAAAAAGAAATATGTCCTAGCTATATATATATATAACTTTTATCACCTTTTTTATCACGCTAGGACATATTTCTTTTTTTCTTTTTTATAAAGTTTTTTATTAAGAATTTCAACATAATATATCAAAACATATCATATTCATTATTTTCCCCCCTTTCCCCCCACTCCCCATCAAACCCTGCCTCCCCCCGCAGAGTCTTCCCTCAGCTCCTCTCTGATTTCTCAACACATGTTATTCTCTGCATATTATAAAATTATATAAATCCTTATATTATCTATCTACCATGTTATCAATCAATAAATTTGTGTATGTTTATTCAAAACCTGCCAAGGAGTCCAATTCATTTTGTTGCCTTTTTAAAACACTAGGACATCTTACTGAAGCAGGTCTTCAGTGAGTGTCTAAACCTGCACAATACTGGCACCCATAGAATCACAGAACTGGAAGGGACCCTCGAGGGCCATCTAGTCCACCCCCCCAAAAGCAGGAATCTCAGCTCAAGCATCTATAACAGATGACCATCCTATATTGGCATACCTCTGAATGCCAATTGCTGGGAATCACAAGCAGGCTTCCCATGGGCAACTGAGGCAACTTTAAGTGCCCAGACTAAGTTTGTTTTTGTTTTTAGAAAACCCAAAGTGTCTGAGACTGAAAATATCCCAAGAAATCTGCTGACTTTTGCTGCTGTGGTGCTTTTCGTTGCAACCAATGTTAACATGTCAGAATAAAAAAATAAATAGATATCCAATATGGATTTTCAAACAAAAGCTTATCCAGGAAAGCAGACCTGAGTCACCGTCCTCTGACACAAAGCACATGGCTTTGTTTTTGAACATTTTCCTGCACTGGGGCACAATGGAGTTGGCGGAGTCAGTGTTAAAATAAACTTCCTAGGTTGCAAAGCGTATCTGAGCTTTGTGGGGGGAGAGGAGTCACAACACCCTTCTCCCAAAAGCAGGGTTATAAACGCAAAAAAGTAAAATATACATAGACTCTCCAAAAAATGAAAGGCAAATACATTAGTAGTAGTAACAATAATAATACAGTAATAATAAAGCCACAGGGTGAGTTTATTATTATTATTTATTAAATTTGTATACCGCCCTTCATCCACAGATCTCAGAGCAGTTCACAGCATGTTTTCTTTATTTCCTTATCTTTCGTAACTTGCCAATTTTAAAAAATGGGGGGGAAGAGTACTATTCAGGGAAGGGTGCCGTTTCCTTTCACAGAATCACGGAGTTGGAAGGGACCCCTGAGGGTCATCTAGTACAGCCCCCTGCAATGTAGGAATCGGAAGGCAAAAAGAACTCTGCACATGCTCCAGGTGTCGGGCCATTGAAGCCTTTCAAAGGCTACAGAGACACGCCTTGCTCTGAGGAGGAAATCACCCTGCCTATGGGTACAATCGGGAAGCAAAAAGGAACTCTGCACATGCTCTAGGCGTCGGGCCCTTTTAAAGGCCCCACGCAAACACACGCGCCTTGGTCTAAGGAGAAGGCACTCTGCGTATGGTCAGAGGCACCTTCCACGCGCAACGTGGGCACCTCAGAGCCGAGCAAAGAAACGCTGCAAGGGCGGCGAGGGAAAGGCCTGACCCGAGGAGGGCCCACGCGAGGAGGCCTCGAGGAGGCAGCCGGGCCGAGGCCCACCCGCCGCCGCCCCCACTTCCCGGGGCCGCTGCCCAACTCCAGCGCCCGGCCTCGGCCCACTCACCCTCGGCCCAGGCCCGGCACGTAGCCCAGCGGCGCGGGCATCCCCAAGAAGGGCTTCTTCTTCCTGTTCATGGTGCCCGTCAGAGAAGCCGTCAGGCCCGAAGCGCTGCCTCCGCCTCCGCCGCCGCCACCCCCGGAGCTCGCCGCGCTGGAGCCCGCCGGAGCCGAGGCCCCGGAGGCCGACGAGGAGGCCGACGAAGACGAAGAAGCGGCCGCGGCAGCCATGATGGCGGCTGAGGAGAAGACGCGGCGGGAGGCGAGCGAGAAGAGGGCGGCGAGGAGGCCGGGCCTAGCCGGGCCTGCTCCGCCTCCCTCGCGGAGGGGCGGCCTCAGGTAGGCGGGCTCGCGGCTGCTTCTCCTCAGGCGGCGGGAGCCTCGCTGGGCCTCGGTCGCGTCGGGGAGACTCTGAGGGCGGGAAGGGAGGAAGGCGGCGTCGCGCGGAGAGGGAAGGAGCCGGCGAGGGAAACAGGGCGGCGGCGCTGTTTTTTATTACTTAATTCATCGTTATTATTATTATTATTATTATTATTATTATTATTATTATTATTATTATTATTATTAGGCGCTTTATTTATTTGTGCGCCGCTTTCCCGCACACCCGGAAAGTTACAAAGCAGCCGTGGAAAGGCGCGCTTTTGCTGTCATTGGCGATGGTTGACATACAGTATTTCTATTCTCTGTTTTGCTTATTTTGTAATATTCATATTGACATATCCCTGTTGGTCGATATTGATAGTTACCTTATATTGAGGTTGGTGTTAACTGATATTTTAATGTTTGGCACCTTCACATTTTATTACGACAATTTTTATAATGATATGTTGATATTCAATATAGTATAGTAATATAAAAATATGTTGTTGTTTTATTTTGTTTTGCTTATTTTTGTAATATATTGAAATATCCCTATTGATCGATATTGATAGTTGCCTTATATTGGGGTTGGTGTTAATTGATATTTTAATGTTTGGCACCTGTACATTTTATTACAACGACAGCATTTTTATAATGATATGTTGATATTCAATATACGTAGTATAGTAATATAATAATATATGGTTTTATTTTGTTTTGCTTATTTTGTAATATTCATATTGAAATATCCATATTGGTCGATATTGATAGTTATATTGGTGTTGGTCCTAATTGATATTTTAATATTTGGTACCTGCACATTTTATGACAACAGCATTTTTGTAATGATATGTTGATATCCAATATAGCATATTGTTGTTTTATTTTGTTTTGCTTCTTTTTGTAATATTCATATTGAAATATCCATATTGGTCGATATTGATAGTTATTTATATTGGTGTTGGTGTCAATTAATATTTTAATATTTGGCATTCACACATTTTATTACAACAGCATTTTTATAATATGTTGATATTCAGTATAGTAATATAATAATATATTGTTGTTGTTATTGTTTTATTTTTATATGCCACCCCTCTGACTGAGACACTCTGGGCGGCTCCCAACAGAAAATATCGATAACACAATAAGTACAGTATCAAACACGGAAAAGCTTTCCTGAACCTTCAGGTGCCTTTTAAAAATCACCCAGCTGTTTTATCTCCTTGACATCTGATGCACAAACAGTTACAAGCAACTTGCAGCAAAAAAGTGGAAAGCGCACTTTTGCTGTAATTGTGATATTTAGCTTATTTTTTAATTGCTGTTTTATTGCTTAGTTTGTTAATAGTTTTTAAAATTTAATAATTGTTTTATTGTTGATGTGTTAATTACCGTATTTTTCGCTCTATAACACGCACCCGACCATAACACGCACGTAGTTTTTAGAGGAGGAAAATCCGCAGGCATGCCACCCGTAGGCATTCCCTCCATAACACGCACAGACATTTCCCCTTACTTTCTAGGAGGAAAAAAGTGAGTGTTATGGTGCAAAAAATACGGTATTTTATATGATTTATGTTGTACTTGTGATGTTATATGATACAGCAGTATATACCGGTAAATATTTTTATTGTAGAATTATAGAGTTGCATTTCTCAACACCTGACCTCCATCTAATTTGAAACCATACCAGGCCCTGCTTAAGCTTTGCAGATGTGCTAGCAATTTTATTGCTGTACCACTAGGCGGAGAGAACACATAAAAATGAATAAATAAGGAAACGAAGAGACTTGATGAACCAATCCATCTTTTAGTCTTATTTTGTTTCCATCAGTTGCAGGGTGGATTTGATTTAAATTACAATTTAAATCCCTAGTCAATAAGACTTGATTTAAATCATTTTTTTACAGAAAGACTGGTATAATCTTAATATTTACAACCAGATGAAGGTTTCATTTTTGGAATAATAAATTTTCAGAGTAGTTTTTACAGTTATATCAAAAAATACTGATTTGGTTATACTGTTAGAAATACATAGACAAATAATTATGAAATTATTGTTTATATTTGGACAACTTTTCTGCTGTACTTTATTGGAAGGAGAAAAATAACCATTTCCTTAATAACAACTTAAACAATTTATTTAATTAAAACAATAACATTATAGCATACGTATCCATGTTTGTTAACTGATGTGGTTAAACCTTTTAAAAAAACAGACTTGAGTTTTAGCACACATGAAAAACTTAAAACAAATCCTTATTTCCTGATGAATAGCCTTTGGGCTAAATAAAAAAATTCCTTTCAGCAGCACCTTAGAGTAATTTATTTATTTATTACAGTCAAAGACCAGCTCACATAACATAACACAATAAAAACAGGGTTCATAAAGATAAAATATACAACCGGAGCAGATTGCAGCAATAGCTCATGAGTTAAAATTAAGATATTGAGCACACTTGAGAGCTCATACCAATAACAAACTTAGTTGATCTCTAAGGTGCTACTGGAAGGATTTTTTTTATTCTGTTTCGACTATGGCAGACCAACATGGCTACCTACTTGTAACTAGCCTTTGGACTATAATGTAACTTAAATAGAAAACTAGAAAGATATTTCCTCCAAAGGCATTTTATTTTAAAAATCCGATTTAAATTTTAAAATTCAATTTTTAATTTTTTTTAAAAAAAGACAACAACATTGATTTTTATCCACCCTGATCAGTAGCAAGTCAAATATCTCTGGCAAGCCTACAAAGTAGGACAGGAATAGCAACAGCCCTTCCCTGCTATTATTTGTCCCCAGCATCTGGATCAAGGTACACTGCCTCTCAACATGGAGGTACATTTAGCTATCATGGTTGTTAGCTGGCGGGGATTCATCCTCTGTGAATTTGCCTAACCCTCTTTCCAAACCTTCTGAGCTAATAACATAAGCTGCATTGCACAATATCAAGACTATGGATGGTAGTCATCTATGTTTTGCTATGTAGAAATTACAGAACATGACTAAGTTAGATCCATAGACTGGAATAGGCCTATGAGTAAAACTTAGCAGAATACCACCCTAAATATTTGTCTGATCAGTACTGTACACTGACTGGCAGCAGCTCTGAAAGATACTCGGAGTTGCAAAGTGATTTCATGCTCTTTATTCAGCTCATAGTGGTGAGGAGGAATGAATGAATGTCCCCTCAAAGTATCTGCTTATATACATTATTTACACAATGGGCTGCACATGATTGGCTAATTCCGGAATTCTACTGTAAGCCAATCAGGTTGTGGATTCACTTCTATCTGGAGCATGATTGGGTGGTTCCTGCCAACCAATCATACTGATGCATTCTTCTAGGACCAATCAGACTGCTGCATTCTGAATCCTATTGTTCTAGGACCAATCAGACGGCTGCAGTTTGGATCCTATTCAACTCAGTACATAACAAGCTCTCTCCAGGTTCTTTTGCATCCAGTTACTTCATCTGGAGAAGCTGGAAATTGAACCTGGAACCTTCTGCATGTATGCAAGCTGCCATCAGTGTGGCTCAGTGGGTTTACTCCTAGGTAAACATGCGCAAGATTGCATCCTTACAAATGTGTAAATGCTGATTGGGCCCTGTTTTCCTCAGAGTGGCTGGGGAAACCCAGCCAGATGGGCGGGGTATAAATAATAAATTATTATTATTATTATTATTATTATTATTATTATTATTATTATTATTATTATTATTATTATTCAGTGGACACCAGACTGTGAAAGGGCTGGTGAGCAGCCTTACTAGCCTTGCCCTCTAGAACACATCAGAAATTCCCCCAGGCAGCACGCAATTTGCATCTGTTTGAAGAGTCATAAGGCTGAACAGTAGCCCCCATTCCGACTCTAAAATTCTTTGATTCTGTTATTCACGTCCAAACATCTGCATTTGGGCTATTGTGCATAGATGAATTTCAGCATGGAAATTAAACAGCATAGCACACACATTCTCTGCCCTACCGAGCACAGTAAAAACTGAATAAAAGGCCCATCACCCCCCTGAAATAAACACAGCATGCCTTATACTGAGTCAGACCATCGGTCCTTCTAGTTCAGTATTGTCTGCACTGACTGGCAGCGACCCTCCTAGATTTCAGGCAAGGGTCTCTCCCATCCCTACCTACCTGGGATTGAACTTGGGATCTTTTGCTTGCAGAGCAGAGCTAACATCCTTGTTTGACTGCCAAACATTTCAGTCAGGTGTAAAAGGCACCATAGGACGTATAAAAACTCAGAGGGGCATTTTGCACAAAACGAGGTTTGCAGGCATCTCTGTTCTGCTTTCTACCAGATGGAGTACTTAACAGAGTCCCCCCCCCCCATAACCTTTTCCATAGGAGGTTGCAGAGGAAGCTAAAGGTTACTTTTTTGATACTTTCACTTAGGATGCTGCCCCAGTTTCCAGAGCAGAAGATGTGAAGGCTTCATACTCTCCTCTCCCCCCCGCCCCCGTTTCTTCTATTTTCTTTCTTTTTCTCCATTTGTTCTTTTAAAAACCTCTGGCCGAAATTAATTCAGCCCTCAAGGGGGCAAGTTCTTCACAGCTTGAGTAAAATACTATACGCTTTTCAACCAAGCAATCTTAGCCTAGCTTTGTTCAGTAACTGGGGAGGATTCTCATCTATGTGGCCTTTATGAGAAAATCAATATATTTTAGCTCTTCTGTATGAAGTTTAAATTTAATCTGTGTGGATGATTTTCCCCCTGGCCTTGCTTATTTAAGAAATAATATCCATAGCTCAGGTGTATGCAGAGCAGTAAACCAAGCCTGTTCTTCATTAAATGCTGGAGCAAAGGTGTTTAATCTGACAGCAAACTCCATTTATATATCATAACTGCTCTGGAGCCATGAAAATTGATACCATTGTCAGATGAGAGAGCAATTTCACAGATATATTCCTGTTTCAAGAAAGGTTTCTCTACTGGTCTAGTTGCGCTAGCCTTTTTCTTTCCTCTGGAAGTTATATCTACTTCATCTTCTTTGATTCCACGCTCATGGAAATTCATAAACACATAATAACTCTGCTGAATCAGACCAATCTCGGCTGTTGATGGGAGACAACTGGTCGGGTGAAGACCAAAACCGCATTTGTCTAAACAGCAAATGTGTGTGCAAAAAAGGGAGTTGAAAGAGACAGCATGTTCAGGCTTTTTGCCTGCAGGGAGTTGCTTTCAGAATTTGTGGCCCAGTGTGCTGATGTCCTGTCCTGCCCTTGTCTGCCTGTGTGCTGGCTTCTGTGCCTCTTACAATGCCTGCTCAATGTGTGCATTTCTAAACAGGCATACTATTGCAAACACACAGGGGAAGCCTCCTATGCTCTCTTCTTCAAAGGAAACTTTGTAAAAGCTACCCTAAATTTTCCAGAGACAAAAAGCACACAAAATAGCACTTTGAAGGGAGCCACGGGGTCCTTCCGCTCTACTTTAGAAGAGAAAGAGAGACTGCTAGTGGGGCACTAATAGCTTTCAAGGAGGTATAAATGGCAGCTAAAGGGACCTTAGCAGCACAGGCATAATAATATATCTTAAGAGTCCTAATTAGGCTTCTTTGTAAACAGTCACTTGTCTGGTCACCTGTGGTGAGTGAAAATGGCCTCTAGGTGATCAGGCATTAGAAGCTTCTTTCTTTCTTTTTCACAAAGTTGCAAGAGAGTTTGTCTTCCTCCTCCCCCATCTTTGTTTTTCCAAGTGATCAATGCTCCCCAAATGACTGTCATGTCTACGTCTATGTATGGACAGTCAGGTTCATAACTACATATTACTTTTTGACTGTAGCCTTGCAGGCAGGGACTGCCTTGTTTCAACTGATTGTATGTAAAGTGGTACCTCTGGTTGCAAACAGGATCCGTTCCAGAGCCCCATTCGCAATATGAACAGAATGCAACCTGCATCCGCGCGGGTCGCAATTTGCTGCTTCTGCGCATGCGCGTGATGTCATTTTGAGCGTCTGCATGAGTGGCAAAATCTAGAAGTAACCCTTTCTGGTACTTCCGGGTCACCGCGGGATGCAACCTGAAAAGATTTAACCTGAAGCAAACGTAACAAGAGGTATGACTGTATGCCAATCCGGGAGCCTTTTTTGGCTGAAGAGCAAGGTACAAATGCTCTAAATCAGGGGTCGACAAACTAAGGCCTGGGGGCCGGATGCAGCCCTCCAGGCTCATAAATCTGGCCCACGGACCCTGCCATCCACTCGGTCAGTCCCCTTGCGCTGCGGATGCCTCGCCACGCGGGGACTGACTTCCAGGATGCTGGCACAGCTGCTGGGCGGCCGACGATGCTGGCACAGCCTAGGATTGGCTGCAGGAAATTTCTGCAGCCAATCTGAAGCCTTGCTGCCCATGGCTGAGGTAAACTCGGCATTGCCATGTATGGAAAGGCCAGAGGGCAGGTGGCGGGTCTGGGCTGCCCCATGGGCATTGTGACGGGCGCGTCGCAGGGCTTCAGACAGAGTTCGGCATGTCTGCTGCCCCTGCTCCTGGCGCCCGGCTTGGCGGTGCTGCTGGTGGCGTGCTTGGCGGCCGCACTGGAACAGCTGGAGGGCAAGCGGCACGCCGCCTGCCCAGCACTCTGCGTGCCTGCCTCAGGTGGCGGGGCACAGCATGTGGTGCACACTGGCTGGGAGCTCCGCGGGAATGGGCCAATGGAGCGGTTGCTGCTCGTCAACAATGCTGGTGAGCGGGAGGCAGTGAGATGCGCTCCTGAGCATGTGCAGAATGTGTTCCTCCTCCAGGTCCGGAGGCAGCTGGAGAGACTGGCTTGCAGGGTATTTATATTTTGCAAAATATAGTCAGGCCCCCCACAAGGTCTGAGGGACAAGGTCTGATGAAAAAGTTTACTAACCCCTGTTCAAAATAAACAGTATCTACATTTATTGACTTACTTGTAGCTTCATAAGCCAGGCTGCTGTCACCTTCTGGCCTTTTGTTTTTTCACCTTTCACCATACGATGTTCCATGCTTTAGTGCAAAACAGGAATTCACTGCTCTGCATCATTCCATTCCTTATTTGCACCTCTGAGGAGTCTTCAGTTCTGTCAGGCAGACAGGCAAGGCATTAATTCACACCATGGACAGATGCCATGTGGCTCATGGAGGTGAGGTGGGCCAGATGTGTTCATATGAGACTCTCACACACACACCCAAAGCATACGCCCTAAAAAAATGATTTTGCTATATTGAGCTACTGAAACACTGAACCACTGAAACAGTGGTTGAAAAAAAAATCCTTACACGTCAGACGCCAGCTGTTTGTGTGAAATATTCTGTTATAAAGTGCCCCTCGAAGGGCCAGACTTGACCATATGCTGGAAATGCATAAATAGGCTTCCAACCTTTTTGCTTTATTGCTAAAAAGCAGCATCAGAGATTGTTATTAGGAACTGAAGAACAGCAAGAGAAAGGCTGCTTAATTCTCTTCTCAACCTTCCCCAACTGCCTTCCCCTTCAGCACCACCACCCCAGCTGCTTTCCCATTCCTGGAGAAAGTGACATGAGAGGCCCGTGTATTTTCCCCACTCATTTGTCATTCATCTCGTATATTCATTATATTGCATTTATAACCCACGTTTTTCTCCAGGGAATTTAAGGTGGCACACATGGTTCTCTCCTTCTGCCTTTAATCCCCACAACAACCCTGTGAGGTAGGTCAGGCTGAGAGGCATTGAATGGCCCAAGGTCACCCACTGAGCTTCATGGCCAAGTGGGGATTCAAACCCTGGTCTCCCAGGTGCCAGTCCAGCACTCTGACCACAACACTATGCGGCCTCTAGGAGTGTGTGAGGACTTCATTTGCCTATCAGCAGCTCCAGAGTTTGTGTTTCTGCATAATGGCGCAACTTCTCGTGCATTCTGGGAAATTCCTGGGGGGAAATGGCAGCTGCTAGTGCAGACTGCCACCCCCCCCTCCCCAAAATGCCCCAGAACAATGCAACTTCCATGGAATTATGGGAGAAATAAAATGGCAGCTGCCAGGAGCACCCACAGAAAACTAGTCTGTTAGTATCTGCCACAGGTGTTGGCCAAATTGCCGGTCAAAGGAAGAAACTTAGTCTGTGCCAAAAGATAACCGGCACGAGTAACGAAACAAATATTATTTAAGTGATTATGAGATAAATGTGAGAGGTCTTTAAAAACAAAAACAAACAGATTAATGAAACAGGGACAGTGGGGGTGGAATAATATTCCACACCCCAAGTCTGGCTCCTAGAAAATCTCTCTGGCTTCCAAAGTTTTGCAACAACCACAAGAAAAAGGAATGGTACCCCGTTTAATCGCCAAACCCGTAGGGATGGAGAGCGAGAAAATGACTCAAAATGCCATACAGCTATCAAAGGAGGTTTCAATGTCACCAGTAATGAGTCCGGGCTCCCTCCTCAGGACTCTGAGTGGTTCTGAGAATTCGTTTGTTCTCGGCTGAAATCAGTGACATTCTTATTCATTATTATTTGCTCAGTGCTGGCAGAGCGCCCAGGACTTTCCAGCCAATGTGTTAAGACCTGGAACATCAATAAACAAGTGACATTCTCCCCCACCCCGCAAGCGCTGGAGAGAGAAATGGGATGCGGAGAGAGACCGTGGTGAGGTTTTCAGTTCAACTGTTTCTCCCAGGAAAATAATTTTGCAGCAGGGCTGTTCCAGAACTGCGAGTTCCACTAGCATCCACTAGCCTGCCCCTGGGACCTCCACATGTGTCAGAGGACTCTCTCCTGTACAGCTTTGGCCTGCTGCAAAGTCCGTATGATGCCTCTTCTCATGCCCAGACTCTGCAAGACATGAAGAACATGGAAGTGAATGCTGGGCAGTTCTAGCCACAGAGTCATAATTGGAAACAGGGCCGTCTTTAGCATATGCGCCGCCAGCATGCAAAGATCCGCCCAGCGTCCCCAACTTAACTTTTATTGAGCTTGTTTTGGGAGGGGGGAAGCCAAAGTTGTTGACCATTTTTAGGGGAGAAATCGCTCACCTGTAACGACACAGCAAAAAGACTGCTTTTGTTTCCCGACTCGTCAAGAATGTTTTACGCTACAGAGTAACAGAGCGACGGAGGGGTGGGGGCTTTCGCTCCATTGCTTTTCACTGCCGCCAATTGAGAGGGACTGGTATACAGTAGGTATACATTTGGCACCCCCCAGAATTTGGCGCCCAGGTGCACCGCACCCCTTGCACCCCCAGATAAAGCCGGCCCTGGTTGGAAAGGTCCCCCAAGGGTTATCTGGCCCAACCAAAGGATCCATAAGGATCCATAGGATCTGCTTAAAAGCATCCAATGAAGGAGAAGCCGCCACCTTCCAAAGGAGTCCATTCTACTGTCAAGCAGCTCTTGCCGCCAGAAAGTTCTTCCTGGTGATTAGTCGGAACTATCTTGCAATTTGAATCTATTGGCCCAGGGTCTGCCCTCTGGAGCAGGAGAAAACAGGTTGATGACTATGGGGTGCCTGTTGCAGCTATTGTAGTTCTTTTCCCCAAATGCTATAATTAAAAATGTGTTGGAGGGGGGAAGTTACTGAATTATTTATTATTATTATTATTATTATTATTATTATTATTATTATTATTATGTATTTTGTGTTCTTCTATCGTGATTTTATCTTGTGAACCGCCTTGAGACCTGCAGGTGTAGGGCAGTATAGAAACTTAAAAAGGTAAAGGTAAAGGTACCCCTGATCATTAGGTCCAGCCGTGGCCGACTCTGGGGTTGCAGCACTCATCTCGCTTTACTGGCCGGGGGAGCCAGCGTACAGCTTCCGGGTCATGTGGCCAGCAGGACTAAGCTGCTTCTGGCGAACCAGAGCAGCGCGTGGAAACACCATTTACCTTCCCACCAGAGCGGCACCTATTTATCTACTTGTACTTTGACGTGCTTTCAAACTGCTAGGTTGGCAGGAGCAGGGACCGAACAAGGGGAGCTCACCCCGTCGCGGGGATTTGAACCGCCGACTTTATGATCGGCAAGCCCTAGGCTCTGTGGTTTAGACCACAGCGCCACCCGTGTCCCTATATACAAACTTAATTAATAATAAAATAACTACAGTGGTCCCTCGGGTTAGGTACTTAATTCGTTCCGGAGGTCCGTTCTTAACCTGAAACTGTTCTTAACCTGAAGCACCACTTTAACTAATGGGGCCTCGCGCTGCCGGAGCACGATTTCTGTTCTCATCCTGAAGCAAAGTTCTTAACCCGAGGCACTATTTCTGGGTTAGCAGAGTCTGTAATCTAAAGCGTATGTAACCAGAAGCGTATGTAAACCGAGGTACCACTGTACTATGCAGTACCCTCCCAAACATCCACCCTCAGATATTGGCAAAGTCCAATCACAATAGCTGAAGAGGCAGCAATAGGAAATAGGCATACATCACCATTGTCTGGAAATGCCTTTACCTGGCTAGAAGTGGTCAAATGTGCAGGAGCTCCCACTCCTGTTAATGGATGCACCAGAGAGGGAATGTCAGCACTCAGCACATTTATCATGCAAGCTACATGTGCTGAAATACCCTCTCCTGATTGCCACCAGAAACCGGGAGCGCGTCTTCTGGGCCACACGCCCATGCCAGTCATATGACCTGCATGAGACCATGACACCTAAAAACAGGATGTCTTAATTTAGCCAGGGCAGTTGAGGGTTATGCTGGGTGCCCTAGTGTATCTTTTGCCTCTCGCCACCCTTGGCCTGTCCTAGTCCCTTCTCTACTGATTATCTAAATGCTAGGAAAACAGTAGGTGTGGTGGCCTAGATTTCAAAAGCAACGTTTGTGCAAGGGCATCTCAGCAGAGTTATGGGATCAAGGGAATGAGAGGCAGAGCCAAAAGGAGTCAGATATCCCGCCAGGCAACGGAGGTTGAGAATCAGAGTTTCCTTCTCCTAGATGGGCTGCCTTCCCAGGTTGACAAGCCCCATGTGCCCATCACTTTCCTCCACATCATGTGCAGAAACCGCCTTCTTGGCTATTAGACCCACTATTGGTCTGCTCTGCTCTGTTCAATAGAGCCTGTCTTCGCATGCAGGGTGAGTCCCTAACTAACCGAGGGTTTGAGACCCATCGGCTACCCTCACCTGGTTTAGCCAGCCAGTCAAAGCCATTCCCGGGGTGTGGCTGCTGTCACATGCTGACAGCTTCTAGGAGCCACAGGCGAGAGCTGAGCTCAGGGTGGGGACCAAAGGTGGACCCAGGAAGGAGCACAATGTGTCCCCACCAGAGATACTATCCCTCATATAATTTCTTGGAGGATGGCATGGTTGGCTGGCTGGCTGGCATCATGAAGAAGTGCCCTCTTGTTAGAAAAGAGGACACACTGCAACATTTTGTTGCAGGCTGCACTTGTGCTTTGCCTATATACCAACTCCATTATAACCTGTGTGGAGGTAAGATTGGCAAAAGTCTCAGTGCGGAGGGTAGCTTGGAGATTGTTCCCTAGATTGTTGGTGGGCCCTTCCAAAATCCAAGGTCAACAGAATTGCTAATGCAATTCATGAACTTGCAGAAGAGGGACATTTGCTACGGGTGAGGAGCCCTGGTTATGTTCCTAATAGTTATCAAACTTTGAATTTTCCAACAGCTTTATTTAACATAAAGAAAACAACAAGAGTCCTGTGACAGGCAGGATCTGATAAGAGAAATTTGTTCTCGGTGCAGCTTGCATCGTACAAAGCCACAATACCGGAAAATAGATGCAAAGGGCCAGATACCCACTCTTCGTAAACAGGAAAGCTTCCATTAAATCAACTAAAGTGATGCCACTTAGCGCCAGATGAGATCTGGCCCATGAAAAACAGCAATTTTCTCCCTGACAAAGGAAGTGGGGAGAATCCTAATAGATTCATCCCAGACAGAACAAAAGGCATGTACATGCATTTAAATAACTTAAGATCCTTCCCCCCCTTTTTGCTGATTAATTACAAAGCCTGCTCTTTTTCTGCATTTGCAATTAAGACATGGGGCAGATGGGGCAGACCTCATTTAAAAGAAGGACACATATAACAGTATCTGAGATTTCCTGCATCAGAGATCTGAAGGCATTGGAAGGCCTAGGAAAGAGGAAAGAGATTGGTGTGAGGAAGATGCTTTGGGACACAGAAATGTCAGTCATAAAACAGCGTCAACTTCATAAAGCAGTAAAGGAATCTGTGAGCCCTCTAGCTCACCTCTACCATTGTTGCTCTCAGCGCAGCAAGAGAGAGCTGTCTGTGGACAGACACTTCTGCATGTAGATGTTCTTGCCGGACTGAAATCCGGCTGGATGTGGATGGAAAATGTAAGGTACAAGTCTTCTCTGCCATACGGGCTCTCATATTACTGCTTGAAGTAGTGTGAACAGCCCTACTCACTCTCAGATTACTCAGAGTCTTCCATACCTGAGTTTGTTGTGAGTTTCTTACTACAGTCATACCTCATGTTACATTTGCTTCATGATACGTTTTTTCAGGTTGTGTCCCGCGGTGACCCAGAAGTACCAGAAGGGGTTACTTCTGGGTTTCACTTCTCTTCGCAAAATGACGTCACGCGCATGTGCAGAAGCGGTGAATCGCAACCCGCACATGCGCAGACGCTGTGGGTTGTGTTCTGCTCATGTTGCGAACGGGCCTCCGGAACGTATCCTGTTCGCAACCAGAGGTACCACTGTACCAGAGATGGGCAATTCTGTCAATGTGGCTTCCTCTCTGTTTCTGATTCTTCCCAGAAATTCGAAGAAACCTAAACGAATTGTGATTTTAATACGGATGGTGTGAGTTGTGGGTTGTTGGGCTGTGTGCGTGCGCAACACATGCACACACACTCATGGTTCACAGCATCCGAAGGCATCCAAATGTAGGCAAAACCCGCCTACTAGGGCAAAGTCATGCCAAAGTAATGTTTCACCCACCATCTTGCTTCAAAATGGCATCCGGTGCCCAAACATAGACAAAGGCTGCCGCCTCCACCTCAGGAACTCACATGCTGAGTTGGTGACAATATACTGAGAGTCATCCACATTGGCACAACTGCGACCCGTCACGCCAAATTGGATGACAGACCTTCCGAGTCGTCCAAAATTGCGATGGTTGGGCCCGTCACACCGAACTGAGTGATGTTTAAGTTGGTTGCAATTTAACAGTCAGAGGAGGTAAAGGGGAAAATACTCTGGAAGGAGGTTTCACCCCAGTATGTGTGGATAATTATGTTTCCCTTGTCTCAGTGAGCCCTGTAAATAAGAGTATCTTAAAGTTATAGACTGTTTTTGTTCAGTTCACCTCAGTGAAGTATCATTCATTTTCTTTTCTCTCTAGGCACCGTCTACTTTATTCCAGTCACTCTGCTAACAGTGTGTCTGTGGCCACACCTTGCACTTACATGTGGCCCTTGGGAAGTTGCCCATGAGGGAATGTGGCTCTTGGGCTGAAATAGATTCTGCACCCCTAATGTAGAAAACACTGAGCCAGGTGGACAAATGGTCTGACTCTGTATAAGTCAGCTTCCTTTGTATGTCCATGCCAAGAACACTATTGCTGTCTGCATATCTGGAAAAGGGAAGGGGGAGAGTGGTGCATTCTCTCATGCTGCTGAATGTGCGCTAAACAATCCCAGCTGTGGGCCTATGGAAATATATTTCCCCACCAAATAAATACATACACAGATCCTAGGAGATTAAACTTAATCCCTACATTTCTTTATATTAGACTACAGTTTCCGAAATTTGTAAATAAAGCAGTTGGAACAAGCTTGTTTCCAAAAGATTATTTTTTCCCATCTGTCCCTCGACCGCCCCTAAATCTGATGGTGAATTCTTGAGGTTGATTTCCGCTCCTGGTGTATTGCAGAGTTCTTTGGGATACAGAGATAAGCATCGCTTAGGAACAGCTGGCAAAATGGAGCCCCCATTGATAAGTTCCTCTGTTGGCAAGCGGTTGTTTGTTTAGGTCTTGCATCTATTAGAAAAATATGTTCTCTTGGGAGCTGTCTTAGTAATAGTCCCATGGGCTTAATCTCTCTGTCTCTCCCTTTCTTTTTCTTTTAAACCACCAATCTTAACACAAGCAGCGTTCTCAAGTACAAAACATTTTCTGAAGACTCAGCCTAATTAAGCCTTAAAGCAATTTCGTTTCCTGCAGCAGCCGCCGCAGGTTGTCCTGGGATGCGAGAAGCTTTAATTTTCACTTTCAGTCTCCTCAGAGATGGAGAAGGGTTTCTGCAATGGAAGCACACTTGAAGATGGAACAGCATTCTTGGCAAACATCCCTATTACAAGCTTATTTAAGGGGCTAGTTTTCCCAGAAACCGGCACTTGCTTCTGACAGCTTTGACTTCATTTCCTTAGAAATTTCACAACACTATTATTTTTCCTTCCCACCCTGTGGCAAAACTGCAAGCTGCTTTGACTCTCCCTCAACAAATCACTGCATTTCCCGCACCCCCTTTCCCTTTCTATCATTCCAGAGAATAAGAGTCTCTTGCATGGTGGGCAAAAGCCGAGTGTAATTTCCATCCATGATTGAACAGTGACGCAAACGCTCTGATTTTTCATTTCAAAGCTTTGCAGAAATTAATACAGATAGACCCCAGATTAATCCACCCTCCCCTACTTTGCAGAGGAAATATTCAGGCAGCTGAAACCATTGTTCGTTTGAGGAAGGGACACAATAGGAAGTCCCACTTAGCATTTGAGCAGTGTTTCCAGCAGTTTAAACCACTCTGTGTGCATCGCCACATTACTTACTTGTTTGCTTATTTAGAAAGAAGCAATATTTTTTTCTGTGTCCAGTACAGGGAGACGCCCCCATCTGCAAGCTTACGATTGAATAGGCAATATACAAAATGGAGGGAAAGAGATGAGGAAGGATCAGGAGACCAAGCAAATGGTGAAGGGCCATAGCTGTCAGGAGCAAGCATGGGCGTAGCTGGAGGGGGCAGCTGTCCCCACCAAATCAAGTAAATAAATAAAAATACCCAGGGGCGTTTTGCCCATAGAGGCAAGTGGTGTGGGGCGCCGGGGCGCCAAGTCCTGGAGGGTGCCAGGAAAGAGGCGGAGGCTGCATGCGGCGCCTCCCGGCACCAGCTCGCCACCCTCGCCCGCCTCGCTGAAGCAGCGCTGTGCCCGGAGCCTCTGCCTCTTCCCTGCCAGAGAAGCCGCCCTCCAGCTGCTGCCCACCTCCTCCAACCCTGCAAAGCTGCAGGCAGCGCCGTAAAAAGGTTGGCAACTCTGGGAGGGGGACGGACGCCGGAGGAATCTTTGCACCACGGTGCCGGATATACTTCAAGACGGCCCTGAAAATACCTAACTAACTGGCCAATTGCATCACAGATAACTCGGTTCTGCCCCCCTAACATAAAGCCTGCCCCCCTAAAATAAATCCTGGCTACGCCCATGGGAGCAAGCCAACAGTAAATCACACCATGCAAGTTCATTAGCAAAAACACGACCTACACAGACTTGGCAGAGTGTCAGGCCTAAAGAGCACAGCAACTCATCCTTGGTAGGTCTAGCTCCCATGACTGCAGTTGCTGAAGCTGAAGGTCCCTGACTCCCCACAGCTGCGGTCCATTCCTCTCCAGTGTTTTCCCCAAGAAATCAGAGACTGCGTCTGCACACAGCCAACCTCTCTTGCACCCTTTTCATGCCCCTACTGGTTCTGGGAGACCAGTGGGGAGGAGAGCTTGTTGCAGCAAGAGGGGGAGACACCTGTGCCAGACTTATCTCTGCCTCCCTCGTCTCCTGCTTCAGCTTCTGCCTCTGATTCTGGGCTTCTCTGCTACAGACAATCCCAGCTCACTAAGCCTTGTTACCCCTGTTCCTCTCTCCCATCCAGATAGCCACTCACACAGCTTCCTGCATGCATTACAAGGTGCTTGCCCCCATATTCAGGGTGAGGGAGGCTGAAGTTTTGGCAACTTGGCAAGTCCATCACAGAGAGGAGGCTTGAACTGGACACTTCCTGAGTCACCGGTCAATCACGCAGTCACCCAGGCTACGTTGAATCTTAACAGGGGAACAAGCAAACACAAGTTGTGCAGAATTCTACAAGCTGAAAATCTAAGCTCCCACCCCCAGAAATAATGTGTATTTGGAATTTCATCAGAACAGGTAAACAAAACAAAACAAAAAAAAATGGTGGCATAGCAACATACTGGAAAGGGGATGTACCCAGGAAATATGTTTGTAATGCACTGTTCCACACCTAACAAGGTTAGCCAGTATGAAAGGTTTGCACAGCTGTCAGTTTGCACTAATGGTGACTGTTGGATTGATGCATATTGGTGAATGTTAACAAGGGTGACCAGGGTTCAATAAAAGTATCCAATTTCATCACTCCCTTGAGTAGTCTATTTTGCTGAGCCCATTTCTCTAAAAAAAGCCAGCACAGTCAAACCTTGGAACTCGAATGTAATCCGTTCCGGAAGACGGTTCAACTTCTGAAATGTTTGAGTTCTGAGGCGCGGCTTCCGATTGGTTGCAAGAGCTTCTTCCATTCAAGCAGAAGCCGCGTCGGGCGTTCGAGTTCCAAGGAACGTTCAAAAACCGGAACACTTCTGGGTTTTCAGCATTCAGGAACTGAAACGTTCAGCAACGGAGCTGTTCGAGTTCCGAGGTTTGACTGTATTCATACTTACATCCACTCCCCCACCTCATCCAGTGTTAACAGAGAGCTGTGGTTTCAGTGAAGAGCAGTTTCCAATGGGGCAGCCAACAATACAGACACAAGGGTTTATTAAACCGTTGTTGTAGCTGACCCATAAAAAGAGACAAGAAAGCCAGACAGAACGGTGTTATGAGCTGAGAAACACTAACTGAGATTTCTTGGAAGGCCTGGGTCCAGGAAGACTGTACCGCTGGACAGGAACATCCCAGGTGGAGCTGCATCTTTTTCTTGTTGTTTTTTTTTAAGTTTCTGATTGCAAATGTGGTCTTTAAATGTGGGCAGTTTACAGGGAAATCTTCACCGTGCTGCCACCTGCCTTATTGCAGGGCAGATTCTAGGGTAAACCATACGTGGAATGAGTCTGCCTCCACGGCTTGATGGAGGTAGAAACTGTCTCTCATGCCTTGTTATGCTGCCGTTTCTACGGGGATATATGCTCGGTATTTATCACTCCTGTTAAACAAAAATCTCCAAATGGGTCCAAACTTCAATGTCTAAACTCCTGGTAGAGGACAAGGATCCTGAGATCACGCTAAGGGTGGCCAAATTCTGTGTGACTGCCATAAAACTTAGGGAACAAGCTGTGATATCATAATGATTAAGGTTTTAAATGATAGTTTTAGGTTATATGTTAATGACTAAGTTTTAATTTATATATATATTTAACTGTTGCTATATCTGTATTGTCCCTGTCATACCTAATTGCAAATTCAAATGCATCCCTATCGTGTTTTATGACTTCCTTGATATGTGGGCTGGAATTGGTCTGTGACTGAAATAATAAAATTCAATTCACAGTGAAATCTCAGGTCCAACCTACATCTTACAAGGAACTTTTCTCCTGGGGTTTTTTTTAAAAAAAGGAAAGCAGAGAAGGGGCACTGCGCCACTTTAAGCTCAGGCACTTGACCTAGCAATGCTGTGAAACTTACACCAGCTAAAAGGGTGTTGCAAGTCAAACTCTGTTTTAAAGGCCTGTTTCCCTTTGCCGGGCTTGGCTTGGCTCAGCCAGCAGCAGCTTCACTTCTGAAAGGCGTTTGTAATAGGGGTAACATAGGTAAAGGTAAAGGGACCCCTGACCATTAGGTCCAGTCGTGGTCGACTCTGGGGTTGCGGCACTCATCTCGCTTTATTGGCTGAGGGAGCCAGCGTACAGCTTCCAGGTCATGTGGCCAGCATGACTAAGCCGCTTTTGGCAAACCAGAGCAGCGCACGGAAACGCCGTTTACCTTCCCGCCAGAGCAGAACCTATTTATCTACTTGCACTTTGACATGCTTTCGAACTGCTAGGTTGGCAGGAGCAGGGACCGAGCAACGGAAGCTCACCCCGTCGTGGGGATTCGAACCTCCGACCTTCTGATCTTCAAGCCAGCATAAGTTCCACCAGCTTCCTATAGAATTACTCTGTCCATATAAAAAAAAAGACAAAATGGCAGAATAGTTTCATTCCTTCATGGAAGCCGGAAGTCAGATGAACAAGTGTTGCCAGCCCATAGAACGTCTTGCCATTGGGAAAGCGGGAAACATAGTAAAGTTTGCTGTGCACTTACTCTCAAGGGCACTTTACCTCTTTTGTTCTCCCTGTCTTTCAACTCCCCTTTCTGCCCCCCCCTCTCCCTGTCTCTGTCTCTCTTTTATTTGAGGCTGTCTCTTATGGTGACAAGAACTTCTCCATTTGAAATGGACCTTCTGGGAAATGGGAAGCAAACCAGTTGAGCAAGCCAAGGTTCCTTAGGACTTAAATCTTCCAGAGGTCTTGGCTTCTTGAGATCACTCAAAAGCTTTTAAGAAAGGAATTAAAAAGCAGCCGTAGGGGAGAAGGAGAGGCTCCCTGTTCCTTTGCCAATTGATCTATGGCATTCATCTCCTACCCCATCTTCCATCTGCAAATTGATTTTTGTCGAGAGGCTCACACTGATTTGGTGGTGGAACTGATCTTCTGTTCTGGTCTGAGGATTGATAGCTATTAGCGAGCACCTTGATCCTTGCACACACACAAACGTACCCGCCCAGCCATCTCCTCACCCCAAGCCCTGATGGAAGAAGAGTGTAGGAAAATATCTGGAAATGTAATTAATCAGGAATGAAGTGGTGAGGTGCCAAGATTCACAACAATAATCTTGGGGGTACTCAATAATTTAAGGAACCGGGTGGAATAGTTTGGCATCCATCTACCAGCCAACAGCCTTGAGATGGTAGATGGGCTGAGGACTACAGGATAAGCTTTTTCAAAACAGCCTTTCAACAAAGCTGAAAAGACCCTCCACATCACAAACACACCCTTTTAGGACAGTGAATGGCAATGTTCAGGCTCACCCAGTTGGAGAGGGAGAAGAAATCCCCATAAATGCACTGACGAGACCCCTTGGTCGAATACAGTACTGCTAAGCATTACCCTGGCTTGGGTGTATATTTTTCGAACCCACCTATTTGTGTGTTTGTAAGTTGTTTTAAACTCTTTTCAATATTGTGTTTTAATATAACCCGCCATTGGACCTTATGGTGAAGGCCGGGTAATAAATAATAGTAGTAATAATGATGATGATGATGATGATGAGTGGACATTGTGTACTTCCTTTACAAGCAAATCAGGATGGATTCCCAATCAGCAGGTCATCTGGGGGAACGCTGAGTTCTTTTGAACGTTTTTCGTTTGCATAATGAAATTTATTCCACCTAGTTTTAAAAATACATTTTAACATAAGAATCAAAACTGCGAAAATTCACCTCCACTTCAATGGCAACATTCTCTTTTAATAGTATCTGGGGTGTATGTGTGGTGGTGGGGAGTTTCTACCACACACACACAAACTAGACTCATGTAGTTTTCCTCCGCAATCCACCTTAACCCGCCTTAAGGCTGCTCAGCTAGTACAGAGATGTCCTCTCCACTCCACTAAATCTGTCCTCTCCTTTAATTGCAAATTTCATGCTTTTACAAGTTAAACCCGGAGAGCTCAGGGCCTCTGATAGATGCACAAGAAGCCTGCAGCTGGATTACAATGTGGTTAATCTTCCTAAGCCCCCAAGAAACTGTGAAGCCCTTCATTTGATTGTGCAGTTATTTCCTGAGACAGGTTTCTGGTCCAAAGCAAATGAGAGAGACTGATGGAAGGCTCCCCTGCCATCAGACGCACACAATCCAGTTATGCATACTTATTTCTTGCTGTTCCCGGGGCCAATAACTATTGCCTCTTCCCCGCCCTGCCCCAACCACATATCAAACAAATGCAAGGACAATCATCATTGTCCTCCTTCTCATTTGATATATGTGTCTTCCAAGGAAGACATTGGGAAGCAACTCACAGCAATGCAATTTGCAAACCCCTTCGCATTCAACTGCGTATACCACAACTCAGTGGCGGAACACATGATTTGCATGTAGGTTCAATCCCTCTTGGCTCCAGGTAGGGCTATGAAAGGCTCTTCCTGGAGACCCTAGGGAGCCATTGCCAGGCAGTGTGGACAGCACTGAGCTACTTCACTGGCATACTGTAGGCTTTCCATCCTTAAGGTCCCAGATACAATCCCTATTATTTCCAGGTAGGACTCGGCATGTCTCCAGTCTGAAACCCTGAAAAATTCTGCCAGTCAGTGTAGACATTGCTGAGCTAGATATAAAAAGGTAAAGGGACCCCTGACCATTAGGTCCAGTCGTGGCCGACTCTGGGGTTGTGGTGCTCATCTTGCTTTATTGGCCGAGGGAACCAGTGTACAGCTTCCAGGTCATGTGGCCAGCATGACTAAGCCGCTTCTGGCGAACCAGAGCAGCGCACGGAAGCGTTCTCAAAGTAAAGGAAGGATTGAACTCTGATTAATAAGAATAATAAGAATACACACAGAGGCTTGAACCAGCAAGACTCTGGGAAGGGTGCGTATAATAATCTCTCCCTCCAGCCCCTGGCCCAGGTCGTTTTATTCACAAAAGAGCTTTTTACAGAGTGTTCGTAAGAACCAATCAGATTTCTTCTGAACATTTCAACAAACCCCACGTGGGGACAAAGTTAAACTACAAACACTAGTTAAACGTGCATACTTTTGGGGTAAATAAATGAAAACTACAAAAGAGTGCATTCAGCAACCCCAGAGGTCATAAACAATCAATACACATGATATGAAGGATGCCCAAGAGGACAGCGATCATTATCACCTTTATGTGAAACCTGTTTCCTGGCCCTAAGATTAACATCCTAAGATTAACATATCAGAAAAGCTACATCAAAGAAACTGCCCACTGTCTTTGATGACCCAGGACGCCTGCCTGTCTAAGTGGGTACGTGACTTGTCAAGAAAGAGAAATGGAACCGGGATTCAGAGGTGTGGATTGATCAAGAATCATATCAAAATAGTTTAATCCCAGTCAACGCAATGCTTTCATTGCTGACACAGATGGCTTACTCTATATTTGTTATAATTCCTCATAGCAATCCCACCTGATCACTACAGTTTACCTTCCCGCTGGAGCCGTACCTATTTATCTACTTGCACTTTGACATGCTTTCGAACTGCTAGGTTGGCAGGAGCAGGGGCCAAGCAACGGGAGCTCACCCCATCGCGGGGATTTGAACTGCCGACCTTCTGATCGGCAAGTCCTAGGCTCCGTGGTTTAACCCACAGCACCACCCGCGTCCCTCTGAGCTAGATATACCAATAGTTTAACTCAGTTTAAGGCAATTTTCTATGTCCTATTTGGGGCAGATCTACTATGAAATGAATGAAATTTAAGCTTCAGGGGCCCTGATCCCAGTGGGGCCCAAAAGCAACTTTAATCCACATTGCCTAAGAATTTTGGGTCTGGTAGACCCAAATGGAGTCGCTCGACTCAAATTGATTAATTCTTAATATTTGTATATATTCCAACAGTCCCAAAGTTTGAGAGCCTGTAGCACAGATTTTCTAAAAGTGTGGTGGTAACCGGGGTTACGCAGACCTCGTTGCTGGTTGTGAAGGGGCCCCCATGATAGTTCAAGCTTCAGGGCTCCCCAAATGTAGGTCTGCTACTGTGCCCTAGACTACTTACGGCCAGAGGTCAAGGGCAGCCCTTGGTGCAGCCAAGAAGCAAATACATCCTTGCTCTAAATAAAACTGGTGTGATTCCCAGGGGGAGGGCAGGGTGCTTCTAAGCTTTCTGCCTGTTTCAGACTGTGTTGCAAAGCAGCAGCTAAAAAAGGGGCCCAGGTTGGCCGTGGTATCATAGGGTCAAGACCAGGGGTCAGCAACCTTTTCCAGCCGTGGCCTGGTCCCTCAGACCATGTGGTGGGCCAGACTATATTTTTTTTGGGGGGGGGGGATGAACGAATTCCTATGCCCCACAAATAACCCAGAGATGTATTTTAAATAAAAGCACACATTCTACTCATGTAAAAACACAACAACAACAACAAGTTTGTTAAATTTGTGAGGTCCATGCCTTTACACAAAATACCATAAAACATTTTTAAAAGATAAACAATAATATTATAAAAGTAAGCTAAAATTCATGCCATGCTGTCCCAGCAAGGGAACTACCCAATAAACCCCACCATTCAGGGAAGAAGATACAGCAACAGGTTAGGAAAGCAATGGGAGGGACCTCACCGTTTCATCCAGGAACCATACCCTAGTTTTCATAGCCTTCACCACAAAGACCGCTACCACGTGAGAAATAGTAAAAACACCAGGCAGGCCCCACAAATAACCCAGTGATGTATTTTAAATAAAAGCACACATTCTACTCATGTAAAAACACGCTGATTCCCGGACCATCCGCGTGCCGGATTTAGAAGGCGATTGGGCCAGATTGTCTACCCATGGTCTAATCCAGCGGTTCTCAACCTGTGGGTCCCCAGATGTTGTTGGACTACAACTCCCATCATTCCTGAGCTCTGGCCTTGCTAGCTAGGGATGATGGGAGTTGTAGTTCAACAACATCTGGGGACCCACAGGTTGAGAAAGGCTGGTCGGTCAGGGTTCTTCTTCCCTTGTATACATTCCTAATAATCAGCGGCAGTGCAGCATTCAGCATAGCCGCAGCTGAACCAGCCCGGTCTCTCCCCAAGTGGGCAGGTGGGGTGGGGAGAAAAACAATTTTTCTTGGACTTCTGAGAATGATTGATTTGCTGTAACCCAGAGGATCAATATGTCAATGGAAGTGATCTACCTGTTATGCCCAGATAAAAGAGGACAGCAGGGTATCAAAGGCAATTTATCTTCCTTCCTTCAGGCTGCTCATGGGTGGGAGAGAAAAGGAGTAGCTGTTTTGATTGGATTTCCACCTCTGGTTCCTGCTGTAGTCTGGTATACTGATCAAAATATACTTATTGAAGGTAGAGCAACAGGTTCTCCTAGGCTTTCTTTCTTTCCTTCTTTCCCAAGGATGTGGATTTGGCCAGCAGGCTCCATCCATCCTTATCCAGCCTCTGGTTAGATTCCTGCATTGCAGGAGGTTGGACTAGATGACCCCTGGGGTCCCTTCCAGCTTTACAGTTCTATGATTCTATGATTCTGCATCTGCCCTCATGCCTGGATCCTTATCTTCCCCACTGGTCATCTGATGGTCAGGTCTTCGGAGGCCCAGTGTGCTGCGCCCGGGGGTAACCCAAGAACCGCAGTCCAGGTCTGGTCCAGAATCCGTAGGTTCCGCTAGAAGTCAGTCCGACAGGGTCAAGGCAGGAAACCAGGCAAGGACAGGGACAGGATCTCAGGCAGGGTCTGGCATACAGCAATGTTGCTCCCACAACCTGGGGCGGGGTCCGACAGCCTTTTCTCTTTGTCGGGGTAACGGCCGGTCCTGATCCCCCAGTGACTCACCTCCCTGTTTCGCCTGAAGGTGAGCACTCCTCCTGCAAGTACTCAGCTCTCTTCTTCTCTCAGACCTTAGTGTCTGCAGCTTGGGAGACATCAGTGGGTTACTAGACCCAGGGGCCACCTCAGCCTCCCCTGACCAAACCGGTAGTGGAGCAGCTTTAAGTGATGGCCCAGCTGGAGGCCACAAGGTAATCCCTGCATCTGGAGCCAGGGCAGGCTCCGGCCCCTGACTCGGCCCAGCTGGTGTTTGTTGCAGGGGAACCTGTGCAGACTGGGACTCTTTAGGATCAGGCCCCAGACTTGGTTCAGATGATGCCTAAGGCAAAGGATCTGGTGCAGACTGAGACTCCTCTGGTTTTGAGTCTGAGCCCGAGTCCCAGGGCATCACACCCGGCACGCACCTATTTAGCAGCTCAGGGCATGGTGCTTCTGAAGCCCCACTGGTCAGGTGTCCACCCCACTGAGGTGCAGGTGTCCTTGGTGCCTAGGAATGCCTTTTACGAGCTCTGGGTGGTAAGACAGCTGCAGCCATTCCTGGACCCAGATAGCTTGACTACACTTGTCCACCATTGATAACCTCAAAGGTGGATTACTGCTATGTGCGGGACTATCTTTGAAGTTGGCCTGGAAGCTGCAGCTGGTCCAGAATGTGGTGGCTAGGCTGCTTGTGGTGGGAGCCTAAAACCAGCATATGATATGACACCTTGTCCTGTGGCTTCCAATCTGCTACTGGGCCAGCTCAAGGGTTTGCTACCAGCATTTAAGGCCCTGCACAGCTCAGGGCCAGGATGCCTTAGAGACTCCCTTATCTCTTTATATCACTGCATTTTGCAGGATAGCCCTTTCGTGAATTCTGTCAAATATGACAGAATTCTGTCAAAAAGCTACTCAAAGCAAGGATTTCAGTGTGGCTGCCCTTCTTTTGTGGAACAGCATCCCTGTTGAAATATGTCAGGTCCGTACCGTTTGTACTTTCCAAAATCAACTGAAGACATTCTCCTCCACCCCCAAAATGCCTTTTCAACTGGATGAAGGGTTTTTCTTTTTATTCCTCTGTCTTGGATGTTTACTTGTATTGGTTTTACACACACACACACACACACACACACACACACACACACATCTTTAGTGGGGGCTTTAAAACCCATTTCTAGTTGTTTTTTATGATACAATTGAAATCGCGTTGAGACTTCTGTTGAAGATGATTCATAAATATGTATTATTGTTGTACGACTCAACTACTGTTTGGGCAGGCTTCTTCTTCTGAGATGTTGACCTCTGCAATATTCAAGTCGCTTTTGAAGTAGTACTGCTTGCCTCTGAAGCCTACCCCATGATGCAATGCAGGGCTCTTCCACACTTGTGCTTGTCCCATGCCTGGAAAGCATGGGTCTGACCAAGGCTCTCTCGGCATGGGTTCAAGTGGTTTTGCCTTTCCCCATCACTTCCCCCCAGAAAACCTGTTGTTCGCAGCTGAATCAGAGCAAACGTCACTCTGGAGAAAAGCTGGTTGATGTTTGCTCTGATGAAGCAGTAAACAGAGGCAGGACAAGTGAAAGTGTGGATAGGCCCACAATGAGTGAGAACCTGGTGCCTCCCAGATGTTGGACTCCAAGTCCCAGCATCCCTGACCACTGGCCATGCTGGCTGGGGCTAAAGGGAGTTGCAGTCCAGATCTCCATCCTTGCCGAATGCCTGCTCATTAATAATACTTGACAAAAGCAATTCTGTTTTGTCCTCCAAAGAAGGGTTTCCTCGCTCATGCATTGTAAGGATTTGGGAAAAAAACAAGATGCAAGGTCTGGATCTGAAAGATTTTGACGTTCCAGCTTTTATTTATTTCCCATCCAAGCCCATTATGCAATCCTGCTCTTTGAACCTGATGCCACTCTTTGCCATTTCAAAAGGGCTCCTCCTGCCATTTGAAGTCCTTTCCAGAACTATGAGCTCTGAACTTCATGTGTGAGCCTGCTGTTTCAAAGATAAGCAGTCTGATTTCATAGGCTCATAAAAAAAGAAGAAGACATTGTGCATTTCCTGGTCTCTGTTTCAGAATGATTGTTTTCAAGTGTAAGGAGGGAATGCCCACCACCAAAATGATGGAGGAAGGGAAGAAGACAAAAACATCAGCTTCTGGCCATAATATCACAGGACTTGTGTTAGAGGAATTGATGTTCCAACGTGCAGATCAGCAGGGAGTTACAGAATTGGAAAGGTCTGGGAGAGGGAATCCAGTGTGGAGCAAGGAACAACTAGGAACCAGGAGGAAGGAGCCAGGTAGCAGTAACAGACTAGAGGCTTTCAGGCAGATGGTTATAGCATGACTTTCCAGCACCATGGAGAGCTCCAAGAGAGGGCACATGTTGCTCAGATGAAGGGCAAAGGCAGGCAACCTGGTCATCTACAGTTGATCCAGAATACAACTGCCATAAGCCCTTGCTAGCTTGGCCAAAAATCAGGGGTGATGGGAGTTGTAGTCCAGGACATCTGGAGGGCACTAGATTGTCTGCCCCTGTGTTTAAAAATAGCAAGCTTAGGACTGGGCATGATTCTTTCTCAAGAAAAGGCAGCTGTGGGGCCCCTGATCTGGATCAGGTCAGCAGCAGTTTTGGAGGAGATATGTCTCAATCTGAAACAACTTGCTCTCTCTCCTCCCACTCCCATTGGCTGCTTTTTGTTAAGAAAGAGACATGCCCAGCCCACTGTTGGGATACTGCCAGGGAGATAACGTCCATCTGAGCCCCCAAGCCGGCTGCCGGACGATCCATCGGCCTCCCGTAGTCACGCAGCTACGCAGTATCAGCAATTAGGGGCACAAAGCCTTAGAAATAGATTGCCACATTCCTAGGCTGGTGCACCCTCTTTCAGCAGAAAACACAGCCAGAAAGCTTGCACCGCAGAAGAGCATATTTACAGTTTATTTAGCGTTGAACAGAACAAAGGAAAACATGACCGTTCTGAGCCAGTGTCTCTGACCGACTGACGAAATCGAAAGGAACAGCAAACATAAAACATCCTGTGAACAGGACATGCGCAGACTCTGTGACTTACAAAGCCTGCTCCCTTTTAAGGTGGAACAGAAATATCCTAACACCCACTGCTATCTAAATGTAATTATTGTACCATGTTTGCCTAATGTGCTACAAATGTGCTATTGTAGAAAGCTAAAAGAAAACCAACACACTTTCAGTGTTCCTGTGATTGTCCCCCAGGAATGTAGACAAGTTTTTAAGTCTGAGGAATCTGTCTGAAGGACACATTCTGCCTTGTGCTTGTCCCAGTCACTGCCTCTCAGACTGACCCACCTCACAGGGTTGTTGTGTGACTCAAATGAAGAGCCATGTACACCACCTGTAGCTCTTGGAGAAAAAGCTAGGCTATAAATATTGCAAACAAAGAACATATTAGGAGAAGTGCTGACAAATTTTCACATGGAGTTTTGCAAAAAAAATAATGATTGCAAACTGATGCAGAAATGTGGCAAACTGAACTGACGTTTGGGGAAAACGTGAAACTGAAAGCAACATTATCTTGAACTCCTAATAGGGCTTCCAAACCTCCTGCAGACTCCAGGAAAGTCTCTTTTAATTTTCCTTTTTTAAAAAATTGCATCTTCAAAAATTGTAATTTTTAAACAAGCAAAACAAACTTCCATTAAAAATTCTTATGCCCAAACCTTGTTTTGGCTAACCATCATCTCTGCGTGGCCAATGCCTGGTCAGTTTTGGACTCTTTTCTGTTTGGATTCAGCACAGAATGTAGTTTTCTTGAGGGCAGCTCTGGAGGAAAAAAGCATAAAGAGCTTTCTTTTTATACCAAATCTCCTCTTCCCCCAGAGCTGAAAGTGTACCACATCTGCGTGTGTCTACATCTACAGCAGGAAGGCCTCGGTGGAAATGCTTTCATATCTTCTCCACCAGCAGAGGAAAGAGATGCTAAGAAAGACAGGAGGGATGGAAATCAAGGCTGCCTGGCTCTTTCTTCTCTCTGCTTCTTTCCAGAGAGGCCGGCAGCCTGTCCAGCTCAGCAGGAAGCCTTCCAGGGAGTGCTGAGCTCACAAAGTCCATCAAATGCAAAATCATTAGAAGACTCTTCTGCATCAGAGAGAAAGTAGGTTCAAGCTGTTGCAGGAACTGCGGAGGTGACCTTACCTGTCTGCAAAGTCCGAGAAGGTTGGGAGGAAATTACAAGAAGCTTCTGTGTGTTTGTGCGTAGGCATGCAAGGCAGACAGATTGACAAAGTATCTGCCATTGCACATTTGAGACTTTCAGATTGGGATCTTGACAGCCTTGTTAAATTTGACTGATAAATGGTGATGCTTCATAAGTTTAAGAAATGGAAGCAAGAAGAATTATCCACAAAAGAAGAATGGCAGACGAAATTAATGGACTATGCAGGATTAGATAAGATGACAGGAAGGATCCGAAACCTGCGGGATCAGAGATTCTCAGAGGACTGGAGTAAATACGTGAATTATTTGAAAAGCAATTGTAACCAACAGATTACGCTAGTAGGATTACAAGAAGTTTTGTAAGGAGGGTTATGTGAAATATTGCAGAGAAGAGCATGAAGAGAATTATTAGTGAAGGACTATTAAAAGTAATAGTGAAACTAATGAAATGCAGATTAAGTTAGAAAGAATGAAAAATCTTTAGATGTGGTTGATGGAAGTCCAAAACATTGTATAAGATAAGAAAATACATTGTATGTTTTTTGGAAACGTTATGTAAAAATTAATATATATATATATATATATATATATATATATATATATGCTTTCGTAGATTTTCACGGGTACAGGAATGTAGGTTTTGGTGTCTTCGGGTGTCTTCCCGTGTAAGAGTTGGGGTGTCTAGGCGACGTTTCGACGAGGTCTCACTCGTCATCTTCAGGCTGGTGCTTTCGGCTTCTTGTTACTGGAACAGAGCAGGATCTCAGTGTTTGAGTTCCTATAAATACTGTTGAGGGGGTGTGGTGCAGAGAAGAAGTTCCCAGGTTATTGTGCCTTTTCTTCTTTTGTTCCTTAATTACTTGGGGGATATCTTGAGTGATATCTTGAGTGATATTCTGAGTACCACTTAGGTGGGTCATTGAGTGTGGATTAGTTGCTATAGCTTTCGTGTCTTGACCTTTTGAGCTTGTGAAGAGATTTTTCTGAGAAGATGGCTGTACTGCACTGAGTTGTGCTCTGGCTTGGCTTCGTGTATAGGGGCGAGCTGTGGTTTTGTGCCCTGTGCCAGCCAGATCTGTGTAGGGATTGCAGGGGGGTGCAGCATCCGGAGGTGCCACTATGGTTTGGCTACCGGATGGAGTCTGTAATTTATCTGTGGAGAGGGTCTGGGTTTGGGTCTGGTGTGGTTGATAGGTGATGGCGTTCTGTGTGCCTCTGGTCCTGGTGTCGGTTTTTGTGGGGAGGGCTAATTTCCAGATGTCAGGCAGGCGGGACGTGTCGTCACGCTTGTTCATGTTGTGAGGGTGTTTCTCTATCTCGATGGCTTCCATGATTATTCTCTTGTGGTGATGTTCCATGTTAAAGAGCAATTTGGAATCTGCAAAATTAATTTCGTGTCCTGTTTCTTTCATGTGTTGGAAAAGAGAGGAGGTTTTTTCTTCTTTTTTGACGGCATTCTTGTGTTCTGCGATACGTGCATTTATTCGTCTGTTTGTTTGTCCAATGTACGTGGCTGGGCAGACTTTGCAGGGTATTTCATAGACCCCTTGGTTTTCCAACTGGATTTTATCTTTGGGGTTTCTGAGGAAATCCAGTTGGAAAACCAAGGGGTCTATGAAATACCCTGCAAAGTCTGCCCAGCCACGTACATTGGACAAACAAACAGACGAATAAATGCACGTATCGCAGAACACAAGAATGCCGTCAAAAAAGAAGAAAAAACCTCCTCTCTTTTCCAACACATGAAAGAAACAGGACACGAAATTAATTTTGCAGATTCCAAATTGCTCTTTAACATGGAACATCACCACAAGAGAATAATCATGGAAGCCATCGAGATAGAGAAACACCCTCACAACATGAACAAGCGTGACGACACGTCCCGCCTGCCTGACATCTGGAAATTAGCCCTCCCCACAAAAACCGACACCAGGACCAGAGGCACACAGAACGCCATCACCTATCAACCACACCAGACCCAAACCCAGACCCTCTCCACAGATAAATTACAGACTCCATCCGGTAGCCAAACCATAGTGGCACCTCCGGATGCTGCACCCCCCTGCAATCCCTACACAGATCTGGCTGGCACAGGGCACAAAACCACAGCTCGCCCCTATACACGAAGCCAAGCCAGAGCACAACTCAGTGCAGTACAGCCATCTTCTCAGAAAAATCTCTTCACAAGCTCAAAAGGTCAAGACACGAAAGCTATAGCAACTAATCCACACTTAATGACCCACCTAAGTGGTACTCAGAATATCACTCAAGATATCACTCAAGATATCCCCCAAGTAATTAAGGAACAAAAGAAGAAAAGGCACAATAACCTGGGAACTTCTTCTCTGCACCACACCCCCTCAACAGTATTTATAGGAACTCAAACACTGAGATCCTGCTCTGTTCCAGTAACAAGAAGCCGAAAGCACCAGCCTGAAGATGACGAGTGAGACCTCGTCGAAACGTCGCCTAGACACCCCAACTCTTACACGGGAAGACACCCGAAGACACCAAAACCTACATATATATATATATATATATATATATGTAGGTTTTGGTGTCTTCGGGTGTCTTCCCGTGTAAGAGTTGGGGTGTCTAGGCGACGTTTCGACGAGGTCTCACTCGTCATCTTCAGGCTGGTGCTTTCGGCTTAGTAACAAGAAGCCGAAAGCACCAGCCTGAAGATGACGAGTGAGACCTCGTCGAAACGTCGCCTAGACACCCCAACTCTTACACGGGAAGACACCCGAAGACACCAAAACCTACATTCCTGTACCCGTGAAAATCTACGAAAGCATATATATATATATATATATATATATATATATATATATATATATATATATATATAGATAAATGGTGATGCTTCCTCTTTCTTTGATCTCTCCCCCCAACCCCCGGTTATCATCTTTCTGGCTGGTTAGTATCTCTGCCATCAAAAGGAATCTAGGAGGCTGTATCCCAAGCCAGACCGTCGGTCTCTAGGGTTGCTGTCAGGGAACTGCCATCGGAGCATCAGGTGGTGGAGGGGCTCAGGGAGGAAGAAAGAGACTCAACAGCTGAAGCAGGCACCAGCAGGGGGAGGAGTGATTCTCTGAGGGAATGTGAGCAGGAGGGAGGGCTCAGGGACGCTTCCAGCGAAAACAGTGGGGAGGTATCTGAGTCTCACATAGGGAGACCTACACCTCGCCGGAAACTGTCACGCCGTGAGTCCAGGAGACGCGTTTCCGTTAAGGAGCTCCTTTGCTGGAAACGCTTCCGCAGACAGCCACTGTCGGACACTACTAGTGACTAGAGCAGACATGTCTGAGGAGCTCCGTCACACACTGAGGTTTGTGGGGTCGCACAAACTCTGAGGGAGCACGATTTTACGCACAAGCAGCTAATCAATCCCTAACAGCAGTCCGACAGTCTTTGTACGCTGCCTGTGCAAGAGAAAGCATCATGAGCGAACCAACCGGAACCGGAGGAGCTGGGGTTGGGGCTGGTCCAAGCTTGGAAGATAGATACCGAGCGTTGGAGGTCCAACTGGCTCTGCAGACGGCGAGGCTGGAGGAGAGAAGGGCTCAGGATGCAGACAAGAAGGGGAGAGCCACTCAGTTCCCCAGAAAGGTACCAGGATTGGTGCAGAAGTTTGGGGGGGACCCCAAGGATTACCATGCCTTTAGGACAGAGATGCAATATGCACTTAATGTGCAGTTTGATGAATTCCCTGATGAGGAATCACGAGTTGCTTTCGTGATTGGGCATCTTGAGAGGGGGGCGAGAGACTGGGTTCGACCCCTGATGGCAACGCACAATGACGTACTAAAGGACACGATGAAGTTCTTTCGTGCAATGGATATCATGTTTTCCAGCGATATTGAGGAAGGGGTGGTGCGCAGACAGCTAATGGCTTGCAAGCAGGGAAGCCGATCTGTCCGTGAGTACTGGACTGAGTTTACCATGCTGGTTCACAGACTGGGTTGGGATTTATCGGCGGCACCCATTCAGATGCTATTTGAAGAAGGTCTTTCGTCGGCTGTGAAAGACGAGCTGTCACGGAGCCCCAGGGCGGGGTCTATGGATCAGCTGACCAAATCTGCGCTGACCATAGGAGCGCGTCAGGAGGCAAGAGCCTTGGAGAGGCGGGAAGGGAGAGGGGAACGTTGGAAGGAGTTCCGCATTCCAGACATTCCTGAGCCAGCTTTCCCGCCGGCAGAGCCGATGGAAATCGGGACAGCGCGCGCGCGCGCATTTTCAAAACCCAGCGAGGGGGCTAAGAAGGAGGGAAAGGGCGCCCGGAAATGCTATCTCTGCCAACAGCCAGGCCACTTTGCCAGAGTCTGCCCCCAGAGGAAGGAATGGCAAGGGATGGTGGGAGCTGTTGAGGGGGAAGAGCAGGGGGAGACGGAGCAGGTAAAAGCCAACGCCTGGTTGCCACAATCGGGGCACTGCAGCCAGGCCAAAGAGCAGTGAAAGTGCCCGTGCCAGAAGCTCCTCGACCTGCTCTAGTGATTGAAGTGTTGCTAGAGCTGCAAAATGGACACCCCCTAAAAATAAAGGCGCTATTGGACTCAGGCAGCTCCTGCAATTTTATGAGCAAGGAGTTTGCTGCTGAACACCAGATACAGACTATCCCTTTAAGCAACCCCCTGCAGGTGACCACGATCGATGGCAGGGAGTTGTTGGGAGGAGGAGTCAGCTTGCAGACGGTCCCAATGATCATGAGGGTGGCAAGGCACACAGAACTGATAGCGTTTAATGTGGCCACCTTGGGAGGCGCTCCCATTATTTTGGGAATGAGCTGGCTAGCTCTACATGATCCGCTGGTTGGCTGGCATCAAAGAGTGGTGTCCTTTGGTTCAGCACATTGCTTAGAACACTGCAAAGGGGAAAAGGGTTCAGCAGGGGCCCAAGCCACCCTAGCAGGGACTGAAGTAATGGAGAAGGTGAAGGTACCACCACAGTATGCAGATCTCAGCGACGTGTTCAGCGAGAAGGAAGCTGACCAACTACCCCCGCATAGGCCCTTTGATTGCCAGATCAATTTACTCCCTGGAGCACAGCTTCCTGTGGGCAAGTTGTATGCCATGTCAGACAGGGAAATGCAGGAGTTGCGAGAGTTTATTGACAAGAACCTGAAGAGAGGTTTCATCAGAGAGTCCAAAGCAGCGGGGGGTAGCCCAGTGTTTTTTGTGGACAAAAAAAAACGGACAAGCCGAGACTTGTATGTGACTTTAGGAGGTTGAACGCAGTGACTGAACCAGTGGTGTTCCCTATGCCCAGGATTGATGATATTTTGACCAGGGTGCGGAAGGGAAAGATTTTTACAAAGCTGGATCTAAGGGGGGCGTACAACCTGATACGCATAAGGAAAGGAGATGAATGGAAAACCACCATGTTTACCCCTTTGGGGGCATTTGAATATCTCGTTATGCCATTTGGATTACAAGCAGGCTCCGCGTGCTTTCAATCTTTTATGAACCATGTACTGGGCCCTTTGCTCTACAAGAATTGCGTTGCTTTCCTAGATGATGTGTTGGTGTATTCGGAGAATGAGGAGCAACATGTGAGAGACGTCAGAGAAGTGTTGAGGAGACTGCAAGCCAACAGGCTGTGGGTGAAACTGGAGAAGTGTCAGTTTCATACCAAGGAGGTGGAATTCCTGGGGTACCGCCTGTCAGACAAGGGATTGGCCATGGATCCCGGCAAGGTGCAGGCGGTGCTGGACTGGAAAACACCAAAAACTAAGAAGGATGTGCAGAGGTTCCTAGGGTTTGGAAACTTTTATCGTAAGTTCATCCGCAACTTCGCCCATCTGACGGCGCCCATTACTGACTGTCTCAGCAGTAAAAAGAAGTTTGTATGGACGGCGGAGGCAGAGCGAGCGTTTGAGGAGCTGAAAAGGGCCTTCGCCTCTGAAGAACAACTTCTGCATGTGGATTTACAAAGGAAGCTAAGGGTCGAAACAGACGCATCTGACAGAGCCATAGGGGCGGTGCTTCTTCTGCAGCCGGGAAAGGAGGAGTCAGAGTGGCGACCGTGTGCCTTCTTTTCGCGAAAGCTGAACAAATCCGAGAGGAACTACACGGTGTACGACCGAGAACTTCTTGCGATTCATGAGGCGTTCCGGAGATGGAGGCATCTGCTAATTGGTGCACAACATAAGGTGCAAGTGTGCACGGACCATAAAAATCTAGAGTATTGGAGAACTGCGCGAGTGCTCAACCAAAGGCAGTTGAGATGGGCCCAGGAGTTCTCCAAATTTAACTTTGAGATTTGTTACGTGCCAGGCCCAGAGAATGTTAGGGCGGACGCTCTCTCACGCAAACCTGAATATTTGGAGGGGGAGGGAGCACCTGAAGAAACCCATATCATCCCAGAGGATCGCTGGGTGTGTGGGGCGACTTTGGTGGGACAAAGGGAATTGGTAGAGGGTACGGTGCTTGATGCATACGCCCAGGACAAACTCAGGGGTCTCAGGAGGGAGGAAGACAAACCCGGTGGTTTTGAGGAGAGAAATGGGGCATTGTATTACAAGGGAGCGTTATATATACCCGAAGGGGAATTGAGGGAGAAGGTACTCAAGCAGTTGCACGATAGTCCCACAGCAGGGCATTTTGGGCAACACAAGACCATGTGGCTGGTTACTAGGGAATTTTGGTGGCCCAAGGTCAGGGAAGATGTGCGGGAGTATGTGAGAGGGTGTGAACAATGCCAAAGAGCCAAGGGGGAGAGGCGGGCGCCGGCTGGTTTATTAGAACCACTGCCCACACCTGAAAGACCGTGGGAAGCAGTGGCAATAGATTTCATGACTGATCTGCCAAGGTCTAGAGGGAAAACAGCCATCATGGTGGTGGTAGACCTGTTAACTAAAATGGCCCACTTTATAGCCTGCTCACATGCGGTCACAGCAGAAGAAACAGCCAAATTGTTTGTAGAGAATGTGTTTCGGCTGCATGGCGCCCCCTTGAGGGTGGTTTCAGACCGGGGAAAACAATTTACTTCCAGGTTCTGGAGGAAGCTCATGAGCTTACTGCATGTAGAGGTTAATTTCTCAACGGCCCGTCATCCAGAAACCAACGGGCAGGCGGAAAGAGCAAATGGGGTTCTCCAGCAATATTTGAGGTGTTACGTTAATGACAGAGAGAATGATTGGGTGGAGAAGCTGGCGTTGGCAGAATTTGCCTACAACAATGCAGAGAACGTGTCCACGGGGATGAGCCCCTTTTTGGCTAATCACGGGTGCCATCCCAGAGCCTTCCCAGGGGGGGAAGGGGAGAACTGGAGCGTTCCAGCTGCAGAACAGTTCGTTGAAGAAATGGAAGCGATTCATCGCCAGCTCCAACTCAACTTAAACAGGGCTAAGGAGGAATATAAGAGGCAGGCAGACAAAAACAGAAGAGAAGGTGAAAGCATTAGGGTGGGGGACCAGGTGTGGCTGTCAACCCAAGGGTTGCCATTCAAAGGAGGTTGTAAGAAGTTAAGACCCAAAAGGCTGGGTCCGTTTGAAGTCATGCAGCAGGTCAACCCAGTGGCTTTCAGACTCCGGTTACCGAACCACATGAAGCTGCACCCAGTTTTTCACAGGTCGTTGCTGTCACCGTATAGAGGAGACGGTGAAGGGAGGGTCACTAGGGGACCAGCAATGGAGGAGAAGGAACACAGCTACCATGTAGCGGAGATCCTTGATTCCAGGTGGAAGGGAGATCAAGTAGAGTATTTGGTAATGTGGGAAGGGGAACCGGAGTCGGAAAACACCTGGGTTAGGGCAGAGGATGTCAATGACGAAGTTTTAATAGAGACTTTTCATCAGAGGTTCCCACGTAAACCTCAGCCTGTAGCGAGGTTCCGAAGGGAATACTTTGCCACCACCGATGAGGAAGAGGAGTTGGAGGGGTTCCCAGATTCTGAAGAGGAAGAGGATTCAGCGAGCCAGGACGACGATCGATGGAGGGAGTTGTTCGAGACGTCTGAAGATGAGGAAGATTCTTTTCGGGGTTTTAGCCCTTCACCTCCCAGAGGGGAGGTAATGGGAGGGGGTGAGGGGGGCCCTGGAGGGGAGGTGGATGTCAGGGAACTGCCATCGGAGCATCAGGTGGTGGAGGGGCTCAGGGAGGAAGAAAGAGACTCAACAGCTGAAGCAGGCACCAGCAGGGGGAGGAGTGATTCTCTGAGGGAATGTGAGCAGGAGGGAGGGCTCAGGGACGCTTCCAGCGAAAACAGTGGGGAGGTATCTGAGTCTCACATAGGGAGACCTACACCTCGCCGGAAACTGTCACGCCGTGAGTCCAGGAGACGCGTTTCCGTTAAGGAGCTCCTTTGCTGGAAACGCTTCCGCAGACAGCCACTGTCGGACACTACTAGTGACTAGAGCAGACATGTCTGAGGAGCTCCGTCACACACTGAGGTTTGTGGGGTCGCACAAACTCTGAGGGAGCACGATTTTACGCACAAGCAGCTAATCAATCCCTAACAGTTGCAAAGTCAGGAACATTCAAGACTCTGAGGTTTCAGGGCCCAGTGATGTCAGCTGATGGTCAGGTGGACTTGGTTTGGGGGAAACAGCCTTGTAGGCCAAATTGGGCAACCTCCTAGGCCAAGGTTGGTCTGCAGGTTGGAGGTTCCCCATCATCATCATCATCATCATCATCATCATCATCATTTATTCCTTGTGCCTCTGCCCATCTGAATGGGTTGCCCCAGCCACTCTGGGCAGAATATAATACAGCGAGGGCATTAGAGGGCTGCTGTTGAGTGTGATGAAGCTAACAAACGGGCTAACAGAGAGGCACATTTATTTATATATTTATATAAGCAGAGACATCACCTTGCCGACAAAGGTCCGTATAGTTAAAGCTATGGTTTCCCCAGTAGTGATGTATGGAAGTGAGAGCTGGACCATAAAGAAGGCTGGTCGCCGAAGAATTGATGCTTTTGAATTATGGTGCTGGAGGAGACTCTTGAGAGTCCCATGGACTGCAAGAAGATCAAACCTATCCATTCGGAAGGATATCAGCCCTGAATGCTCACTGGAAGGACAGGTCCTGAAGCTGAGGCTCCAATACTTTGGCCACTTCATGAGAAGAGAAGACTCCCTGGAAAAGACCCTGATGTTGGGAAAGATGGAGGGCACAAGGAGAAGGGGACGACAGAGGACAAGATGGTTGGACAGTGTTCTCAAAGCTACCAGCATGAGTTTGACCAAACTGCAGGAGGCAGTGGAAGACAGGAGTGCCTGGCGTGCTCTGGTCCATGTAGTCACAAAAGTCAGACACGACAAAACAACTAAACAACAACAACAACATAACGCTAATTTGTTTTTTCAAAAAGGTATTGGAGTGGTTTACAACAACTGTACATGAAAACCACGCAATAAAAATCATATAAAAAAGTTAAAACCAGGTAACTATTGTGGAAAGGTTTGTTCTCCATCGCCGGCACAAGCCTGATGGAATAGAATTTTTTTCAGCAGGCATTTAAAAGCTGGCACAGAGGACACCTGCCGAATCTGTATTGGCAGAGCGTTCCACAGGATCAAGCTAGGATGTAATGGTTCAGGTGGTTCCTGAGATACCCTGGACCTCAGTCGTTCAGGGCTTTGCAGATTAATACAGGCCCCTTGAACCTGGCTCAGTAGCAGATGGGCAGCCAATGCAGATGCTTTAGCAATGGTGTCGCAGGTTCTCAGCCAGGTGCCCTCACCAGCAGCCTGGTGGCAGCATTGTGTGCCATCTGCCCCACTCTGTACCAATATGTAGACATGGCACAGGGTGTGTGTGGATGAACACAGTCTGAGTGTTCCTAGTTCAGATAAGCATTTGCCAAGAAGCTCCTAACAAGATCTCTGGCTGGAGCTGCAGCCTCCTCTTACCAGGCCATGCGCTCTCTCCCTACGTGCTCTCACACCCTTGATTGCTGAGTCGATAATTAATTTGGCTTTTCTTCAACAGCACTGGTGGGTAGGGATTTGGGGGAGGGGGGTCTTGATGCAAAGCAGTTGCTTTGGAGACTGAGAGAAAATGAACTTTAGGTGTAGCATGGAGGGTTATTTTGACTACAGCGGAAAGAAATGTGCGCCTCTGTCTGATGGGAGCAGGGTTAATACCTCCATATGTTAAAAAATAATTGCATCAAATGACTCAGAGCAGAGAGGCAATTGATTTGTCAGAAACCATTGGGAATGTTTGGGGTTGGGAGTGCATTTGGACTGTGCGATTATCAGCCATAACTGCAGTTCACAGCACAGGCAGCCTTTAGCCCAGGGGTCAGCAAACTTTTTCAGGAGGGGGCCAGTCCACTGTCCCTCAGACCTTGTGGGGGGCCGGACTATATTTTGAAAAAATAATAATGAATTCCTATGTCCCACAAATAACCCAGAGATGCAATTTAAATAAAAGCACGCATTCTACTCATGTAAAAACACCAGGCAGGCCCCACAAATAACCCAGAGATGCATTTTAAATAAAAGGACACATTCTACTCATGTAAAAACACACTGATTCCCGAAACCGTCCGTGGGCTGGATTGAGAAGGCAATTGGGCTGGATCCGGGCCTTAGTTTGCCTACCCATGCTCTGGCCATCTGGATGTTGTTGAACTCCAACTCCCAACAGCCCCAGCTAGCACGGCCAATTGCCATGGTTGATGGGATTTGTAGTTCAGCAACTTTTTTCCCCTTTCAAATTTGCCAATGACACCAAACTGGGACAGGTAGCTAATGCCACAGAAGACAGAATTCAAGATTACCGTAACAGATTGGAGAACTAGATCCAAACTAACAAAATGAATTTCAGTAGGGACAAATGTAAGGTTCTGCACTTAGGCAGCTGCACAAATTTATAACCAGCTGCACAATTTAAGATAGGGAACACCTGGCTTTCCTGTTGTACATGTGAAACAGATCTAGGGGTCTTAGTAGACCACAAGCTTAACACGAGTCTACAGTGTGATGCAGCAGCAAAAAAAGCTAATGTTATTGTAGGATGCATCAACAGAAGTATAGTGTCCACAGCAAGGGAAGTAGTAGCCCTGCTCTATTCTGCCTTGGTCAGGCCACACCTGGAATACTGTGGTCCATTCTGGGCGCCACAGTTTAAGAAGGATATTGACAAGCTGGAATGTATTCAGAGGAGGGCAGCTAAGATGATCAAGGGTCTGGAAATTAAGACTTAGAAGGAATGGTTGTGGGAGCTGGATATGTTAAGCATGAAAAAGAGGAAACTGAGAGATCTTCAGACATCTTAAGGGCTCTCACATGGAAGATGGAGCAAGCTTGTTTTCTCCTGCTCCGCAGGGTCGGACCCAAACCTGTAGATTACAAGAAAGGAGATTCTTGTGATGGCCTGGGGCTCGGACTCGGAGCCAGAGGAGTCTGCCTGCACTGGATCCTTTGCCACAGGTGTCAGCAGGACCAAGTCTGGGGCCTGGTCCTGAAGAGCCCCAGTCTGCACAGGTTCCCCTGCAACAAACACCAGCTGGGCCGAGTCCGGGGCCTGAGCCTGCCCTGGCTCCAGATGCGGGGATGACCTCGTTGCCTCCATCTGGGCCATCATTTACAGCTGCTCCACTACTGGTTTGGTCAGGGGAGGCTGAGGCGGCCTCTGGGTCTAGTAACCCACCGACGTCTCCTGAACTGCAGAGACTCAGGTCTGAGAGGAGGCGACCTGAGTACTCACAGGAGGAGTGCTTGCCTTTGGGAGAAACAGGGAGGTGAGTCGCCAGGGGATCAGGACTGGCCATTACCCTGACAAAGATAAAAGGCTGTCGGACCCTGCCCCAGATTGCGGGAGCAACATTGCTGTGTGCTAGATCCTGCCTGAGATCCTGTACCTGTCCTTGCCTGGTTTCCTGCCTCGTGTCCTGCCTTGGCCCTTTCGGACTGACTCCCAGCGGAACCTTTGGATTCTGGTCCGGTCCTGGACTGCGTTTCACGGGTTACTCCTGGACCCAGGACAATTCTAACTAAACGTCAGGAAGAACTTTCTGATAGTAAGAGCTGTTAGACAGTGGAATAGACTGGAGGTTGTGGACTCTCCTTCCTTGGAGGTTTTTAAGCAGAGGTTGGGTGGCCTTCCACGGATGCTTTAGTTGAGATTCCTGCATTGCAGGGGGTTGGACTAGATGACCCTTGGGGTCCCTTCCCACTCAACGATTCGATGAAACTATGAACATCTGGAGGGCCGCAGGTTCACCACTGCACTGTTGTAGAATATGGCATTGTTCAGAGGCCAGTTCCAACCATCCAGGCTGATCATTATGCCCGTCTTAGACAGGAAGGGCTGCAAAAGGGCTTCCTGTTTGGTCTGGGACTTTGCCTGAGCAATAAATCCTTCCTGCCTCCAATGTGTTTTTTGGCTTTCAGCTCTCAGCTCGGTGCTGACTCTATTGTTCAAGACTGCTGTGTTATTCTTGAGCCAACCGCAGGTTCTCCCCAAGAACCTGCCTCTTGGAAGCAGGTGTGATTGAGTAAATCAGAATCTTGAGCCTGGGAAGTGCAGGTTTTGGCTGTTGCTGGTTTTCTTGTTATCTGAAATACCTGAAAGACCACCTGCCTTGGGTGTTCAGGTCAGCAGGTGGGCTGTCTTAGAAGTTCTGCCTGCCTTGGAAGTGCAGAGAAATAGCGGCCTGGGGGGGTGTGGCATTCTGTGTGGCAGCCCCCAAGCTGTGGAATTCCCTTCCCTTGGAGGTGCGTCTCACTCTGCCCCCACTAGTCTGACCCCACTCATACATGTTCCCATATAAGTTATCTAAGGTCAGTGCTTTTTTCTGGCAGTATGCAGCAGAGATTAGGGAGAGAGGCAGGAGGGCTGCAGGATCCTGCCAGAAGTCTCACACCTCATTCCCAAAGCCCAGGAAGCTACTACCTGGCTTAGGGAGAGAGGTGTGATGCTCTGGCAGGGTCTGAGAGCCTTCTCTTGCACGGTGAGTACTGACACCACAGCTGTCAACCGTCCCTTATTTGGCGGGAAAGTCCCTTATCCCAGCACCGTGTCCCGCTGCTGTCCCTTATTGATGATGTCCCTTAAATTTCCCAGGTTTCAAAGGAAGCAGCTCCTCTCACTCCCTCCCTGCCGGTCAGGGAGAAGGGAGGCTCCAACTGTGTTGCTTGGCTGCGTTGCTCACCCAATAAGGAGTCTAAGAACGACTGGGGGGTGGAGCTTGCATGCCTTGTGCCGATCAAATCGGCCGTGTTGCCTGGGGACTCGCCTTTGCTCAGCGCTTCCCAGCGGAGAGGTGACGGTGGTTTTCCTTGCTGCATCCCCTTTGCCGGATTGTTGCACTGTGGGAACCACCGCTTGAGGCTTTGTTTGGCTGCTGGCTGGGTTTCTGCCTTTGGCTTGGAGGGGCTCAGAAGTTGAACATACCTGTGTTCAGAAAATCCCTTATTTTGGCTGCTGATCCCTTATTTTCGAGGCTGCTGGTCCCTTATTTTCAAATCTGTAAGTTGACAGCTATGGTCAGACTGACACCCTCTTTTCTAGAAAAAAAAGCACTTAGGGTCGCATCCATACCATACATTTAAAACGCATAGCTTCCCTCAAATAATCCCTGGAGCTGTAGTTTACTTTTCACAGATCTACAGTTCCCAGCACCCTTAACAAACTACATTTCCCAAGAGACTTTGAGGGAAGTCATGTGCTTAAAACTATGGCCTGGATGTAACCCAGAACTACTTCCGTCTGTTCTTATAAACGTTTCTGCAGTGTGTTCTCGTCTCTGCTGGAAGTGAATATTGAATTTGCTCAGGGAGAACGAAGTTCTGGCCCAAGTCCTGAAATCAGATCCTTGCTTTGCAGGAAGACTTAACCAATTTATAGATGGTTTTAGGACTGTAGTCTTAATTGGGGCCCAGGCAGAGAATGAGAGAGGTGCTCAGTGCTCCAACCATCATTCTCATTACACATCCCTTGCAATCTTTACTTTCTTCCCTTGCCAATGATAACTGAATAGGGATGTTCCCGCTGCCTGCCTTTGGATCGACAAAAGATAAAATATTCATCACCCAGGGATGCAGACTCGGCTGCCAAGCATGATGTGATCTGCTTCTTTATCATGTTGGTGAGCTGTCGGAATCTGTGGAAGGAGCTTTCTTTGCCAGCTTCAGTCCTGGGAAGTGGCACAAGCAGAAAGGCTATCTTCGTTTAGAAATACGGGACATGCTCCATTTTAAAACGAGGTGATGGGTCCTAGGATCCGTGAAGCATCACCTCGACCCCACAGGAGTCTGCCTTGCCTAGGTGAGCTGAGCACCTGGTGGTGCTGGCTGTTCTGGAAGAAATGAAACGCACTGTGATTGGAATGGGTGAGCCAACCCCTAGATCTGCATACCAGTGGCCCTCGTGTCCTGCTTGGGGGCTTCTCAGAGACACCTGGTTGGCCCCTGCAAGACTGGGGTGCTGGACTTGATTCAGCAGGGCTCTTCTTATGTTTGTGGGGTGTCTTTTGCACCTTCAGTGTGGCAGGCTGAAAGCACAGTTCCTGGGAGCTTCATTAACTATGAACTCGCACATTTGGGATCCCCTCCATACCTTTTGCAGGGTTTTGGAAGGGGAGCCCCATGATTTGTAGGAGCCCCAGTTTGAGTATCAATTACTCACATGGAGCTCATGCTACAAAATTACTCACATAGGGTTCATGCTACAAAACGACTACAAAACAATGGCACAAGTTGAGAGTGAATCAGACAATGCTGGATTTCTAAGTGTTAACTACTAGCCTCAGTATGATATATCAGGCCCTACAGAACATAGGGTTCACCCTACAAAACCCTACAAGACGACTACAAAACCCTGCAAAAGGGATGCTGGGGTTCATAGTTAATGAAGCTGAGAGAGAGAGAGAGAGAGTACCTGAGTTTCAATCAGATAGTCTGTAGGGTCAGGAATGCTAAAGCCTCCTTTCCCCAACCCAGTTAGGTGGCATAGAAACAGAACAAAGGTCTTCTTTGAGTGGTTTAGAGTTGCGTCGGTGGGTGAGAATGCTTCTTGATCTGGGCTGCCTTTGCCCTCAGATATTATCTGGCCAGTCTTTTCTGCCTAGGCTGCCACTTCCAAGTTGGGCATTTAGCCCAGTTGCGAGGTCTGCGACATTGGCAGGGCGGTTGGAATCTGTAAAAAGCAAGTGGAATGGCTGTCCCAAACAGGATGCCTATTGTGTCGGCGGGTGGCAAATTGACCCTTTTCACCCCACACCCCCTGCCACCTTGCGCTCTGCCAATTCCGCCCCCCAGCTTCCTGGTTTTGTCTGCCTGCCATCCGAGGAGAGGGCAAGGGCTTCTTGTGGTCCTTGTTCAGTGCCAAAAGCTGGAAAAGAATTCAGCGGGATGGGTGATCTCCAGACTGCGAGTAATTCCTGGGCCCAGCTTTCCCAGAGCGGAATGTGGTGCCCAAGTAGAGAGAGAGAAAAGTTTGTGCGATAAAGGGGTTGTCGAGGGAGCAGCCTGCTTCTGGCATCAGGCTGGTGTTTGGGAGCCAAGATGTGACTCATCAGCATTGGCAGATGAAGGGAAAGCTCCCCAGACATGCAGAAATGGGAGAAGACAGCCCTTTGTGAACAAAGAAGGACTTTTATCTGTTGATAACACCAGCAGGAAGCTCCCTGCTGTCTAATCCGTTGTATTTCTCTCTTATTTAGAGAGAGCTCCCCGCACCTGGTACCCTCCAGATGTTTTGGGCTACAAATCCCATCAGCCCCAGCCAGAAAGTTCAGAACAACAAGCTTGGGGTGGAAGGCCGACACATAGCAACATTAGTCTACAAAGCAATTTTTAAAATAGATAATTGAAAAAGAAGTTCTAAAAGCAAAGGAGCTGGTGTGGATCTACCGGCTTCCTGGCCTGTGAAGCCAGCTGACCATATTTGGGCCATGGGATTAACTGACAGTATCTAGAGAGACCATGGAAGTGAAAGCTGGACCATAAAGAAGGCTGATCGCCGAAGAATTGATGCTTTTGAATTATGGTGCTGGAGGAGACTCTTGAGAGTCCCATGGACTGCAAGAAGATCAAACCTCTCCATTCTGAAGGAAATCAGCCCTGAGTGTTCACTGGAAGGACAGATCCTGAAGCTGAGGCTCCAATACTTTGGCCACCTCATGAGAAGAGAAGACTCCCTGGAAAAGACCCTGATGTTGGGAAAGATGGAGGGTACAAGGAGAAGGGGACGACAGAGGACGAGATGGTTGGACAGTGTTCGCGAAGCTACCAGCATGAGTTTGACCAAACTGCGGGAGGCAGTGGAAGACAGAAGTGCCTGGCATGCTCTGGTCCATGGGGTCACGAAGAGTCGGACATGACTAAACGACTAAACAACAACAAAATCTAGAGAGACCAGAGTGCTGGTGGTGCAAAGAGGGATGATGTCAGGAGCAAGCCAGCAGTAAATCACACCATGCAAGTTGGAGTTAACTCTTGATTGGGAAAAACATGATCTGCATAGGAGTGCCAAGCCTAATGAGCACAGCAACCCATCCCCAGTAGGTCCTGCCCCAATGAATCAGTTGCTAAGACTGAAGGTCCCCACCTCCCAACAGCTGCCTAAGTCCCCTCCTCTCCAGGGTTTTCCCCAAGCGATCAGAGATGGTGTCTGCACACAGCCAACCTCTCCTCCACCCTTTTCATACCTCTTCTGGTTTGGGGAGACAAGTGGGGAGGAAAGCTTGTCACAGCAGGAGGGGTAGACATCCTTGCTTATTCACCAGCCTGATTCGTCTCTGCTTCTTGGTCTCTCAGCTCCGACCCTCCTGTTCCAGCTTTTGCCTCTAATTCTGGACCTCTCTCTGCCAAAGACTCCCTCCAGCAGCTGAACGCAAACAGATTTGAATTTTGCAAGTTAAAAGAAAGCCCAGTAGTATTTAAAGCAATCAGATACTCAGAAAATACCTGGAGCATCTGTACTCAAAGGCTGGACAGGTGAGTTTAGCTGTCAGCCTAGAACAGTCTCTGGTGCCCTGCAGATAACTTGAACCACAGGTCCCATCAGCACAGCAGATGGACAAGGATAATGGGATTTGTGGCCCAAAAATCTGAAGTGCACCAGGCTGGGAAAGTTGCCTAGAGGGAGAGATGAGTTAGCCATTTCCCCCTCTGTGCCTATTTATTTGCATCTCTAACACATACGCAATTCCTGTTCCAGGAGCTTGAATATAAGTCTGGAGGGAAATTTTGTTCCAGAAAGGGAAATTCTTATGCACCCAGAGGGAAATTCGATGAGGAAAATCAATGCACACATCACTGAAGGGCTATAATGGAACAAACTGTTTCCTGCTTCTTTGGTTATACAGAGTGAGGCCCGGGGAGAGCAGAGGAATTGATGTGCAATCCAATCTCTCCTTTTGAAGAGGAACCCCAAATTGTAAGGCTGATTTTTCAAATCTCCCCCCCCCTTTTTTTTGGCCTATTGTTCTGTTTCGGCTGCATGTGGGGTTTCTTGGAGCGCTGTCATTTGCAAAATTAACTTGCACACAAGAGCTGAGTTTACTAGCCCAAAAAAAGAGGGAGGAAAGACATTTTGTAAGTCCATATCCTCTCTAAGCTTCTTAAAATGAGGCTTGGGGAACTGGGGTGATGGGGAGGAATACATCCCTGCAAGATAGCAGCTTAGATAACCATTGCCAAACCTGAACTGCGCCACTGGCAACCCTAGAGCGAGAACTCGGCATGAGCACTGCCTTATGTAGTAAGGATTAGGAAGCCTAGAAACCACTCGTATTCCTGTAAGAGTAATTAAATCCTGCCTAAGAGCCATCATTCTAGAGCATGGGTAGGCAAGCTAAGGCCCGGGGGCTGGATCCAGCCCAATCGCCTTCTAAATCCGGCACGCGGATGGTCCGGGAATCAGCATGTTTTTATATGAGTAGAATGTGTCCTTTTATTTAAAACGCTTCTCTGGGTTATTTGTGAGCTCTGCCTGGTGTTTTTACATGAGTAGAATGTGTGCTTTTATTTAAAATACATCTCTGGGTTATTTGTGGGGCATAGGAATTCGTTGATTATTATTTTTTCTTCAAAATATAGTCCAGCCCCCCACAAGTTCTGAGGGACAGCGGACCGGCCCCCTGCTGAAAAAGTTTGCTGGCCCCTGTTCCAGAGGAAAAGAACCTGTTGTTGGACTCCAAATCCCATCACCCCCTGCCAGCATGGCCAATGGTATACCCTCCAACATGTTGAGTCCGAAAACTAGTACATGCGTCTTCCTGGCTATGCTCCTGCATGAGTCACATAACACGTGTGAGAGCCCAAAGCCCAAAATCGTGCTTTTGGGGGCACTGTGCTCTTGTGCGAGATCTTTTGGGCTCCGTGCTCTCGTGTGAGAGTTCAGTGCCCCAAAACAGAATGTACCGATTTAATCGGGGCAGTTGAGGGATATGCAATACTCAGGGATGATGCAAGTCATATGCCAGAAGCACATGGAAACCAATTCCCCATCCCTCCATTACACCTCAAATATATGAAGCTGCCCATTCTACTGAGCCAGACCACCTAGCCCTTATCTCCTCTAGCGATGGCTCGCTAGGGTCTCAGGCAGAAACTTTCCCCTCTGGAAGCATCTGCAGGAGGTCTGTGATAGTTTCCCTGTCTGAAACCCCCGAGATTTGCTGCCAGTCACTACAGTCCATGGTTAGACTCAGTATACTTTCCTATACTCCCACTGCCTGCTGCTACCAGGTTCTCTGTCTGCCTTGAGTTCCCAGGGACTGAACGAACACAGGCAGTTTTGCATGTAAAGCAGGGGCTCAAATAGTAAGTCCTGATCTTGTATGGAAAAGCGCTGCCATTTCTAAATCTGCTGCATCTTGACCTCAGGTTGTTGACTTCTTTTATTATTGTTGATTTTGGGTGTGAATAAGTCATCCCTGCTCAATTCCCCCCCATGCCGTTCATGCTTTTGTCAGCTCTCTATCAGCTCCATCCTACAAACTATCCTTTCCTCAAAGCTAATTGCTTAGCCTTCTAAACCAGGGCCGCAACATTTTCTTTTTCCTCTTTGGCCGGGCTTCTTATTATTGCATTTGATTCTATTACAATTTGAATTCTGTGCCATACAATGGAAGGCAAAATATATCCGTAATAAAAGAGGCAATAAAAATAACAATTAAAAATCATACAGCATCTAGCACAATTGCGTTAATTGTTATGGCTGGCAGGGAAATCAATAAGCAATCCTTAAAGACCCATTGCAATTTTCTAAGTAACGCATTTTGAAGCAAGCGAAGCCATTGGACGTTGCCATCCCAAGAGAAGGGTCTGCATTGGACCATTAAGTCCAGATTTTAGCCATCTGCACTATTGACATTCCAACTTCAGGCATGCCGCAGACTTATATAATGGCATGACAAAAGTTGATGGTTTGTTTCTGAGACCTTCTGAATGCGGCCTTTGCATTCCTCAGCCGCCGCATGACAGTCTGACATTTTCCATGAACTTTGGGCTCACAGTCCAAAGTTTCATCCTTGTGCATCAACAGTCAATTCAGATCCTTCAGTTTATTGTAGAAGGGGGAAACCCTCGCAGTTTCATCATGCCAGTTTGAAAAGCCTGAGGAATAAAGTTGGGCTGGTCTCTCTTCAGGTTTTCTGCCTTTCTTTACTCCCATCCAAATTAGGGGGGGGGCTAACCCTTCGGAATATTTTTTGCCTTACCTGTAACACCATCAACCTACCCTGTCCAGTTTTATCTCTGTATTGGTAAATACCCTTTTTTTATTTTATTTACTTATTGCATTTACATTTACCACCTTTCCTTCAAGGATCTCAAAGGAGTGTACATGATTCTCCCCTTTGCTCTTCTATTCTCACAATGACCCTGTGAGGTAGGTTCTGTTGAGATACAGTGACTGGGCACAAGATATAGGTCATAACATTATGATGGAAGATTGGGAAAGGTTATGGAAAACTGATTTCAAATTTACAGATTGTTCTTTGTTGAAAGAAAATTATATGAAGATGATGTATAGATGGTATATGACACCAGTGCAGTTAGGAAAAATGTATGAAACTAGCTCAAATATGTGTTGGAAGTGTTAGGAAAAGGAGGGGACATTTTACCATATATGGTGGGACTGTAACGAAATTTTAACAAATTGGGAAATGATATACAATGAATTGAAGAAAATGTTCCATCTCACATTTGTTTAAAAACCTGAAGCATTTCTGTTAGGGATTGTAGGAAAAGACCTGCCAAAGAAGTTGAAAAACATCTTCATGTATGCGACAACAGCCGTGAGAGTCTTAATAGCACAAAGATGGGAGACTGAGGAAATCCCGACTAAAGAGAAACTGATGGACAATGCAGAACTGGCAAAATTGACACATAAGCTACGGGACAAGGATAACTGTGACTTTAAAGGTGAATGGGAACCTTTTACAAAATATTTAAAGATGCAACAAAGTGAATTGGACTCCTTGGCAGGTTTTGAATAAACACTCACAAACTTTTTACAGTGGTACCTCAGGTTAAGTACTTAATTCGTTCCGGAGGTCCGTACTTAACCTGAAACTGTTCTTAACTTGAAGCACCACCTCCTGCTGCCACCACACCGCCGGAGCACAATTTCTGTTCTCATCTTGAAGCAAAGTTCTTAACCTGAAGCACTATTTCTGGGTTAGCGGAGTCTGTAACCTGAAGCGTATGTAACCTGAGGTACCACTGTATTGATAATATGTTTTGTTTAAATTCCTAATAAAATATTTTTTAAAAAAGAGATACAATGACTGGCCTGGGGTCATCCCAGCTGATGGGCAGCAACTTCACCCCTTTCTGAGAGATCAGCTGTGCAATTGAGTTCCCTACATGAATCTCGTTCGGTCAGCAGATCCAGGAGGGTTGACCTCACAAACTATATGTGGGATTTATTATTATTTGATTATTGCATTTATATCCCACCCTTTTGTACTCCATCTTTGCCTGGTGCTAAAGAAGTCCCTCTTCACTCTGATAGAAGAATCAGAGACCCAGGGTGCATATTTTGATTTAATCATGTTTCAAATATTAAGGCAGTGTTTCCCAACCGGTGTTCCGCGGCACACTAGTGTGCCGCGAGAGATTGCCTGGTGTGCCGTGGGAGGGAGGCGGGCGAGTCGGGCGGCGAGAGGCGGGGCGGCGGCGGCGAGGATCCGCGTCGAGCCGGGGGCGGCTCCGCGGTGGTGGTGCCGAGGTTTCTCTCTCCATTCTCCCCTCACACACACACACAGGAAATAACACAGGATCAGCTGACAGGACCCGGCCAATGGGGCGGCGGCGGGGCAGCGCGCGCAAAAGGGAGGAGCGCGAGACAGCGGACGAGGAGGAGGCCGGCATGTCCGGGCAGCAGCAGCAGCAACAGCAGCAGCAACTCCCGGCGACGGCTCCTCAAGCCCCGGGCAACCCTACTCCCTCACCGGCCTCGGCCGCCCTCCTGCTCCACCCGCCGCCGCCCCCTCCTCCGCCCGCTATCGCCGCCACCACCACAACAGCCGCCGCCGCCTCAGCTGGGCCCATGCCTGCCGGGAGCGGCGGCGGCAGCAGCAGCAGCGCCCCGGGTTAGCGGAGTCTGTAACCTGAAGCGTATGTAACCCGAGGTACCACTGTACTTCCAAGTCAGCGTGCAAGGGATTGCAGGACCGGCGGACTTGGCGGTGGGGGTGGTTGCTGGAGCCTTGTCTGTCCTTTCAGCCCCGCACCCACCGCAGACCCCTTCCTATGCCACTGGTAGCTAGGCGAGGCGGGGGGCACTGGGCGCCACACCTCGGCGCCTGCAGCGTGCCTGAGCCATGCGTCTGCGGGCGAACTGCCCGCAAGCTCCGCTCTGGCCTCTGCCCACCACCTCAGCCTCCCTACAGCTGAGGGGGAGGCTGCAGCGAGGCTCCACGCAGCGCGCCCTGCCATGGCTCGCCCCCATGGCACTCGCCCCTGGTTGCAGGACGCGCGCGCCGCCCCGGGCCCCTGAGCGGCTAGCTGCGCCGCTGCGCTGAGCGCAAGGAATACGTCCTCTCCGAGTTCGGCGTCCTCTTCGTGGGCAGCGCGAACCGCATCTCCAGCTTCAGGTGGAACTTTGGCCAGGTAGGGGGAAGCCTTTGGGCGGGGGGGGGCTGGAGGGCGGGGGGGAGGGGTTAGGAGAGACGCTACCGGCGCTGTCCAGAAATGCCCAGAGCAACTGGAGCTCAGCTACGCGCACACATGCGCCCTCCAAATCCCGTTTCCCACCCCTTTCTCAAAAGAAGAGAGAAAAAATGGGTCCTGGGTGTGAAACCAAAGGACCTTTCCAGCTCCTCCTCAATTCCAGGTGTGGATGGCAATGCCTCGTGTCTCCTCCCCCGCGACCAGAGCACACTTCCTAGGCTGGTTGGACGGTCCCTGGGGGTCTTCGGGTTGCCATATTTTGAAGAGCAAAAAACAGGACACATTTGTCGACTTCTGCTTTTAGCTATGGATCAGTGGCCTAGCGTGGGGGGTGCAGGGGGGGCCGGCCACACCAGGCGCAACATCTGGGGGTTAGTGTTAGGGGGCGCAAATCCACGGGTTAGGGGGCGCAAATTACTTGCATTGCCCCGGGTGCTGACAACCCACGCTACGCCACTGCGGCCCTGAACGAGCAGGAGAAGGAGCTCAAGTGACGCTGCGCGCTGACGTCACGGGGCTGTAATGGTGGTGTGCCTCGAGATTTTTTTCATCAAACAAGTGTGCCTTTGCCCAAAAAAGGTTGGGAAACACTGTATTAAGGGCATTTAACCTTTAGATAGATGGAACACATCACTCAATTGTTTTTTATGTATGGCTCCTGTGCGCCTACATTTTATAACCCCTGTGCTCTCTAGCCGATAAACAAGAAACCCTAGCTAACCCCAAAGGCGGCACAAATGGTCATTAAGGATGTTGTTTTAGTCAGTTGGAGTGTAAATCCAAACATATCCTTGAAGCTTCTTGGGAGATAGGAGAGGCAAGGGAAGTGAGATAGAGAAAGGAATGTCAACAAGCCAGGGAAACTGTGATAAAAATGCAACATTTGAGGCCCAAATGGCCTAGGCACTCCCAAGGAAATTGCAGGGAAGAAGATAGCAGTATGGAGAGTATGGAGCCATAAATGTTCACCATCCCATGACCTGTAACTTTTCTTTATGTACGTAGGATGTTTAAGAATGTTATATTTTGGTGTTTTAGGACCCTTTGTGTGCTGTGTCTATAAAACCCTTGTTCTGAAGCTCCTCGTGGCAGAACATTTTCTTAACCTGCTAGAACAACAACGTTGGGTTGAGCTCTTCCCTATTGCAATAACTAACCAGACACTGGACTTGCTTAATTTCCTTGGGTCCATGTTTCTAATTTAAGGGCGGTGTAGCGATGGGGTGAGCTCCTGTTGCTCGGTCCCAGCTCCTGCCAACCTAGCAGTTCGAAAGCACAAAGTGCAAGTAGATAAATAGGTACCGCTCCGGCGGGAAGGGAAACAGCGTTTCCGTGTGCTGCTCTGGTTCACCAGAAGTGGCTTAGTCATGCTGGCCACATGACCCGGAAGCTGTATGCCGGCTCTCTCGGCCAATAAAGCGAGATGAGCGCCGCAACCCCAGAGTCGTCCATGACTGGACCTAACGGTCAGGGGTACCTTTACCTAGAAGCTAAATTCTTGCAACAATTCCAGGCTTCCTTGATATTGTTGCCACTTAGCCTCTGGAAAATCTGCTGAGCGGAAGAGTTAATGGGACTGTTTACATTATGTATTTGACAGTGTAATTTGACGACTGGTCTGGGATTTATTTATTTTTTAAAATTCATTTATTTAAATGAATTTAAAAAAGAAAGAAGTGCAATATTTGGAATCCATTCACTGATTTCTGGGGTTGGAGGGTCGTGGGCGGAATGGGCCTCATACCTATTTAATAGACACATTTGGAGCCAGCGACAGATGGAATGAAATCACCAGTTTGTTTGGGCTGCCTGTGTGTTAATTAGACGCACGCTTAAATGTTGCAAAATGTGCGCCCACGTCTTCTCGGCTGTTCCTTCACACATACACATATGCACTCACACACCGAGCTGACTAACGCAGCACATCGCACATAGCGCCACAGCTTCTTGAGTGTGCGAGGTGTGAAGTGTAATTGAAGGGAAAGAAACAGCCTGGGAAACGTTTCTCCATGCAAATTGGAAAGTAAACTCCAGAGTCCTGGGGAGAGATTGCGTTGTCATCCTCGACTGTAGATTTTGATCATATTTTTTGCACCTGCTGATCTGCGCCGCCATTTCTTGCATTCAGCTAAAAAGCTGCAGCGCCAAAGAGACGATCGGAGGCCCATCTTAGTTTCAGCTGCTTTATTATTATTATTATTATTTAAATAAGCAAACCTGGAAACTTGTCTGAGCAGCTCCTGAATGAACGCTTCTGGGAAGTATTCTTTCTCAATTACTGCGCAGGGCTGCTGCAACTCTCTGAAGGCAGGGTGGCCTATTTAGCAAAATCAACTGTGCATTAGGTAAACATTCTTCCTGAAATATTCATTGGTCCCAGGGAGGTACATCAACAGAAGGCCCTCAAGTCACAAGCTACCAACATCTGATTGCTTCTGCATGGGAAGCGGGTGGTCAGATCCGAGCAGCGAAAAACAAAGTGTGTTAGGAAGATGCAAGGGGGGCCTGCAACAAAATGCTGCAGTCATGCTTCTCCTGTTCAGTTCCCTCCTGCAGGGTACTTCATTCCTTTTTCCTCCCCCTGGTTTTCCCAGTGACATAGCGTGGCTTGCTGGTGCCTGGGGCAGTCGTGAGGTGGAACACAGAGGGTCACAGAGCCTGCCACACCGGCCCTGAGCTGCTTTGCGAGGCTGGGATCTGATCTGGATGATTTGACACAGCAGAGCCAAGGAAGAGATTTCAAGGGAAATCTAGGAATTATAGATCTTTGGCGGGGGCGGGGGGGGGGAGTAGGAGACTCCTAAAAACTCTCAGCAGCCTTAACATGCCACAGTTCCCAGGATTCTTTGGGGAAAACCATGACTGTTAAAGTGGCACGTTTCCACTTCAAATGTTTCCCGCAGGGGCAGGGAGGCGTGTTCGGCTCCCTGCTCCTGATTGCTTCTGCTGCCGCGGCCAAGCCTTCCAGCCGACCAATAGGGCCAGCTGGTGGGCGGGGCTAGGCACATTTAAACAGATGCAGCAGTGCTCTGTTCTCAGTCTGGTTCCTTTGGAACTCCCGCCCTCCCTCCCTCTTAGGTCAGCTTCTTTTGCGTATGGACTTCAGTTGGTTGCCTTGGTTGCCCAAGGGGCCTGGTAGGACTTTTTTATCCAGTTGGCAAACTGGCACCAGCCTCTTGGCTTTTTTGCCTACCTCGTAGCAACTCATCACAACTTTCTGGTATTGGCGGTTAGGCATTGGAATATGTGTGCTGTGTTGGAGGATTGGGTATGCCCATCCCTCCCATTTTTGGTTATTCTGTTAAAGGAATCTGGTGGTCGTGGATCCTGTCCGATGCCCTGCTGGTGGCTAGGGCCATGGCATGACCCCCGGTGACATCATGGGGGAGCTTCCAGTTGTATTTGCATCAACAAGCTCCTCCCACTGGTTGTTAACCCTGAAATGACTCCCCGCTGAGCGGGGTGGAGTCATGTATTCCTGTTTTATCCAATGCCTAAGCCAATACTACTCACATGCTGTAACCATTAAAAGTTGTGGCCTAATTTTGCCACTTATCCTAAAATAATGTGTCTTTGTGTTTTATTATAATCCTATGCGGGTGGCGGGTCCTCGACTCACAAGTAGGGGGACTGGCACCTGGAGAATGGCTCATGCATCCTGAAAGGGTAAAAATAAGGATGTGCAGGGGATGGGCATCAGATAATGGGGCTGTCTCTGGTAAACAGGAACAGTTGAGCATCTGACTGAAGGGAGAGAAGAAGGCCAGCAAGATACAATTACACAAGCAAATTGAAGAGGAAAGAGCACAAACAGATGCTGACCCATTAAGAGCCCATGAGAGAGAGAGAGAGATATGGAGAGAAAATGTTGAGTTGTCAGATGTCAGGGAACTGACATCAGAGGGAGAGGCGAAGGGGAGGCTCCCAGATGATGCTGGCGAAGGACCCAGCAGCAGGGGGAGAAAGAGCTCAGTAGAGGGGGAAGCCAATCAGCGCAACACCAGGGATAAAGGGGGGCAGATGGGGGAATTGGAGAGAGGGCTCCAGGACTCTTCACTGGGCATCAGTGAGGAGAGCCCAGGTCCTCCGCTACCCACGCCTTCCCTGCGCAGAAGACTCCCGCGCAGTGAGAGGAGGAGGAGACTGGGTGTCAAACAACTTTTATGTTGGAAGAGGTTCAAGAAACGCCCACTGACGGATTCTGCCAGTGACTGAGGCAACCACGATGAGAAGGGGCTGTGCAGTCAGAAAGGTTTAACAAGGCAAAATTAACCGAGAAAGGCACCAGCTTACGCACGAGTAACTCATACCTATTACATCAGAGACCAATCTAGGCACACAACTCTGCATATCATTTACATAACTTTAAACGAGAACCAAGTCTCTGCAACAACTGTGGATCATTACCAAGGCCTATTTTTTTTACGGATTATTTTTTCCCTGCTTCCACCCTCAGGAGCCAGGAAATCTGCTAGTGTCAGCTAATAGTTTACTTGGAATAATCGCCATTTGTGGGACAACTCAGAGGAAGAGGAGAGGGCACTCCATTTCCTCCCAGCTGTAATTCTAATAATAACCGTTTTGCCAGCTTCAGCAGTTTGGTTGAGATCTGGAATGCTGGGTATTTTTCTTTCTCCTCAAGCTGGGCGCTTCAAGGGAGTCTGGGATTTCATGGAAGCAACGAAGTTTCCAAGATTTTGTGGTCGCAGAGAGAAAGCACAGAAATAGAAACCGTCAAGCAGCCTGGAATTGTCTCCCTGGGTATTTCTGCACGTCAGCCTTCTCACATTGGCGAGGAATCGGTGCGATTCGTTGACGACGACTTCCCTAATCGCAAGGTTTAAAAATACAGGGTTTTAATGTGCTTGTGGTTGAGGAAGAAAGAATCTGGCTGTTTCCTGAAATAGATAGCTACCTACTTGACATCCAACCAGGCTATTGACTCCCAACCAACTGGAAGAAGAAGAGTTTGGATTTGATATCCCGCTTTATCACTACCCGAAGGAGTCTCAAAGCGGCTAACATTCTCCTTTCCCTTCCTCCCCGACAACAAACACTCTGTGAGGTGAGTGGGGCTGAGAGACTTCAGAGAAGTGTGACTAGCCCAAGGTCACCCAGCAGCTGCATGTGGAGGAGTGGAGACGCGAACCCAGTTCCCCAGATTACAAATCTACTGCTCTTGACCACTACACCACACTGGAATGCAGGGTTGCATCCAAAGCAGTGCTAAGCGTGCATTTAAAGCAAAACACTCCACCCTTCCAAAAAAAACAACAACCCACAACCTAACAATGCAAGGATTTCTGTTTGTGCAACAGGACTCTCCTCCCGTCCCCCAAATCTATTCTAGGGGCTCACCAAACCCACTGGAGCACATCTGGGGAGAGTCTGGCTGGAAGAATGCTTCCTACTTGCCTGGGAGAGTGAGAGGTATAGAAACATTTAGTGAAATGCTAAAATTTACATTGTTGTCCCTGGCCCTGCCCATCCTTGGCATGTGGCCCTTGGAAGGTTGCCCAGATGGCAGAGTGGCCTTCAGCCTGAAAAATATTTCCCAACCCTGGCCTAGGACTGGTTCATGTAATGGAACGACCTTGCTGCAACACATTCAGGAAGGATAAGGGCTGTCCACTGGCTACAAGTCCTGATTTCACAGAAATTGTAGAGTTGGAAGGGACCTCAAGGGTCCTCTATTCCAATCCCTTGCAATGAAGGAATCTCAGCTAAAGCATCCATGACAGATGGCCATCCAACCTCTCCAAGGAAGGAGAGTCCACAACTTCCCGATAATGTTCATTCCACTGTCAAATAGCTCTTACCGTCAGAAAGTTCTTCCTGGCGTTTAATCGGAATCTCCTTTCTTGTAACTTGAAGCCATTGTTTTCAGTCCAGAGCAGGAGAAAACAAGCTTGTTCCCTCTTCCATGCGACAGCCCTTGAGATATTTGAAAATGGCTATCACATATCTCTTCTCAGCTTCCTCTTTTCCAGGCTAAACATACCCAACTCCTTCAACCGTTCCTCATAATGCTTGGTTTCCAGACCTTTGATCATCTTGGTTGACCTCCTCTTCAAACGTGCCAGATTTCCACATGGTGTAGCTCTGGGATCAGAGGAACCATGCCTCTGAAGACCAGCTGATGGGGAACAACAGAAGGCCCTTTCCCTCATGCCCTGCTTGTGGACTTTCTGTGGGCAACTGGTTGCTCACTGCAGGAAGCAGGGTGCTGACCTAGACAGGCATCTATGGGTCAGACCCAGCACAACCTACATTTTATGTTTGGTGCCTGCATAGGAAACGCCTTGCAAACCTGTGCGCTCTACCTTGGGTCTCAAAGATGGAAGAACGATAAGTCCTTTAAAGCACATGGCTCCCCCATACAGGGCCGTCTTATACATAGATGCTAGTGGCATAGGGCACCAGGGCGCCAAGTTCTGGAGGGCGCCACGGAAGAGGCGGAGGCTGGACGCAGCTCCTCCCAGCTTCAGCTCGCTGTCCTTGCCGAAGCAGCGCCGTACCTGGAGCCTCCGTCTGCCGTGGCCACCACAGCACGAAGCGTCCAGCCTCCGCCTCTTCCCCGCCAGAGGAGTCGCCCTCCAGCCACTGCCCACCTCCTCCAGCCCCGCCAGTCTCCCTAAAAAACTCTGGGAAATGGAGGGAGCTTTGCACCACTGCGCTGAATATGCTTAAGACGGCCCTGACGCCATAAATGAATCCTGGAGACTGTGTTTTAGAATTCCCATCGCCTGTAACGAAGTACAGTTCCCAGGATTTGGGCGGGGGGAGTCGTGTGCGGAAAATATATGGTGTGGCTTTGACCATAGCCTATACAGTGGTACCTCTGGTTACAGACACTTCAGGTTACAGACTCCGCTAACCCAGAAATAGTACCTGGGGTTAAGAACTTTGCTTCAGGATGAGAACAGAAATCGTGCGGTGGCAGCATGGCAGCAGCAGGATGCCCCATTAGCTAAAGTGGTGCTTCAGGTTGAGAATAGTTTCAGGTTAAGAACAGACCTCTGGAACGAATTAAGTTCTTAACCCAAGGTACCACTGTAATCGGCTTTGCACAGGCAAATCTGGATGAATGGTCAGTAAATAGGTTGCCTAGAGGAGCCCTTGGTTTTCCAGGGACTTTGCAGCCGCTAGCACCACACCTGTTCTGAGCTGGTCCTGCCTTGACCTTGGGCCACATCAGGTCAAACCCACAGCAGAGACCTGCCTGATGAGACACGCCAGTCAGGGGAGCAGCAGCTGGAGAGTTGGCAAGGGGAATGGGGACAGGGAAATTGTTGCATCTCCTGAAGGTCACCCATGCTAACACCCTCACCTCCTTCCTTGTCAACATCCTCTCCCCTTGCTGGGCATATCTGCGGCGACTGTTCTGTTTAGCTGGCTAGAACAACCTGTCAAAGCTGATGAGGTTATTCTCTTTCTGTGGCCTGTAGTGTACATTGCATGCTGATAAGATCATTAGCCACGGCCGGGATTCGTTATATTGGATTTCTTATTATGCTGAATTGGAGTCATCTTTTTATTTTTTAATCCCGCTCCCCTGGAATAAGCCTGATTAATTTTTCATGGGTCTTTACACTACTGTCTCTCCAGTTATACGGTCAAGTTAAAGGGGAGCGGGTCGTGAAACCTGGTGAATTTAAATGGGGTAACGGGAGCTCTTAACACTTTTGTCCCAAACAATAAATTAAAAAGACAAAGCTGACTCCATCTGCTCCAAAACAGGGAAAGAACTACGTAAAGGTCAATGGCTAGCACTATGTCAGCAAAGAGGGTGGCAGCCATACAGAAGGTTGGGACGCATTTCGGAACACTTTAGAGCTGTCTAACTAACTCCAGTGCAGCTGAGCTCAGCTTGAGGGCTTCTCACAGTCTTCTGGTTGGCCACTGTGAAAACGGGATGCTGGATTAATTGGACTTTCTGGGGAGAACACTTATGCTGATATTGCTAAACATGTGAGTGTCAGAAATCATTGCCTATCTCCCAGTCGACCCCAATCTGCCTTCTCCCCATCCCTAACAGAGGACTAGATCTGCTGTGTAGCGTTCAAAATTCGTTAGATGCCAGGAGCATTTTGCCCCTGAAGTCTCCACCGCCTGGAGGTTCATGCATGGGGACCATCGGATCCTGACCGTTTTCACACGCTAACGGCGCATCCTGTAGAATTCTAACTGCAATACTTTACCTGCACAATCAGAACAAATTCAGGAACCCAAAAGTGGTATTGAAAAATACGGCTTTGGAGCCATCTGGCCCCCAAATGGCAACTAGACATTCTGTTTTGGCAATTATAACCCTGGTTTCAGGAGCCACTTGGCACCTAGATAATATATACCTGAGTTTCTAGCATGCTGCTATGTGTCCACCCTGCAGCTTATCCACCCCTCTACCAGCAGTCTTATCCTCAGCCAGAAGTGACCCCATGTGACGTGGGTAAAATACCTGAGGGGACGTAAGCGGGGGGGGGGGGAGGACGTTTGGCACCCTGGACCACACGCTCCTTTTGCTGTAAAAACGGGACCCCCTTCTATGTGCTTGGGGTTCAAAGATATGAAACAGCCACCCTCTGACCATTTTTATGGGTTGAAGAAGCCATAATACGTAACACTGAAGTCTATTTCTGCTTTATGGCTTTTCATAGAGGCCTTCTGCAATATTCTTGCACGCTGGGAGTCATTGTATTGTATTTTCATCACACACGCTCCCTTCCATATGCTCGCTACAAATGGTGCATTCAATAATCCAAAGTGGAGACATAATAGATCACTGGAACATTCAGCAGTGACTCTGTTGCCTGAGTAAGTACAGTGGTACCTTTGGTTGAGAATGGGATCCGTTCCGGAGGCCCGTTCGCAACCTGAAAAGAATGCAACCCGCGTCTGCGCATGCGTGGGTTGCGATTCACTGCTTCTGCGCATGATTCATTTTGTGCGTCTGCGCATGCAGCAGAACCTGAAAGAAACCCGTTCCGGTACTTCCGGGTTGCTGTGGGACGCAACCTGAAAATGCTCAACCTGAAGCAAACGTAACATGAGATATGACTGTAATCCAGGGCCTTCTTTGGATAGCCCAATTTTTTAGCAAAGCAGTCCATTGTATGCCTTAAATCTTCAGGCATTCCAGGCCTGGCCAAACTTGGCCCTCCAGCTGTTTTGGGACTACAACTCCCACCATCCCTAGCTAACAGGACCAGTGGTCAGGGATGATGGGAACTGTAGTCCCAAAACAGCCGGAGGGCCACGTGTGGCCATGCCTGCCCCAATATAACCAAACTTCCACAACTCTAACTGCACTTGTGCAAGCCTACATCCCTCACAGTGTCTCTTCCTTCCTTCATCAAGGAAGAGCTGTAGCTCAGGGTAGAGCGATGGCACTGCATGCAGAAGGCTAGAACATGAGACTCTTAATTTCAGGGTCATGGGTTTGAGCCCCGCCTTGGGCAAAAATTTCCTATTGCAGGGGGTTGGACTAGATGACCCATGTGGTCCCTTTCAACCCTACGAGAGCTACTGCTGGCCAGTGAAGACAGTATGGATTAAGATGGTCTGTTTCAGTGCAAGGCAGTTTCCTGTGTTCTTCTATTTCCTATGTTCCTCTGACTTCCCTGCTGTCAAGGCACAGTCTCTCAGCTCCTCAGGAGGCGGCTAGTTCCCCGTCTCTCTGACTGCTGTTGTCAAGCTCTGTGTACATTGGATGGCACCCGCCTTATCCCTAACCGACTAGCTAATAGCAACCATTAATCAGGAGGGGGGGGTGGAGGAAACAAAGGACCGAGAGAGGGAGGAATAAAACAGGCAACTCTAGAAAGACGTTAGCATATGGCTACAAATATATAATAGCTGATCCCTCCCCTATGGTGGCTTGAGGCTAAATGGCAGATGAACTTCCTTCCGATCTCAGAGTATGTTTTATTTTATTTTAATTCTGAAAGTGGCTGAGAAGCAGCTTAAGAAAAGACAGTCTGTAATTTAAAACACCCCCATAGCAATAAAGCCAAGGGCATTCTTAATAATAATAAAAACAAAACTAAAAGATTAATCAATTCAACCCTCTGGATGCCTACACGAAGTTCTAACGAATTCGATTGGGTTGCTCTCCGAGGTAAAGGTGCATAGGATTACTTGGGAGTAAGCCATTGATCTGGGTAGATATGCATAGTATTGCACTGCAAAAGGCGTGGGGTAATAAATAAATAACACTAGGTACGGCTGGGAAAACCAGCCCAACCAGAGGCAGGGCAGGGCGAGGCGGATCGGGGCGTGTGCGCAGCGGGAGCACGTGCGCGCCCAAGCGCGGGGCGACGGCGGAGGCCTCCCCGAGAGCGCCCTTGGGCGGCAGCCGGCCAAGCCGAGAGCCCTTCGCGGCGGTGGCCGCCGGGGAAAAGCCAGCGGTGGGATGGGCGGGATCGCGCAGGGAGAGTTGCTGCTCGCCGGAGCCAGCCAGCACCCGGCCGGATGGTGCCCACGCTGGCCTGGCGGCCGAGAGGTGGCCCGCGAGCCTTGACCTCGCCTACTGCCAACGCGCGCTCGCCAGCCGCGCTACGAAGCACCTCCCGGTCGGGCACGCCGTGCGGCTCCCGGCTCCTTTCCCTGGCAGGTTGCAGGCCCGATCCCGGCGACTCCCGCCTCCCGCGGCTCCTCCTCCTTTCGCAACCTCGCAGAGAGCTTCTCTTCCCTGCCGGAGCCGGGGTCGTGCCTGCTGGGCCCAGCCCAGGCGCCGGCGAAGGGCTCTCGGCGCGCTGGAGACGCGCGCAGCGGCGCTCCAAGGCGCGCCGCCACCAGCAGCACCACGCCTCGCCTGCTTGCCGGGCTTTGTCCGGGACTTGCAGGCAGCTGCTGCGTCCGCGGCCCTTCCCCGCCCAGCTCGGGGTGGGAGGACCGGCGGCGGCGAAGGCGAAATGATCGCCTTGTTGTTGGACTCTGCCGTGCGCCTCGCTGCGCAACGAGGCAGGGGCTGGCACGGGCGGCGGCGAGGATGACCTTGCAGGGATGTCGGCGAGGGGCGTGTTTGAGCATCGTCTCCCTCCGATCCGGCAGTAGCAGCAGCGTCGTCGGGTGACTTGAGAGTAGGAGAGAGAGAGACAGAAAGAGACAAAAGCGGGAAGGGAGGAGGGAAAGAGGAGGAGGCGGATTTGCAGTGATAGGCGGTGCGCAAGGCGAGCGCTGGCCACTTTGCCGAAGTGTCTTGAACGTGGAGAGGAGGAGAGCGCCGGGCTCCGTCCACACGAGCGGCAGCGGCAGCAACACGGGCTCCTGCCCTGCCCCGCCCAGCCCGGAGCTCTTTGCGCGAGACCGCCGATCGTCTGAATCCCGCCGCCCATCCCCGCGCCTCGGGCCGCATGCGCTTGATGTTCGCGGAATTCCGCTCCAAAGGCAACCCCTTGCCGGACACGGGAGGGGGCCATGAACGGGCTCTAGCGACGAACTGCGGCGAGACCAAGGAGATGGAAGGTAAGGAAGCGGCGGGGGTAGCCGTCACGGGGCGCGCGCCTGGGCAGCTTTGGGTACCTGGCGACCCTCGCCTGTGGCTCTCAGGTGAGCGGGGGAGCTCTTTGTTCCGAGTCCGGCTCGAGGGCTTGGCTGATGCCCTCCGGGGCTCTTCTAATCATCGCATGCAAGCTGGGACTCCGGAGGGCGTTTGCTCGACCTCCGTGTTAAGTTAGGCGCGCACGGTGTGTGGATGAGGAACAAGAGCTTCAGAGACAGAAAGGGAGGTGAAGGGCTGGGGGTCGCCAGCTATTCTTCCGTCTTGCGGGTGAGGATGAAGGATGAGCATGCCTGAGCCTCTGATGCGCGTAGGTGGCTGGGCAGAAAGAGGTGGTGTGGGGCTCGGAAGGTGCCCCGATGCTTGCGAGTAGCATCATGTGCCCGTGTAGGGAGGGAATGGTTGCACGGACTCTCCCGAGCGCTGGGTTTCTGAAAAGATGTCTGACCTGATAGCCGTCCCCTGCTGTCTAGGTAGGTTGCTGTGGCGTCCTCCCATGCGTGCACGGGGAGCACTCTGCACAGGCTCAGTGTCCCTCTTGACTTCCGATTCCAATGTCAGAGGTGAAAATGAGGCTCTGTGACTTGGCTGCTTTTGTGGTGGTGGGTGCTGTCCTGGGCATCTTTAAGTGAAGAAAATGAAAAACTGGCATCCCTGGGCACATTTACATGGGAGCCAGCTTCCTTGAGCTGGGGGTGCTTCTGCTCCTGAATTGACCTGTATGGGATGGGCAGTGTTTGAGACTGCCAACTGACAGCAGATTTAAGGAGAGAGGGTGCCGCTGGGAATGCTTGTATCTCAGGCACAAGGAACACTGTGTTGCGGGGGCTGTTTTAATTTCTTCTTTTAAAAAAAGAGGTTGCGGGTGTTAAGCCTGCTAAGCCCCAGTCTCTGGCCTGGGTACCCTCAGATGTTGTGTAGAGGTTATTCAGTGTGGGAGTGACTGCCATTCTGCACATGGTCAGGGGCACTCTTTGCTCTGCAGGTGCTTTTTACATTCCAAATTGCTGAAAACCTTCCCCCAGCCTTTAGAGAGGCTTCGCTTCTAATTAGACCTTCTGTGGTGTGCTGTGAGTTTTCCAAAGCAGAGTATATTCCACCTGTCCAATGTGAGAGCTGTAAAGTGCGATAAGAGAGAGAAAGAATAGCCTTGCATCCAGTTAGAACAGCTGTGCTGGATGAGACTGATAGGATTTGAAGTCCAAAATATCTGGAAGGCTCCTGGTTGTTGGAAGCACAGGGCAACTAAATAATGTTGCAGCTCATATGCCAGCCATGTTTACGAGGGAGTAACTCCCACTGCTTGCAACAGTACTCATTCACAAGTATGTGCACTGAGCATTGACAGACATTTCCTAAACAAGGAGGCTCCCTTTATACGGAGCGTTGTTCCATCCAGCTCGGTTATTTGTCTTTGTTGATCAGAAGCTGCAGTCCAGGATTTCAGACAGGAGTTTCTCGCAGCTCTAACTGGAAATGTCATTGGGAACTGAACCTGGGACATTTGGGTGTGATTCTGCCACTGAGCTATGGTTCTTTCAATAAGCCCCACTGAATTCAGCAGGACTTAATTCTGAGCACACATACATATTTAGGGACAGATACCCTTCCTAAACAAAATTACCCTGGGAGCAAGCCTTGAGGACTCGCAGATGTGTGTAAACAGCATTTCCATGCAATCTTCCAGACTGAATAATTCAGAGTAAATGTGCACGCGCGGTTCGGAGACTCACAGGGGCAAGAAGGCAGTAGAGGAGCAATCTCAAGATCCCCGTATCCCTCGACATCCTTTGATGACCTTGTCAAGCTCTGAGTGGCGAAAGAGTGGTCTCCATCAAGGTTCTTCCCAACCTCTTTTAAAAGGAGCAAAATGGGTTTCTGGTCAGCGTTTTGCAACTGCGAGGAAGGAGCCTGGGGTGGTAGTTATTCCGCAGCGATGCACGACAACGGCAGTAGTAACGCCTTCACATTTATACGGTGCTTTAAAATGTACAAAGCAGTCCATGTTCGTTCTGGGCTAGACCAGCACACTATGCAGAACAGCCAGCTGTTATATGTGGGGCAAAAGTTTCGGGCCCTCCAAACTAATTGGAGAAAATCCTCTGGGGTGAGGGGGGGGAAACCTGTGGTCATCCAGATGTCGGGCAGAGGTCAGGGATGATGGGACTGTACCCCAATATTTTTGATACCTTGTGGGAAGGATCCAAAGACATACCAAAAATCTAGGTTTCTGCAGTTAAAGTGGATTTAAAGCGCTCTTGTTGCCCTAACGGAGCAAATTAACTTTAAAAAAGGACTTTTGGTGGATAGGAAGTTGGCAGGAAAACACAGTGCAAAGTGTGTGGGGGGGAATGAATGAACAATTAAGAGGAAGATGTAGATAGATAGATAGATGATAGATGATAGATAGATAGATAGATGATAGATAGATAGATAGATAGATAGATAGATAGATAGATAGAGCGAGCCAGCCAGCCAGCCCCCTGCAAGCGAATGGGAATGAATGCTTACTATCGTATAAACACCCCATAGGCAGATATGAATGAATGAGTAAAGCCCACATAAGATTTGGGAAAGCAAGTAAATGGGTTTCCTGGAGGAGGCCAGACAAAATCTGAAAGACTGCATGGGCCCCATAATATCCTTCCTGGGACCTGGACCCTTGGGATGTCATTTTGGGGGTGGTACCAATGAGCCACCCTCATTTTCACTTTCTCTCCTTCTGCGCAAGCAAATGGAACAGAAGTTCCTCCTTTTTTCTCCATTCACTCTGATGTAACTGGAAAAAGAGGTCTCAGGAGAAGACATAATTGCTGCCCGCCACCACTTTTGCCCTGGGAGACAGTGTATCATAGTGGTTAGAGCCGAGTTTCAGACTAGGACCAGGGCAATCTGGGGTTGGCCCCCTATATCTGAGACATGAAACTGAATGGAGTGACTTGTCCTAGTCACCGATCCACCCCACAGGGTTGTTGTGAGGCTGGATTGGTGGATGGGGAACACATGCTGCTTCTATATGGGGTTGGACTAGATGACCCTTGGGATCCCTTACAATTCTATGATTCTTGGAGGAAGGACAGGATACCAACGTAGCGCTTGAGTAAGTACTGTTGAGCAACATCTTCGTGAATAGACAGGCAGAGGCTGGTTGTTGTTCGTGAGTGCTTGGCTAGGTTGAGATTTGAACCCGGGACTTCTTGGGCCCCTCCGGACCGATGTCTTTCTGTGGATGTATCCTCCCAACATATCATTGACATAAATAATGGTGGATTAAAGGTAAAGGACCCCTGACAGTTAAGTCCAGTCGCAGACGACTCTGGGGTTGCGGTGCTCATCTCGCTTTACTGGCCGAGGGAGCCGACGTTTGTCTGCAGACAGTTTTTCCGGGTCATGTGGCCAGCATGACTAAGCTGCTTCTGGTACAACGGAACACCGAAACCAGAGCAGTGCACAGAAACACCGTTTACCTTCCCACCGGAGTGGTACCTATTTATCTACTTGCACTTTTGGGTGTGCTTTCGAACTGCTAGGTTGGCAGGAGCAGGGACCGAGCAATGGGAGCTTGCCCCGTCGCAGGGATTCGAACCGCCGACCTTCTGATCGGCAAGCCCAAGAGCCTCAGTGGCTTAGACCACAGCGCCACCCATGTCCCTTCAATGGCGCATTAGCTGTGGATTTATGCTTGACCACCCGCATGCCCTTCTGCTTTATTAGTTCTGCAACACTTCTTACCGCATAATTGCTGGAAACAAAGCCGTATGTCTACCCTGAAACTTTTGCAGGTGCAGAGGGCATTGAAAGCAGGTTTGCGTATAACAGCCCAGATAGCATCATGAGTGAAAATCATCAGGAACGCAGAAGGAAAGGGATCTCTGCAGGGACCCTTTATTCCCTTACAGCTCAAGCCATGTAGCCATGATGTTTGAGGCTGCTCTCCTGTACAAAGCATGTAGCGCTAAGGTCGTTCTATCCCGGAGTGCTTCATGTGCAATATCTCAACTGTCATAGAATTGTAGAGGTGGAAGGGACCCTGAGGATCATTTAGTCCAACCCTCTGCAGTGCAGGAATATGCAGCTGCCCCACACGGGGATCGAACCTGCAACCTTGGGGTTGTCAGCACCACGCTCTGACCAACTGTGCTTTCCAGGCATCAGCCCTCACGACAGTCTTGCAAGGAAGGGATAGTTCCGTTAACAAAGCATGAGGCTCTTAATCTCAGGGTCGCGGGTTTGAGCCCTACATTGGGCAAAAGATTTCTGCATTGCAGGGGGTTGGACTAGATGACCCTGAGGGAACCCATTCCAACTCTACGATTCTAAAACATATTGCTGGTGGTTCATGTAAAGCAGAGGAATGGCGATGGCCCTAGGTAGCTTGAGACAAGTGGGGCACCTGTGGGAGGGGATCCTGCTGTAACGAACGAAAGCAACACATCCACATCAACACCAAACCAATATAAATTCCCTTTCCCCAGATCAAGTCACTAGTCCATTTGATCTGTGAGCCACTTTGGTTTGCTTCTGGGCCGGATGTGTTGGCAGCCGCCCCAGTTGTTTAAACAGTGGTGTGCCCTACTTACAACACTAAAGAGGGGGACGACGGCCCCAGTTTGTTACAGGTGCTGGGAATTGTAGTTCTCAAATCCTGGGAATTATAGTTCACCACACACAGAGCTCTAATTCCCAGCACCCCTAACAAACTACAGCTCCCAGGATTCTTTGGGGGAGCCGTCTGCTTTTTCTGGCCGGTGTGCATGCGGCCATAGTCTAGCGATCTAACCATTGTGACACGCTGTCTCTCTAGCGTGGAAGGGGGGCTGGGTAAGCAGGTCGGGGAAGTAACAGCCCCTGCCATCAAACAATTGCAGCTGTTTTGCTCTAAGTGCTGAAGGCTCTGGCTATTTCTCTCTGCGGTTCATGCTGCTTCCCAGCTGAGCAGGTGCCGGGGTCCTTGCATCACATGCTTGCTGTGGTTTGCGCTTAGCAGCCCATCCTAGCCTTAAAGGCTGAGGCAGGACAGACAGCCCCGTGACTCAACTCAGTATTATTCCCATTTTACAGATAAGGAACCAAGACTGTGAGAAAGTGACTCACCCATGCCTCCTAGTGAGATTGCATCTCGCCAGAGATTGCTGAACTCCAAGATGCTGCTGTAAGATTTGGACCTGGCTGCTAGCCCAACTGGTTTTTAGAAAAGGCAAGGATTATGTCAAATTCATTGCAACTAAAAATATTATGAGCAAGTTCAGGCCTGATAGAAGCTGCAATACCTTTTCTGGCAGCTTCTACTCCCAGATATGTGGGAGCCGGTTCTGATTACTTGCTGAAACGCACTTTGCACATGCTCGTATTTTCTTTTTATTACTCGCATATTCTGTAGCCAAACCCCAGAACAGTAAGTTCTTGGGCTGAGCACTGGCTCAAGTGCAGCCCCGGCAAAAAAAAAAAGCCCATTGATATAACGTCCCCATCGTGTTTTACAATGTAACAGTAATTTGAGTGTCTTACCCCTCAAAAAAGGAAAGAAAGAAAGGTTGTCATAATATTTACGCAGAGGAGACTGACGCCGGGAGCTGGCGAAGCAAGATGTCGCGGTTGCAAAGTTGTTTCTTCCAGACGGGAAGGTGAAGAAAGGGGTCAAGTTGTCCTTTCTGATCACACCTCTGGGCTCAGTAGGCAAACACAGCCCAATTGTTCTCTTTGCAAAAAAAAAAATAGAGACCTCAGCCAGGAAGGAAGGTGATCTCCACAGGGCATGTAAGAATAGTCTGTGCACCTGCAGGCGTTAAGTGGTCTCTCTTAGATGCCGGGTTGCTTCTCCTGCCTCATTTCCAGTTGATTTGAATGGCCGCTGGAGAGCCTTTATTCCTCTCCTCCCCCACCCAGATCCTCAACACATTAATATAAAGGACTTGTCACCTGCAAAAGAAGCCTAACAAATTCATCGTGTGGTTTCCCTCTCCACCAAACCCTCCTCACTGGTCCTTCTCTGTTGTGTATGCAAATTTTTTGGGAGATATTCCAAACCACACAGATCAATCCACTTCGTAGTGTTAGTTCATTGAATGTTTTAAAAATCAGGGGAGGGGCTTTGGATTGCGGGGTGCAATGGCCTTCCTTATCGAGTGAACCCACGGGAGTAAGCTACTTCTCTCACATCCCTCTCTTGCTTGGTATTATTATTATAATTATTATTATTATTACTATTAATCTCCCTCCCAAACTCTGTCCTTCCACTTCCTTTGATTCTCTCTGGGTGCTGTTATCAATCTGTTTTCTGTTCCTTCTAAGAACTTCTAAGAACACAAGAAGAGCTCTTCTGAATCAGCTTCCTATTCTCACAGTGACCAGACAGGCACCAGCAAGTAGGATTCGAACACAGGAGCCGCACTCTCCCTTCCTGTGATTTCCAGCCACTGGCATTCAGAAGCATTACTGCCTCTGACCCAGTGGAGGAAGAGTATCATCCTCATCATCATTTTATTTGTATGCTGCCTTTCCATAGTTAAAACTATGCTCAAGGCGGCTTGCAACATGGCAAGGTTTACATAATTGCCAACGTAACAAAAGTCATAAGCAATAAATAAAACACATCAAAAGGTACACAACCGGGATGTGGGTGGTGCTGTGGGTTAAACCACAGAGCTTAGGACTTGCCGATCAGAGCGTCGGCGGTTCGAATCCCCGCGACGGGGTGAGCTCCCGTTGCTCGGTCCCTGCTCCTGCCAACCTAGCAGTTCGAAAGCACATCAGAGTGCAAGTAGATAAATAGATACCCCTCTGGCGGGAAGGTAAACAGTGTTTCCGTGCGCTGCTCTGGTTCGCCAGAAGCGGCTTAGTCATGCTGGCCACATGACCCGGAAGCTGTACGCCGGGGCTCCCTTGGCCAATAAAGCGAGATGAGTGCCACAACCCCAGAGTCGGCCACGACTGGACCTAACGGTCAGGGGTCCCTTTACCTTTATATATATATATGTACACAACCAAATGGAAAACAATTTCCATATAAATCATAAAATCTAAAACTAAGAATACAACATGAATATCAATAACAATTTAAAATGACATAAATAAATAAATTGATAAAAATAAAAGCAATATTTTAAAAAGGAGCCCTCTCTGTTGAGCAGCAGTAGTCCTTTATGGAGCCGTTTGTCCCCTGCCCCATGCCAGGTGGAGAAAAGCAGGGCAGGGCCCTTCGTCTCCCAGCAGGTCAGTCCTGGGGCTAGTAGCAATTGATAGCCTTCTCCTCTTTTAAAGCCATCCAAGTTAGTGGCCATCACTGCTTCCAGTGGAAGTGAGTTCCATAGTTAAACTCTGCACTGCATGAAAAAGTATTTTCTTTTATCTGGCCCTTCACACCTCTCTCTGTGGCCCTCCAGACTCTCCACAGGCCACGCCCCCATCCTCGAGCACTTCTGATTGGCTGGGATGCATCTTTGAACTGTGACATTAATGCTTCTTGCTCACCTGGAAGGAGGGTGGAGAGATGTATCGGTTGTGGGGAGGGGGAGGCTTGTAAAATCATGTGAATTTTTGCATAGGTGTTGTACATAAGTAAAAAAAAAGGTATATCCCTTGCTCTGCCCCTTTTTTGCACCTGGCCCTGCCCAACACTGTGTTGTGGCCCCCAGAAGGGAATATGGCCCAGAAAAGTTCCCCATCTCTACTTCACAACTGGCCTGAGCTGCAGAAAGGAAAAGCTTTTATCACTGCATCTGAAGCTGTCTTTTTTTAGGAGGAAAGAGACACTTGTTAAATTTGCCAATTAAGAATCCACAGGATGCAGCAAGGTCAAAGGATCACAAGTTGTGTGAGTAAATGGCTTTTCCGTAAAGGCACTCAAGGCTGAGTTTGTTTGCTCCTAAAACTTTGTGCCACCTTTGGGGGCACAGCCCACCTTAGGCGACTCGTGTTGCCGTGAAAACAAAAAAGACAATGGTCTCAAAGCTAACATAATGGACATAATGGTCTCAAAGCTAACCAAGGCCTTAAGGTCCGTATAGTTCAAGCCATGGTTTTCCCAGTAGTGATGTATGGAAGTGAGAGCTGGACCATAAAGAAGGCTGATCGCCAAAGAATTGATGCTTTTGAATTATGGTGCTGGAGGAGACTGCAAGAAGATCAAACCTATCCATTCTGAAGGAAATCAACCCTGAGGACAGATCGTGAATCTGAGGCTCCAATACTTTGGCCACCTCATGAGAAGAGAAGACTCCCTGGAAAAGACCCTGATGTTGGGAAAGATGGAGGGCACAAGGAGAAGGGGACGACAGAGGGCGAGATGGTTGGACAGTGTTCTCGAAGCTACAAACATGAGTTTGACCAAACTGCGGGAGGCAGTGGAAGACAGGAGGGCCTGGCGTGCTCTGGTCCAGGGGGTCACGAAGAGTCGGACACGACTAAATGACTAAACAACAATGATGACAACAAACCAAGGCCTTAACAAGGATTAAAAAGCCCTGTTTTTTTCAGTCTGCATGTGGTGGTGACTTTCTCTGTGTGTGCTTGCAAGTACGGTGACTGCTCCATCGTTCTTCTTAGATCCTGGCATTCCACCTGGAAGGGGGAGCAGGAAAGATCGGCACTGACACAGGAAAAAGGCTCTGTCTTCCTTGGAGAAATAAACGACAGCGACTCAAAGTTAATTTTCAAAAAGGATCGTAGTCAGCATCTAAAACTAGGAATCGTTCTGTGGTCTGCTGCCGTCGCTTATATTCACGTGGTCCAGTGCAGAGTTGGGAGAGAATTTTGGAGGCACTGCCCTAGCTGACTAGTTTTCTGTGTGTCGGGGATATTTATATATGTGTGTATTGCATCAAAGGAGCATTCATTTGCCTGGACAGTCTGAAGTGCAGATCCGTCAGTGAGGACTAGTCCTAAGAGCCAAGCTATATAATAATAATAATAATAATAATAATAATAATAATAATAATAATAATAGTAAATTTTATTTATACCCCGCCCTCCCCGGCCAGAGCTGGGCTCAGGGTGGCTAACACCAATAAAATCACAGTAAAAACATAATGGGGGGAGAGAGGGGGAGGGAAAACCAATTTAAAATACAGGTTAAAATGCAATTTAAAATGCAACCTCATTTTAAAATAGCCGATAAATCAAGACCATAAGGGGAAGGAAACATAAGGGTCAGACTAAGTCCAAACCAAAGGCCAGGCGGAACAGCTCTGTCTTGCAGGCCCTGCGGAAAGATGTCAAGTCCCGCAGAGCCCTAGTCTCTTGTGACAGAGCGTTCCACCAGATCGGGGCCAGTGCTGAAAAGGCCCTGGCCATAGTTGAGACCAATCTAACCACCTTGTGACCTGGGACCTCCAAAGTGTTGTTATTTGTGGACCTTAAGGTCCTCCGCGGGGCATACCAGGAGAGGCTGTCCCGTAGGTACGTGGGTCCTAGCCGCCTTCATTTGTTTACTTAATATTGTGCCTTAATTTGTTTACTTCAGTTCTGAATTATTTCCCATGAGGCATCCCGAAACGATTTACAATATAACAACACACACACATACGAAGTTGCATATATAAAAGCATCTTTTAATGGAATCCTAGAAGGGACCCCAAGGTCATCTAGTCCAACCCCCTGCAATGCAGAAATCGTTTGCCCAATGTGGGGCTTGATCCTGCTCTATCATATGAATAAGAAAGAAAACATTCTGACAACAGCAGCACATACATAAAATCACTTAAAATCCACGACAGATGCCAAGCTTGCTGTGCAAGAGGAGCATCTTCAGCAGGCGCACCGAACTGCCTTGCTCTCTTGCGCCCGCGCTGCGCTTGTGGGAGTCCCAGAGGCATCCGGCCATCGTCCTCTGTGGGAGACAGATTGCTGGACCAGATGGGTCTTTGGTCTGATCCAGGAGAGCCCTTACGAATGCTGTAGCTCCCATCTCCTTCCGCATCATGTGAGACTCTTAAGACAGGGATCTTCTCTTGTGCTCCTTGTATTTATCGTGTTTTTAATATTCTATTGTGAACCACCCAGACTGGCTGGGGAAACCCAGCCAGATAGGTGGGATATAAATATTATTATTATTATTATTACAGTCACAGCTCATGTTACGTTTGCTTCATGTTACATTTCTTCGAGTTGCGTCCCACAGCGACCTGGAAGTACCGGAAAGGGATACTTCCGGGTTTCACCACTCGCGCATGTGCAGACGCACAAAATGATGTCACACACATGCGCAGAAACGGCGAATCACAACCCGCGCGTGCACAGACGCGCCGCTGCGGGTTGCGTTCCTTTCATGTTGCAAACGGGCCTCCGGAACGGATCCCGTTCGCAACCAGAGGTACCACTGTATTATTATTACTACTACTCCTATGGCAAGATCAGCCTGAGAATTTTCTGGACCACATAGGATTACGAATATCCTAACGTTTCTATCCCGCTTTCCCCCCAAGGAACTCATTGTGGCATGCGTGGGTCTCCCTCTCTCCATTTCATCATCACAGAAACCCTGTGATATATTTGATGCGGAGACAGTGGCTGGCGAGGTCCTGTGAGGTTCATGGCCACGCGGGAATTTAAATCCTCATCTCCTGGGTCTTAGTCCCACAGTCTAACTGCTATGCCAGTGTCTCTGTAAAAACCTAGTCTCTGAAGCTGCTTCTTGCATCTCAAGCGAGACGATGAATTAAACTTCTGCTGTGGGTTAAACGACAGAGCCTAGGACTTGCCGATCAGAAGGTCGCCGGTTCGAATCCCCTCGACGGGGTGAGCTCCTGTTGCTCGGTCCTTCTCCTGCCAACCCAGCAGTTTGAAAGCACGTCAAAGTGCAAGTAGATAAATAGGTACCGCTCCGGCGGGAAGGTAAACAGCGTTTTCGTGTGCTGCTCTGGTTCGCCAGAAGCGGCTTAGTCATGCTGGCCACATGACCTGGAAGCTGTACGCCGGCTCCCTTGGCCAATAAAGCGAGATGAGCGCCGCAACCCCAGAGTCATCCGCGACTGGACCTAACAGTCAGTGGTACCTTTACCTTTTCCCCCTACCTCCCAGACTCCTGAGGAAACTCGAGGGATGCTGTGCACTAAACAAAAAAGTATACACCGTAATTACACTCGCACAATAAACATCACGTCCGGTTTGACTCTTAAGAACCCAACAGTCTCTCCTTTGGAAGGAAAGCTGCTCTGCTAATGATGCTCCGAGTTTGTTACCTCTCACGGAAGAGGGATTAAAACCAATATGTTCAGCCGAAGAAAAGAAGTCGGACCACAGCGAGCGTTCCTTCCCGCCTGGTTCTCTGATCAAGTACAGCTAGTACATAAAAAGCTGCGGTGGGAAGGCGCTGGATCCATGTGATTGATTCTCCTTTCCAAAGGAATCCCAGGGGACTCTTGATTTCCTTTGTTGCCTGTTACTGAAGTACATGCACCTAGCTTGTCGTTCCTGACCACAAATCCATTTCCCTGCCTGGAGATAAATAGCTCGTAGGATCTGGAGGCTAACTGGCCTATTTCCGAAGCACTTTAATGTGATATGTTGTGTGGGTTGCAGTCAGCAAGGAAGTACGTGACTCAGATTTGCGAGCCGACCCAATCCTATGTTTGTTTACTCAAGGACTGCTTCCCCCAAGATGAACTGACCCGGACCCTGAGATCATCATCTGAGGCCCTTCTTCACGTGCCTCCTCCATGAGCGTGCCGTAGGGCCTTTTCTGTGGTGGCTCCCCACTTGTGGGATGCCCTTCCCCAGGGAGGGAAGCCTGGCACCTTTCTTGCATATCTTTAGGTGCGAGATGAAAACATTACTCCATAACCAGGACTATCCTTCTTTTAGAAGACATCTGAAGGCAGCCCTATTTAGGGAAGTTTTTAATGTTTAATGCTATATTGTGTTTTTAATATTCAATTGGGAGCCGCCCAGAGTGGCTGGGGAAACCCAGCCAGATGGGCGGAGTATAAATAATAAAATTATTATTATTATTATTATTATTATTATTATTATTATTATTATTTTATTTGACTAACATTCCATGGCCTTTTAAATGTGCTTGTGGGAGGGTTTTATTTATTTTTGTGTAATTGTGTACTTTGTGTTCTCATTTTATATTTTCATGTTGCAAAGCACCATACAAATTTATACAAATTTAATAAATAATAATGTAATGCTGAAAAGTAATTCTCTGTCTCTCTCACACCAATCCTGTGTCCTTCATTCCTCCCCAATCATGTGCCTTCCAGATGTTTGGGGAAGCAACTGCCATCAGCCCCAGCCATGAGACATCTGGATGGCACCAGGTTGCGGGTGACTGGTCCAATGGTTTGATTGCTGGACTAGAACCAGAGAGACCAGGGTTCGAATCCCCAGTCGAGAAGCCCACCTCTCAGCCGAACCTGCCTAACAGGGTGGTTGAGAGGAGGCAGGAGAGAAGAATAATGGAAGTCGCAACAGGGAACCAAGTGCTGCTCAGTGAGAAAGCAAAAAGTGCAGGGCTTTCAGCAGATGACTGTAGCAGTTGGCAGATCCTGGAGCTTCCACAGTCACTCAGAGGCTTCTCATTGCTCTCTGCTCCTGTGGTTTCCAGCAACAGGTATTTAGAAGCATTTACTGCCACCAGTTGTGGAGGCAGAGCAAGCATGTGTGCTGCTTGTATTTCTTCAGCAGCTGCACCACAGCAAGATATTCAGGAAGCGTAGCTTGCTCCTTCAGTCCATGCTGCAAAAAGCTGCATCCATTGAGTGTGTATTATGCAGTGCTGTGCCTCTGTCAGGGCAGTACAGTCATACCTCTTGTTAAGTTAGCTTCAGGTTATGTCTTTTCAGGTTGCGTCCCGCGGCGATCCGGAAATACCGGAAAGGGTTACTTCTGGGTTTCGCTGCTCGCGCATGTGCAGACACGCAAAATGACGTCACGCGCATGCGCAGAAGTGACGAATTGCGACCCGTGCGTGCGCAGGCGCGGGTTGTGTTCTCTTCAGGTTGCGAACGGGGCTCCGGAATGGATCCCGTTCGCAACCAGAGGTACCACTGTATACATTTCAACGTTCCTGGCCAAAAACTGAGACACGCATCTTCTGGGCTAGTGCCCCGTATGAGATCACAGCCGCTAAAAAGGGTGCTTTGGGGGGGGGGCGTGAGATCACTTGAGATCTTGACGCACCAAATAGCTGCCGTGAAAAATAGAGGATGTCCTGGTTTTCCCAGGGCATTTGCCGGGGTATGGGGTGGAGTGGAGATGCAATCCTTGATGGCAGGGGAAACTTTCCTTTTCAAGATACTCTCTCTCTCCCCTCTTCCTCCTTCGCCGCCTCCTCCTCCTCCGTGGGGCTTGGCAAATTAAAGAACTTTCCTTCATAGGAGCAGTGAAATTAAGTGTTTATGAAGCTATCTTGGAAGCTTTGACCTGAACGCATTTGCAGAAGTGCTGAGTGGTGTTCTGGTAATAAAGGGGCTAATAAATCAAAGAGAGTTGTTCAAAGGCGTTGTTTTCGTTGTTTCCCACCAACACCTCTAGTTGCTTAATTTATTTTTTTTGGTAGAAAACGACTGGAGAGCAGAAGCGATAAAGGCTGCGCTATTGTTAGCTGAAGGTGAGAGGGGGAGCGTTGTTTTAATTTTATGGTTCGGAAGTGGTGTTGATTGTGTTGAAAATTAGGCGTGGTAGAAAATGCCCCCTGTGGCAAAAGTGACAGCTTGGCAAAGCAGGAGCCAAAATGTACATCACGACCAGGAAATCACAGAAAGGAAAGCAATGTGGGGGCTGGAGCTCTTTCATTTTGCAGTTGAGACAAAACTGGCTCACCTCTTCCTGCCCTTTTCAGCTGTTCTAAGGGCCTAAGTCATGAGTAGGCAAGCTAAGGCCCGGGGGCCGGATCCGGCCCAATCGCCTTCTAAATCCAGCCCGCAGACGGTCCGGGAATCAGCGTGTTTTTACATGAGTAGAATGTGTCCTTTTATTTAAAATGCATCTCTGGGTTATGTGTGGGGCATAGGAATTCATCCCCCCCAAAAAATATAGTCTGGCCCCCCACAAGGTCTGAGGGACAGTGGACCACCCCCCTGCTGAAACAGTTTGCTGACCCCTGGCCTAAGTCGACAGGTAAATAAACGTGGCTTCTGTATTTAGCATGCAGGGTAAGGTCGCTCTTTAACAAAGTGCGTAAGAACATAAGAAGAGCCTATCTAGTCCAGCATCTTGTTCTTACAGTGGCGGACCAGATGCCCGTGGAAAATCCACAAGTAGGATTGAAGCACAAGAGCAAATCCATTGTTTTCCAGCAACTGATACTCAGAAATAGTGTGGCTTCCAACCGTGCAGGCACAAGCAAAGCCATTGCGGCTAGTAGTCCCTGAGAGCCCTCTCCTGTAGAAATTTGCCTGATCCTCTTTTAAAATTTAGGTCGGTGGCCATTCACTGTCTCCAGTGGTGGTGAGTTCCATAGTTTAATTACATGTGTGATGCAAGCAGCATAAACTGGGGTGGGAGCAGGCATGCAGGATTAACCTTTTCCTGTGATGCTGCAGTCCTGAAGGAGCCAATCATCGAATTGTCGAGTTGGAAGGGTCATCTAGTCCAACCCCTTGCAATGCAGGAATCTCAAGTCAAGCATCCATGATAGATGGGCATCCAACCTCTGCTTAAAATCCTCCAAGGAAGGAGAGTCCACCACCTTCCGTTGGAGTCTGTTCCATTGTCGAACAGCTCTTATTGACAGAAAGTTCTTCCCAATGTTTAGTTGGAATCTCCTTTCTTGTAACTTATGAACTGCTTGCAACCACCTCTGAAGCTAAAATGTGCTGTGCATAGAGGGGGAATCCCAGTTGGTGTCTAAGGCAGATTTCCACCCAATGCAAAGAGTCAATTCGGATGAGTGGACCACAGCAAGGGGAAGGAAGGAAGGAATTCTGCCTCTCACTTGGACTACTGCAATGCGCTCTATGTGGGGCTACCTTTGAAGGTGACCCGGAAACTACAACTAATCCAGAATGCGGCAGCTGAACTGGTGACAGGGAACGGCCACCGAGACCACATAACACCGGTCTTGAAAGACCTACATTGGCTCCCAGAACGTTTCCGAGCACAATTTAAAGCTGTAAACAGCCTCAGCCTGGTATACCTGAAGGAGCGTCTCCACCCCCATCGTTCAGCCCGGACACTGAGGTCCAGCTCCGAGGGCCTTCTGGCGGGTCCCTCACTGAGAGAAGCCAAGTTACAGGGAACCAGGCAGAGGGCCTTCTCGGTGGTGGCGCCCGCCCTGTGGAACGCCCTCCCACCAGATGTCAAAGAGAAAAATAACTACCAAACTTTTAGAAGACACCTGAAGGCAGCCCTGTTTAGGAAAGCTTTTAATGTTTGATGCATTACTGTATTTTAATATTTTGTTGAAAGCCGCCCAGAGTGGCTTATTATTATTATTATTATTATTATTATTATTATTATTATTATCTACACCTGCTAAGGATTCTGATGGTTATCAGCTAGAGACACACACCCTATTTACTATTTACATTTTTTAAAAGGTTAAATGCAAAGAATTTGGCTTCAAGTGGATACAGTGATCCTGTGGGGGAGATGGCAAGGTCCAGTCTCAAGCTGTGCACCATTGGGTCAATTTTCACCCATCAGCTATGCTGGCAGGGGTTGATGGGAGTTCTGGCCCTTCAACATTTAGAGGGTATTGTTATGTACTGAAGTTCTCACCCTTGGCCAGCAGGGGGATACTGTAGATAGTTATGCAAATGAAGGATCAAAAGTGATGCTCAGTGATTGGATAGTTTTAGAAAGTTGCTACAGTTATGTTGTACTGGACCTCTATATACGCAGGCTGACTGAACCCTTCAGTTCAGTTCTGTTCTGGCCTCTGAATAAACAAGAGCTGTTTGAAGAATCGCTGTGTCGTCTGATATGTTCACCCACAACTTAACAGATATCATGCTGGCTGCCCCTTCATTAGAATGTCTGCAGAGAATCCCTCCCACACATATGGGGCAGATCTTGCCATCACAAAGCTGATTTCCCCCTTCCCCTGAGTTTATCGTATTTGTTATTTAAACATGTCTATGCTGTGTTTCAGGGCAAAAACCCTCCCGAGATTGTCTTGCGCGTATAAATAAAACGTAAAATGCAAAACTGAAACCTCTTCTTCCAATAAAACTAAGCTGTTAAAACGGCAGTTTAAAATCATTTCACGGCACAACACTCATATAACACCAATTAAGGCAATCTAGAGGAAACCGTTTTAAGAGCCGGAGAGGTATAAACCATGAAATCGTCAAAAATTGCACCCACTTACAGCATCTCAAAAGACACTTCTCTGCGGTGTCAGGGCGCTAACTTCCCCTCCCCTTTTTCTCTGTCACGCAGTTTGGTGTTAGGTTGCTAGCTCAGATCCAGACCCCAAAATGGCTCTTGGAGCATAGATTGAAGAAGTAGAGGAGGAGGAGGAGGAGGAGGAGGAGGAGGAGGAGGAGGAGGAGGAGGAGGAAGAAGAAGAAGAAGAAGAAGAAGAAGAAGAAGAAGAAGAAGAAGAAGAAGAAGAAGAAGAAGAATTTTATTATTTATACCCTGCCCATCTGGGTGACTTTCCCCAGCCACTCTGGGCATAAAACTGTTCATTATTGTTATTATTATTCCATAGAATACAGAGCTCATGGAATCAAAGAACTGCAGAGCTGGGACTCCCAACTGCCATCTAGACTGACCCCTTGCAATGCAGGAATGACGACTAAAGAATCCGCGACGGGTGATCATCTGACCTCTGTTTAAGAACCTCCAGCGAAGGAGGTGTCCACCGCCTTCCGAGTTGCATGAAACAATTCTCATGTATCTAAACGTAATGGATCGATCAATTAATTACTTAAACAAATGGTGATAAATCAACCCCCCAAAGCATTTTTGCAGCTGGGCCCAGAATCAGCACCCAGCACCTGCGAGTAGCTGTCAGTCACTGGCCCAGCAGGGCAGGCTGGAGCCAGACATCTGGGTCTGCAAACCACTGTTTAAATTTCCCACCGTCCCCCAAAATGATCAGGGACGTTGCTGGGAATTTTAAGGGTCACATTCCGCTGTCACCAGGTGACCTCATTACTTTGGGGGTTATAGGGGCACGCCAGTATAAATTGGGGTGCATTAGAATCCTTTTGCTGTCAAAACCTGGAGCCTGCCTCATTTGCAGCCTTTCAAAATAATCAAGTGAATCTGGAAGCAAATTTGCCCAGGTGTATTTCTTCCCTGGATTTCTTCCCACATTTCTGCTAGTGTGAAGAAGTCTTTGGCTGTGTTCAGACAGCACTTTATTCTTTGAGGATTGCTTGCCTATAATTTCCAAACTTTATATGATCTTTCACATGACATGAAGGCCTCTTCTGGAAATCGAGCTTATGGTTTAATGCTCATCTCTGCGATCATTGCTTCCAGAAAAAATCCATTCACAACCTCACGAACCTGGAGTTTTGTGCTGCAATTTCCTCACTGTTTCCATTTATTCAGTTATCACAGTTACACCACAACTTTCCATCCAGGAGCTTGAGGCTCCCCATTTTATCCTCACAACAGCCCTGTGAGGTAGGTTAGGCTGTGACCAGCCCAAGGTCACCCAGTGAGCTTCATGGCTGAGGCAGAATTTGAACCCTGGTCTTCCAGGTCCCAGTCTGATGCTCTAACCCATGGGTAGGCACAAGGTCTGAGGGACAGTGGACCGGCCCCCTGCTGAAAAAGTTTGCTGACCACTGTACCACACTGTGCTTCTCTTTCACGGATCATGCCATGTGATGAATTTTGGGGTACTATTGATGGGGGAGGGACGCAGGTGGCGTTGTGGTCTAAACCACAGAGCCTAGGGCTTGCCGATCAAAAGGTCAGCGGTTCGAATCCCTGTGACGGGGTGAGCTCCCATTGCTCGGTCCCTGCTCCTGCCAACCTAGCAGTTTGAAAGCACGTCAAAGTGCAAGTAGATAAATAGGTACCCCTCCAGTGGGAAGGTAAACGGTGTTTCCGTGTGCTGCTCTGGTTCGCCAGAAGCGGTTTGGTCATGCTGGCCACATGACCCGGAAGCTGTATGCCGGCTCTCTCGGCCAGTATAGCGAGATGAGCGCCACAACCCCAGAGTCATCTGCGACTGGACCTAACGGTCAAGGGTCCTTTACCTTACTGCTGTGTCACTCTGTGCCTACTGGTACGAATGAAATTTCACGCAGCGTGGAGGTATATCTGCCGGAGAGCCACCGTTCCACTGCACAACGGGCAATGCAGCGTAAAAGGAACATCAGAAACCAGGGCAGAGGTGCTAGTATTATAACCAGGAAAGCTAAGGCAACCAGCCCCACATCTGAATGCACCCTCAGAGAGCAGAGCTTGAGGGACTCCCATCGGAGAGCCCTGTCACGCAGGCAGTAATGAATGTGTCTGCAAGGGTCATTCAGGCTTGCTCATCTGGGTGTATGAAAGACCCTGGAAATCCCCACTTGACATGGGATTAAGAGGGGCTGAGCTGCGGAAGTGGGCAGCAGATTTAGAAGTCTGGTGGCGTTTGTGGATTAAGCTGTTTTCCAGCCCTTTGCATTCTGCCTCGTTTTGCATGGCCCGCCTTGAGAGTGAATGAAACCAGCGAGGGGCTGGGGGAGAAAGGGATTATCGGATGGGGCGGACAATGAGGCAAGAGGAAGGGGGGAGCTCCCCTAGCCAGCGGGAGAGTGTTGTGTGTGCACGCAAAGGATGCCAAGCTCTTAATCCTCCTCTTTTAATTACAAGGCCCAGATAGGTAGCTTCCAGGAACTCTGGGGCACGGGAAAGAAGCAGGGGACAGACTGCGGTTTGTGCAAAAAGACGGAAGCAGCAGTCGGAGGGAATTGTTTGAGGCGTTGTGAAGAAGGGGAAAGGAAATGAAAGCGAGCAGATCCCTCAAAGAAGGCACTATGCATTCTCTCACATTTCGCCATCTTTCCTTTATCCCTCTTTCCCTTAAGATTTCCGACCTGCCAGCATCTCAGTGTCTGAGTGGCCCAACCATTAAAAGTGTGTTGTGCTAACAGAACCATAGCCTAAACAGCCAGAAAATTCCAGATTCTGCAGGCTCCAACTAGAACCTGCTAGCAGAGCGCCCAACAATATGAGAGTATTTTTCAGAAACAAAATAATATTATTTTTAAATGGGTAGTGTAATTTGTGAGCTTGGACCATGCCAAAAAATGGGCCGAGTCCATCCAAAGTCACATTTGGTCCACCATCTTGATTCAAAATGTCACCCAGCACCCAGACATCAGTGAAGACTGCTGCCCCCAGCTCAGGAACCCTTGTGCCAAATTTGGTGACTATATCTCAAGAGATGGCCAAATGTATACCAAAAAAATATGGGCAAAGTCGCACCAAAATCACATTTCAGTGTGCCATCTTGAATCAAAATTTCACCCAGCATTGAAACATCAACAAAGACTGTCCCCCCCATAACCCTCATTCCAAGTTTAGCGATGATATCTTAAGGGGAAACCAAATCCATTGGCAAAGTTGTACCAAAAGCACATTTTGGGATGGATCAGGGCAAATGAGATGAGGTTAGTTCCAAGGAGGTTGTTGTGGTTGGGAGATTCCACAAGGTGGTCTCCAACTGGCCTTAGATAGGCTTGCCCTCTCCTCCGTTAAGAGACCAGGTGTGCTGATTGGGACTGCAACTTGACTTTGCAATAACTGGGGAAGACCAGGGGCTAGTAGCCAGAAAGGCCCTTCACCAGCTTCATAGCAGCCCTGCATGGAGAGATCTGGCCTGTAGACTTTGAATGCAACCCAAGGGTCAACTAGTCCAATCCTTGCAAGGCAAGAATAATCCATGTTCCGCTCATGCCCAGCTCAGGTTTGTCATTCGCTCTAGGTAGGGCTTCTTTTAAGGACAACCAGGAAAGTTGTTGTAAACAAAAAATCGGCCCTTTTCCCTTATGTGGTATCCAAGAGCCCATATAGAGTCCTTACGTAGGTTCCCTATTGGTAGGAGAAAATAACAGAGGCCGACCAGAGAATACTGAGAAGCAAAGCAGCTAATAAACCTGATCTTTACTGATCTGTTGCAACAGGGTCCTCACTCACCGCACGCAGGAGGAACCCAGAACAATGGCGCAGAAGGCCTTATATAGACATTTTAAATTCCCTACCCTGGAGCTCCAGACCACCCTTCCATACATCATACATACATCACAGAAGGGGTCTAACCTAAGACCACCCCCCAGATACCTACATCACAGAAAAGGTGGTCTAAAACAGAAATTTGAATGTTGTTTTCCCTGTTTGCCAGGTTATAATAATAATAATATAATAATAATTTATTATTTGTACCCCGCCCATCTGGCTGGGTTTCCCTAGCCACTCTGGGCGGCTTCCAACAAAGATGAAAAATAAGGTTATCTTATTGCCTTTCCTGATTGTCTTTCCTAATAGTCTGTCACCCATTAAAATGCTGATTACTCAATTCCTGAGACAATGGGAAGGCTCCCTGACCCCCCCTCCCTCCTTGCAGGGAAAGCATTTGATCAGTTTGGGGATCAAAATAGTTTCAGATCGGTCTACCTGTGCTGATCTATGTACGTGCTTGGCTGGTGCACTTATGAACATTTAACATATATCTAAGACCCCAAAATTCCTATCACATAGTTAATGCCTGCTGGAAAATGTGGCCGTGAAGAGCATTTCTTAGAGTGGTACCATATAGATGCGTTAGAATAACATGCATTTTTATTTAAATCTCTTTTTTCACATTGAACCGCTTTCTTTTTGTAAACGGGAACTGCAGACGGCCACCTCCCCTCCTTACAACCCCACCCAGCATTTGGTGCAATGAAATCAGGATCCCTGATGGATCGACTGCGCGCTCCCATTTGTTCTGCCACTGTTCCAAACTGGAACCCTTTTGCCCTGGAACGAAACATGTTCCCTCCACCCGGAACAGACGTGAGAATTGTATCTCCTGAGCTTGAGGCTCTGCACCCCTGTTGTGTCATATAATGAGAGGGTCTGGCCTCACGAGTTGACCAAAGGCTCTCCAGGCCTGGACTCCTCCATCAAAGTGCGAATCTGTTTGCCCTTCCCGAAATCCCTCTTTATTTACGGCCCCGTTTCCTTCCATCTGCTCCTGCTGTTGCTCAGCCAGCCCCTTGCTTTACCGTATTTTTAACTAGTCCAAAACCAGCAGTTAGCTTCGAAAATGAGAGTTCCCCAGCGCTTGGTGACTACTCATGCGATGATACCGATTTATTCAGCAAGGTGCCCATTTTTTAAAGTACCTGTACAAGGTATATCCATTCTAACACACTATCTGTTTAAAGCACATGTGCAAAGAATCCTGCGAACCCTCATTCATCCCTCCTGGAAGTACAGTTCCCAGCACCTGTAATGAACCACAATTCCCAGAATTATCCTGGGGAAGCGTTGTGCTTTAAATGTATGGTGCGTGCACGGCACAAGTGTACCGGTTTTCATGCACTTTGAGAACTGTGTCCCAATCACACCTCTCAGGTGAGACACCGTTCTCAAATCATGCAGTGGAGCCATAAACAGTGAATAATCTGAGCCACGCAGGGGAGCATTCTTACAGTTTCGTAAGATATAAGAAGCTGCCTTGTTGGCCCACCTAGCTTAGTGTTGCCTGCACTGGCAGGCAGTGCGACTCCAAGGTCTCAGACCTGGGATCTTCTGCATGCAAGGGATGTGATCTGTTGCTGATCTGCAGCCATTCCCTGCTATCTCTGGGGCTGCCTTTGAGATTCTGTTTATGCAGTGCGTGATCACCACTTGTACCGTATTTTTCGCTCTATAACACGCACCCGACCATAACACGCACATAGTTTTTAGAGGAGGAAAATCCACAGGCATGCCACCCGTAGGCATTTCCTCCATAACACACACAGACATTTCCCCTTACTTTCTAGGAGGAAAAAAGTGAGTGTTATGGTGCAAAAAATACGGTAATTTCAAGGGATGCTAAGATGCACTCCTCTCCCAGGAGCTTGCCAGTCAGTAACCACACAGTTCAGAATTGGACTTGACTCTTTATTAGCAGAAGCACGATCTGCGCAGGAGTGTCAGGCCTAGTGAGCGCAGCAACCCATCTCTAGGCCAGAGGAACATTGCTGATTGCAAACGCCCATCCAGTTTTGTCTCGGCTGCAAGCATGGAAGGCTGATGCCTGCACATAGATCTTCCTTGCCGCATTGTCTGTGTGCACATGCATGTCCGTTCCCCATCATCTCTGTGCCCTGCGGTCCTTTCTCCGCTTTCATTAACTGCCCAAAGTTAGAGCATGAGAAATCACGAATCGTAGGCTGCCACACCCCTTCTGCCAGAGCACAGGGGAGGGAAGACCCCCAAATTCCTCTCTGGCGTGAGCCTTTGAAATCCAGCTACAACCTTTCGAATCATTGGCAACCTTTGCGAGGATGCAGTAATCCTGCTTTTGCAAAGGGCTTGATTAATCTTCTCCTTTTTGTTGTTGTTTCCAATTTCCATTCCTTTTCCCTCAACCCCTTTCTACTTGCTTATGCCCCTTGGCCAGGTTTATTTCTGTGAAAGGGCAATTGCTCAGGTAGGTCAAATTTATCCTCCCCCCCCCCCGGCTTTGAAGCTATCCTCTTTCAGGGGTGCATTTCACACAACGGCTTCAGTCAAGGGTCTCATAGCTAGAGAGGCGATGGAATTAGCACACAATAGATCAATGGCTTTCCGGAACACTTTCATTCCTGGAACACATGAGGCAGACTTACACAGGAGCCTCCATTCCTCAGCTCTCTGATCTGCCTGTTTATTGTAGTGCTCGCTGCTCGTCTTCGCTTGCCAGGATCAACGGCAGCTTAGACAAAGCCGGGTGCTTTTTTATCCAGGGAGACAGGCGCGCGAGTCTCGTGCAAGGGAGTTTCCTCATTGACACACACACCCTTCCTTGATCATGGCGGGTTTTGATTTTCTGATTGTTAATACAGGTGGAAGAGTCTGATCTAAGGGTGATTCTCTGTGGATGGTATTTGAGAGACTCTGCCATGCGCTCTCTTTCAGAGCATCAAAGACCTACAATATGTCCACATGGTAAATGCACCACTTACATGTTTTGATGTGTGTATGTAAATGCACCACCTTCCCAAAAGTCCTGCAGTCTTGGACCAGCGCCAAGGGTCAAGATGACCAGGCACGTGCCAAGGTCCACAGCTCTGCAGAGGACCCACCACTGACCTGTGTTTGGGGAGTGATCTCCCAAGGGAAGGGCCTTAGCTCTGTAGTAGAACATCTGCAGAACATCCCAGGTTTAATTGAAGGTGGAGACCTATCCCAAGCAGATTTTCATAATTTTTGAAAATACCATTGGGGAATATATAGAGATATCCCATGTAGCAACTATATTGTCCGCACACTAGATCAACATCTTCTTGGAGTGATTCGCAATGAACCCAATGTGTCTCTCCTGTTCAGCTGCCCCCAGTTCTGACCCAGGAGTGTATATGCTGAAATAGCTGGGCTTTTGATACAGCCCAGTAAGAAACTTCTTACGTCCTCCTAAGTCGTCGTCTTCTTCTTCTTCTTCTTCTTCTTCTTCTTCTTCTTCTTCTTCTTCTTCTTCTTCTTCTTCTTCTTTCTTTCTTTGGTGATCACTCATAGCTGAGTAAGATTGTCTTCCATAAACACGGTTTTAACAGTGAGTCCATAAGTGACTGTAGAGGCCAATTCTGGATCCACATGTCCTTCCACAGTGGGGACATAGGTTTCTGGGCAGGAGTTGATCATGGTGAAGGTTTGCCAAGCGTGCCTTCCTCTTAGCACGTTTCTCCCTTGCGTCCTGAGTTCGAGCGTCTTCAAAACCCACGACACCTTTGGTAAAGGCTGTTCTCTAACTGGAGCACTCGCAGGTCAGTGTTTCCCAATTGTTGGTGTTTGTACTACATTTTTTAAGATTTGCCTTGAGACAGTCTTTAAACCTCATTCGTTGACCACCAGCATTACGCTTTCCATTTTTACGTTCGGAACAGAGTACAGTGGTACCTCGGGTTAAGTACTTAATTTGTTCCGGAGGTCTGTTCTTAACCTGAAACTGTTCTTAACCTGAAGCACCACTTTAGCTAATGGGGCCTCCCGCTGCCGCTGCGCCACCACCACGCGATTTCTGTTCTCATCCTGAAGTAAAGTTCTTAACCCGAGGTACTATTCTGGGTTAGTGGAGTCTGTAACCTGAAGCGTATGTAACCCGAGGTACCACTGTAGTTGCTTTGGAAGAGAGTAATCAGGCATCTGCCCAACATGACCAGTCCAAGGAAGTTGATGTTGAAGAATCATCGCTTCGACACTGGTGATCTTTGCTTCTTCCAGTACACTGGCATTAGTTCGCCTGTCTTCCCAAGCGATGTGTAAAATTCCTCATCCTCCTAAGTAGCCTTCACAGGGCCGCATGGACCCACACTCTGACTCTGTGTAAGGCAGATAGAGTCCTACGACTGGAAGTAAATTATATTTTGGAAAGCGGAAGACCTCAGGGTCTCCTGTTTCCCTATTGTGTTTTCGGCTGGCGCGAAATGATGCAGGGGTTTCTGCATTGAGGTCAGCGCAGCAGACATCTCAGTGGAGGGACCCACCACAGCCAATTCCTGGCATAAATCTATGGTGATCGTGTGGTGAATCATTTGTCTGCCTCCGGTGCGAAATCTGGCTGTTGAGCGCATCTTCCTCCCTGTGGAAAGTGTCTGGAGTGCACAGTTGCCGCCGGCCTCACGGTTTAATTGCCTCGGAGTGAATCAGCATCCCCAGTTTGGGGCTTTGTCAGAAGAAAAGGAAATGTGTGTCTGTTTAAAAATAAGATGACATTTAAACCAACATTTGGGTGACTATCTGGACTGACAGAGAGCAGAAATAGTCCCAAATGATGCTGTGATTTTTGCTCCCGGTGTCTTTTCACACCACTATGGTAAAGACGGTGTTGGGAATAAGATTGAGGAAAAACTAAGTGTTGTTTTCTCTCTCTCGGCTATTAATATTTTTATTTTAAGATTTTTCTTTTCCCCGTTTGACGCACCTTCAAAGGTGTTGCTGCCTTAGCAATTGAAATAGAGGAAATATTTATATGAGATATAAATACACTGCATAATGCAGCAGGAAAAGGCTGGGAATAAAACCGTTATGGAGGTAAAGGCGGGAAGTCAAACCATTAAGGGAAATATGTATTAAAGTCAGAGTTAAGGTACCACTGTATATAAATTACAGGAAAAGCCATTGCCCTTATAATCGTCTTTTCTTTTAATGGGAGAATAATGATTCTGGCTTACTTTAGGAGGTTTCTGTAAAGCAGAGATTTCCATGCCAAGAAGTAGCAACAGCAGCAGCAGCACTAACAACTAGGGCGATGTGTCACAAGCAAATGATGGTTTGGCATGGATTGTTGCTTACAGGTGATCCTGGGCCTTGCATGCAGACTACCTGTAAGCAACAATCCATGCCAAACCATCATTTGCTTGTGACACATCGCCTGGTTGTTAGTGCTGCAATGGTACCCACCTGAGAGGTGCCAGAACCGAGTTCTGGCAAGTTTTGGCTGGGAAAAAAGCCCTGATTATTGTTATGGCATAAGAGAGGGTGCAGCAAGGAGGGGAAATAAAAACACAGCGGAAAGTGGGATGGGAAGTCGACAAAACAAAATGAATAGATTATTATGTATTGGAATGTATAGGTGAAATAATAAAATATAATGGGGGGTGGGGAAGAATCATTAGTTACCCCCTATACTGTATTGTAGGTCTGGGAGATGGAGGCTGAGATATTCTGGCATCCCAAAAACCAGCTAATCATATTCATACCAGAGGTGAGATTCCTTTAGAGATAACGGTTCCCACTTTTAGCTCTGCTGACCTCCAGAATAGCCAGCGGTAACAAGTCACCCCATCTCATTCATCCCAGGAGAATATGCAAAGTCTTAGTTCCAGTACTTTAGGCTAAACTATATTAGAGCAATTGCACAGACCCCCCCCCAACCATTTTTGCATGCATTCTCCCTCTAAAATAAACGTTTTCTGTACGCTTTTTCGATGCATTTTCCTGCTAAAGTGCAAATTTTTGTATGCATTTTCTTTAGCCAAAAGAGCATCGCCATAATCAGAGAAGCGTAGGAGCCAACTCCTAGGGACCCAGGTCCCTTTGCCCCACCCCATAAAATATTTGAGGGGGCTGCCCCCCCAAAGTTGATGGGCATTGCCATTCAAATGGTGTGATCTGTTATGTGGGGCAGGGATTACATGCCCTCCCCAAATTCAGGTTGGCACCCCTGGTGTGGATCAGCAGCCGTGTTCTGATATACTTCGAAATTCTAATTAGGCCGCAGACTTTAAAAATACATTCCACATACGTTTCTCCCCCATCCCTAATAAAGGGACCCCTGACCATTAGGTCCAGTCGTGACCGACTCTGGGGTTGCGGCGCTCATCTCGCTTTATTGGCCAAGGGAGCTGGCGTACAGCTTCCAGGTCATGTGGCCAGCATGACTAAGCCGCTTCTGGCGAACCAGAGCAGCGCACGGAAACACCGTTTAGCTTCCCGCCGGAGCGGGACCTATTTATCTACTTGCACTTTGACGTGCTTTCAAACTGCTAGGTTGGCAGGAGCGTGGACCAAGCAACGGGAGCTCACCCTGTTGCGGAGATTCGAACCGCCGACCTTCTGATCGGCAAGTCCTAGGCTCTGTGGTTTAAGCCACAGCGCCACCCGCGTCCCTCATCCCCAATAACACTGATGCAAAATATTATTTGCTACATGCCAAGCACAGGGTCCTGAGAGGCAGAAACCACTGACCCGGCTCTGGTTCCAGGCTTGCAGCTTCTGTTCCAGCAACCCCGCCGTCCAAATAATAGCACAGCTCATCCCCTTGAGTTGGCCTTTTTTCACAAACAGCCCCACCCAGCTGCCTGTTTGCACTCCCCTTCAATAAAGCTTTTAATTGCTGGGACATAACGTTTAATTGCATTGCATTTAGATTGCTGGAGGGGAATTGGCAGTCCAGCCGAGCGGAGATCAGAGAGCGCTGTGGCTCGGCTAACCGCAGCGTTTGATTCAGCCCTCTCTGCTCCAGCCCGACCGCAAAGACTATATGTATATAGTGAAATGACGCGATGTACGCCTGGGAGCAGATGTGTCCGAGTTCAGCGGATTGCGCGTTTGAGTAAATAGGCACAGGCTTGGGCTGCAGCCTGAATCCGTGTTGTTTGACTTGGGTTAGGGAAATACTTAATACAGTGGTACCTCAGGTTAAGTACTTAATTCGTTCCGGAGGTCCATTCTTAACCTGAAACTGTTCTTAACCTGAAGCACCACTTCAGCTAATGGGGCCTCCTGCTGCTGCCACGCCGCCAGAGCACAATTTCTGTTCTCATCCTGAAGCAAAGTTCTTAACCTGAAGCACTATTTCTGGGTTAGTGGAGTCTGTAACCTGAAGTGTATGTAACCTGAAGCGTATGTAACCCGAGATACCACTGTATACCTTCCAGCTCGGTGGGAACCGCGGGGCAGCTCGCGGTAAGGACGTTTGACAACGAAACAGTTTTATATCGAAAGAAGCTGCCAGCAATAATAGCAAGGCCAAAGAGCAGCCAAAAAAAGCCACCTCCCCAAAGCCAGGAGGAATAGACACACATAGCTGATCATAGGTCATAGAAGGGAACCCACGGGGTCATCTAGTCCAACCCCCTGCAATGCAGAAATCTTTGGCCCAATCCACAACCCCGAGATAAAGAGTCTCGCGCTCTACCAACAGCTGCATACAAGGAGATGCAAGATTCTTCTGATCTGCTTTCTGCAATTTTCTAATGATGAAGTCAACTGAGACTCCTGAGGCAGAGAATTCTAAAATCTGGATGCCTTAACCAAAAAGGTGCTGTTTGCATCGCCTCTCTCCAAGCTTCCGAGAGAAGGAGGCGCCTGGAGCAGGGCCTCTGTCAGTGACCAAACATGCAGGGTCTGCTCTGAGGGAACCGTTCTCATAAGGTTCCCTGGGAAATGGGATTGATGGTTGAACCACTCTGGGAGTTGTTGTTTTGTACTGAAGTTCTCACCCTGGGCCAGCAGGGGGATACTGTAGATAGTTTTCACTCAGGTCCGCATATGCAAATAAGGAATTGAAAGCGACGTTCAGTGATTGGATAGTTACAGAAAGTTGTTACTGTTGCTTTGTAGTTGAGCTCTGTATAAGCAGGTTGGCTGAACCCTTCAGTTCAGTTCTGTTCTGGCCTGTGAATAAACAAGAGCTGTCTGAAGAATCGCTGTGGCGTCTGACATGTTCACCCACAACTTAACAGTTGTAGCTCTAACTACTCTCAGAACCCTTTGCAAACTATAGCTCCAAGTGGGGAGGAAGCTGTGACGGTTAAAAGTGTTGGCTATTTGCAGAATAGTTGCGCTGCAGAAAGCGTGCTGGGGAGACCACACATTCAAGAAACGCAAAATAACTTTTGCTAGGTTTTAATAACAAAAACTCCTTTTACACTAAATTACATTATATCAATAAGTGTGACCCATCGACCAGGGTACTGAGAGAACTACATTCTGCTCTTTATATACCATACCCAACAGCTTAATCGCCATATCTTAACAGCACCTTCTTTATTGCTTCACAGCTGCAAAACCAGGTCACGTTATTTGCTCTGGCCTTTAAAGAAATACACGTCTTGTGGAACAAGAATGAACCTTCAGATTTAAAGAGACCATTCAACAAAAAGCACTATGGTAGCTCGCACCTGTCGCTCTGCCTGAGCCTACCTGTTGTTGTGAAGATGAAGGGCGAGGGAACAGCGTAGCCCCCCAAAGCTCTTAATGAACAAGGGTGGCATTAAAAAAATTGCATTTATTGGTGTGCTTGTTTGCTTATGGTTGCGTTTATATCCCACTATTTTCTCCGAGGGTCTCAAGGTTTGCCGCTCCCCATTTAATCCCCGCAACAACTCTGTGAGGTAGGTTAGGCTGAGAGGGAGTGACTGGCCCATGGTTGCCCAGTGAGGTTCACAGCCGAGTGCGGAATTCGAACCCTGGCCCTGGTCCGACACTCTGAGTATGATTTGATCTTGAGGAGACGGGTGTGTTTGTGTAGGGGAGGAATGTTGCATTGGGAGAGAATTACTGCCTCATTGCCTCAGTTGGTTTTATGTTCTCACCCTTCTCTCCCCGACAGCCGCCGCCGCTCACTTCAGCTTCTGCCAGAACCTTCTAGAACACACCGTGTCGGCCGAGAACCTCAATTACCGCCTGCAGAGGAACTCCGGCAGCAGCCTGACCTGGCACGACGGGCGAAGCCAGCGGTCGGCGGGAGGGAGGACCGTAAAACTCCTGCAGCAGCCGGGAACGGAAGGCTCCCAGGTATGATGGCAGGCAGGAAGTCTGCAAATGGCACCGGGATCCGTCCCTTGGCAGGAACCAAAGAGCTTGTTCTCCCACATGCAGCGAAACCGGCCGTGCGCCTGTGCTGACAAGGGTCCGGGGGCCACATGCGGCCCCCAGGCCTCTCTGCAGCACCCATCACCGTGCGTGTTTCTGCCTGGGTAGGCAATGCTCTGGAAACCAGATTGCAACTCCCTGCTTGCTTGGCTGCAGGATACAGAGGGGTGTGGGCGCATGCGTACCAGCTAGCCAATGGCAGAATTCACGACCGTTGCCCCGCCCACTTTTGCCTCTGGCCCCGCCCACTGGAGTGCAGCTCCTCCCTCTTGGCACCAGTCAATCCAGATCAGCTGCGGAGTCCTGGATCAAAAAAGGGTTCTGTCCCCAAAGAGGTTCCTTGTACCTTGGTCTGTGGAGATCCATGCGCAACAATTGCGCATGCCTGTGCATTTTGTGTGTGTAACTGCTGGAAAGCCAGGCCGTGTGTTTTTGTTGCACGGTGTAGCTGGAACAACCCAACCAGATCCGTGGGGCACAGATAACACCACAATTATTATTATTATTACTATAATTCTCTGTCTGTGAATTGAGGATCACAGCCACACTTTTGTGGTGGGGTTTTGGGGGGAGTGGGGTTCAGTCTGGATGATGCCCTGAGTCCCTTTTAAGTCTTGGGATGCTGTGCCCAGTGAGGGCTAGAATTTAATAGGATCCAATTGCTGAAGTAATAATAATAATAATAATAATAATAATAATAATAATAATAATAATAATAATAAATAAATAAATAAATAAATAAATAAATAAATTTTATTTATACCCTGCCCTCTCCAGCCGAGACCGGGCTCAGGGCAGCTAACAACCAATAATAAAAACAAGTTGATTGAAATACAACTTAAAAAACAAGATTAAAATACAACATTGAAACATTAAAATGCAGCCTCATCACAGGAGAAAGGAAAAAAGAGAAAGAGGGGGAGGGAATGAAATTGATTCTAAGCCAAAGGCCAGGCAGAACAACTCTGTCTTAAAGGCCCTGCGGAAAGAAATCAGATCCTGCAGGGCCCTGGTCTCATGAGGCAGAGCGTTCCACCAGGCCGGGGCCAGTGTTGAGAAGGCCCTGGCTCTAGTTGAGGCTAATCCGACTTCCTTAGGGGCCGGGACCTCTAGGATGTTGCTACTTATGGACCTTAAGGTCCTCCGCGGGGCATACCAAGAGAGGCGGTCCCGTAGGTGCAAGGGTCCTAGGCAAGCTTCTTTGTAATGCAGTGACCTTCACAGCTGGCCACCCAAGTGTCCTCATCAGCAGCCCAAAAGAATGAGCTCTTTGCAAGAGCTGCAAGGAAGTGATGGTGCCCTCCAGGCTAAGGGGTGGGCCTATCCTCCTCTCACCCTCACCTGCTGTGTAGAATAATAGCTGGAGAGTTCATAGAATCATGGAGTTGGAAGGCACAACCAAATTCAACCCCCTTCAATGCTGAGTGTGTGTGCGAGTTGAAAACAGGCTGGAAGCTGGAGACACAGAGGCCTGCTAGACTCATGTTGGAACCAAAGCTGTGACTAATGGAGAAGCGAGATCTGTTGGGGTGTTCATGCTGCGAGCCCCTCCATATTAGATCAGTTTATTATTACAGTGGTGCCCCGCAAGACGAATGCCTCGCAAGACAAAAAACTCGCTAGACGAAAGGGTTTTTCGGTTTTGCGTTGCTTCGCTAGACGAATTTCCCTATGGGCTTGCTTCGCAAGACGAAAACGTCTTGCGCTTTTTCCTTAAAGCCGCTTGAAGAGGCGCAGTTGCGACGGGCCGTGCTTCGCAAGACGAAAAACATCGCAAGACGAAAAGACTCGCGGAACGAATTATTTTCGTCTTGCGAGGCACCACTGTATTTATTGTTTTATTGTTTTTAAATTTTTTATTGAAATAATTCAACATTGATACAGTTATACATACATATTACGGATATACAAACTGTCAGGAAATTGCCATCGGCTCAGAGGCGAGAAATAGAAGGGCAGTTGTGTTACAGGGAGCCTCCAAAAATCTTGCGAAGCAGTTCCTCTTCCGGGGAGGAAGAAAGCCCCACCTCCAGTGGGGAAAAGGTGCAGGGACCAGAGGATACTGGTGGGAGCCTTAACACCGCTTCTGGGCAAGCCAGACAGGAGGGAAACACGCTCTTGCCATCGCCCATCTTGCGCAGTAGTTTGGGGCGCAGAGAGGGGAGGAGACGTTTGGGGGTAACGAAACTCTTTAAAAAAGACCACCCCCGGATTCTGCTAGCAATTGAGCCAGACGTGAACTTTGAGGCTCTTCACTGTAAATAGTTTGCACCAAAATAAAGCCTGTAAAACACAGGTCAGAGTCCTGCCTGGTTACTCTCGAGCAACTGCAACAGCCACCTGACACAAACAAACATACTTTTCATACAGTCCTAAAAAATATTCATACATACCCACACACAATCCCGCACATACTTCCTTTTCCCATCACCGTCCCTTACCCCACCCTGTGCTAGACTTCCAATCTACTCAATTGCAATTTCTATTTATTATTTATTGAATTTACATACCGGCCTATATTCAGGGCGATTCGCAGAATAAAATTTAGAAAAAGGGGAAAGACCCCTCGACAGTTAAGTCCAGTCAGAGGCAACTGTGGGGTTGAGGCGCTCATTTCACTTTCAGGCAGAGGGAGTCGGTGTTTGTCCGCAGACAGCTTTCATGTGACCAGCAGGACTAAACCGCTTCTCGCGCAACAGGACACCGTGATGGAAACCAGAACAGTGCACGGAAACACTGTTTACCTTCCCGCCGGAGCGGTACCTATTTATCTACTTGCACTTTGACGTGCTTTTGAACTGCTAGGTGGGCAGGAGCTGGGACAGAGCAACGGGAGCTCACCCCACCGTGGGGATTCGAACCGCCAATCTTCTGATCGGCAAGCCCAAGAGGCTCAGTGGTTTAGACCACAGCGCCACCTGCGTCCCTGAATCACAGAATAAAATCAGGATATAAAACCACAAAATACATAATCAATCTTTATTACGGTCCAGAGACCCAACAAATTGTTACAAAGCAATACACAATTTATACAGCCTACCTCCAGGTTAAACAAGCATTTTGTTCAAAATATAGGGATCATTGGTTCTTGCAACCACCGATAAAAATTTTGCCACTGCTAATGTTCTAGCATTTGTCCTGTCTTCCAATAGGAACCTGACATAGTGAGCCTCTGATTTTCCCGGGAAAGGTGCCAGCAAGGGTAATACATAATAAAAATTAAAACAATCCAATAGCTCCCCACCAAACACACATTATGCTAAATGAGAGTAGGTTTCATGAATGTTTTCACATCAGAAAGCACCCCCCTCATTCCAGTGAATCTTGAGGTTGTGTATATGTGTAACTTCTTGGGAGAAAAGCAATGACAAACCTAGACAGCATCTTAAAAAGCAGAAACATCACCTTGCCACAAAGGTCCATATAGTTAAAGCCATGGTTTTCCCAGTAGTGATGTATGGAAGCGAGAGCTGGACCATAAAGAAGGCTGATCGCTGAAGAATTGATGCTTTTGAATTATGGTGCTGGAGGAGACTCTTGAGAGTCCCATGGACTGCAAGAAGATCAAACCTATCAATTCGGAAGGAAATCAACCCTGAGTGCTCACTGGAAGGACAAATCCTGAAGCTTAGGCTCCAATACTTTGGCCACCTCCCTGGAAAAGACCCTGATGCTGGGAAAGATGGAGGGCCCAAGGAGAAGGGGACGACAGAGGATGAGATGGTTGGACAGTGTTCTTGAAGCTACCAGCATGAGTTTGACCAAACTGTGGGAGGCAGTGGAAGACAGGAGTGCCTGGCGTGCTCTGGTCCAGGGGGTCATGAAGAGGCGGACACGACTAAACAACTTGTTTAGTCGACTAAACGACTAAACAACAACATATGTGTAACTAAAACCATCTATGCTAAAGACATTGCGCTCTCTGCTGACCTTCATTCCAAAGAAACTGAACCCTAAATAAGAGAACCTCTGGAATCTCTCACTGCTCAGAGATTGGGGTGGTCTGTAACACGCACCATCCCTCCCCCCAAGAATTTTGGGAACTGTAGTTTACTTCCTCCCGCACAGCTACCATTTCCGGGCCCCTTAAGAAACTACAGTTCTTTGAGGAAAGCCATATGCTTTAAGGGTGTGGCACAGATTCTTTGAAGCCGTTTTGGCACATCTGCAGCGGCCCAAAGGAAGCCAAGACCATTCTCCTGCTTTTGGGATTACGGAGGTGGCCTTTCAGTCAGAATTGAGCCCCAGAAATACCTGCCAAAAACCAGCTCCTTTGTTCCTTTCCTTCTCGGAAACAGAGCTTTCCCTCCCTAACATCCTTCTTTGAATCTCAGTTCCGTCTTTTGCGGGAGGGGCGCTGAAGCAGGGGAGTTGGGTGGGGGACGACGAGAGGCTTGAAATGTAGAACTGGCTGCCTTCAGCCTGGAAGGAAAATACGGGGGGAAAGAAAAAGAAAAAAGCTTCCTTTTAAACCAGCTGAAAAATTGCCTCCAGGTGCCAGTCTCTGCATCTGTTCCATTTATGGGTCACGTTTGAGGCAATGTATGCCAATTTGGGTTGCGGAGAAAGGGAGGGAGATGAGAGTGGCAAAATCCAGACCGTTTGCCAATTTGCAAGAAGGAGACTTAGCGTCAAGATTAATGCGCAGTTTGCTTTGGTCTGGGGGAAATTGCTAGTTGCCCTGGGTACCTATTACTCAGAAGTAAGGAGGGTTATTTGGATAAAAGTTGCTGTGGGCTCAGCGTCTTTTTTTCCAGCGAGGATGCCGTCACTCTTGGGCGCAGATTTCCTGGACCAATTTCCTCTTTTCTCTCCGGGAATTAAAGGCACACATGTTCTCTGCGCTACACATTCGAAAGCCTGCTTCTCATGCTTGAAAACAGAAAAAGATCAGATTCGCTTGGAGACTCTGAAGGTGGGACCAAGCCAAGGGGTTTCTCTCCCTCCCCAAATATCCCCTGACTCAAACAGACAAACAAAAATGAGCAGAAACTGGCAAGGGGGCAGAAGAGGGTAACGGAAAGGGTCATGGGGGATGTACGCATTGAACGCTCAAATTGCTATGCCGTGCTGGTCCTTGCCTTTGGAGCATGTGCAGAGTGTTTGTGTGCCAGTGTCCATGTGTTTGTGTCACAAAGGATCATGGGCAGCAAGGAAGTTCAGAGCAGCCTTTTAAAAGGAGAGTGTTTTTAGAGGGGAAAGGGTTATTATTATTATTATTATTATTATTATTATTATTATCATTATCATTATTTATTGAATTTATATACCGCCCTATACCCGGAGGTCTCAGGGCAGTTCACAGAAAAGATCAACATGAAAACCACAATATATATATATATATAAAATCAAAATAAAAACAACAACCCAATAACACACCCACTCCATACCTGTTGAGAATATTAAGATCCTAAGCGCATTGGTGTCCAAACTTTTTTCAGAGAGGGCCAGAGTGGATGAAGCGAAGGGCCAACCAAAGTTGTTAACCTTAGGATTGAAGTTGTTGAGCTTTTTTGGAGGTTGAAGGTTTTTTTAAAGTTGAAGTTGTTAAGGCTTTTTTAGGATTTTACCCCAGGAAATAAACTGAATTCAACCCCGACCGGCGGGCTCAATAAGGCCCCGAGACAGACATTTGACATGCCTGTCCTAAGGGGTAGTGTCAATAATAGAAGCACTTACATGATTGTTGCTGAGCTAACCTGACACTTACATGATTGTTGCTGAGCGCACCGACCCCTCTCCAGGCTTCAGCAAAAGCCTGTATTCGCCCCATAGGATGCACACACATTTCCCCTTCATTTTTGGAGGGGGAAAAGTGCGTCCTATAGGGTGAAAAATACGGTATTGCTGTTAAGCCACTTGGAGACCTTCAGACGACCAGCAGCTAATAAGCTGAAAAAGTGGTAATGATAAACAGCCCTAAATGTATGCTGGGCCGCTGTTCTCTAACTAAGCCCCATAAGGCTGCAGAAGGAGCAGTCTGGGTTCTCTCCTGAGGCTGCGCTGAGCCCATAGCCTGTGTTATGGTGATAATCTGCTCACTGGCGGATGTATTGCTTGAGTTAAGAATGCACGGGGGGAGAAGCAAGCCCTCCGGTAGGCCACATCCACACTGCACATTTAAAGCACAAGGCTCCCCCCTCCAGGATCATGGGAACTGTAGCTTACTGCTGACAGAGCTACAGTTCCCTCAACAAGTTCCCAGGAGAAGCAGTGTGCTTTAAATGGATGGATGGAGGTTCCTGGACGTATTAGCACTAGTTTTCTTGGTGTTAGTACCACCTGTAGGTATCTCCAAAATGCTGGAGAGGGTGCACCTCCACAGGCACATACCTCCACATGTGGTGGGAGTGCCCCAAATTCCAACTATTCTGGACAACAACCATACGAGAAATACGTAAAATAACCAAGCAAGTGTTAGAAACCACCCCAGAATTGAACTTACTAAACATCTTCCAAGACAATAATGCCCACTTACACCACAAGGAACTCATAACCCACCTACTTTCAGCAGCCATAGGCATCATAGCCAGACACTGGAGAGACCTGTCAGGAGTAAACACGGACCAATGGTACCAAATAGCATGGGAAGCAGCCTGACTAGAAAAATTAACCAATAAACTGAAACTGCCATGGGGACAAATAGAAGAAGATGCCTTCACCCAGGTATGGCTCCCCTTTATCACATACACAGCCCAACAGGACAATGACAAAAATCCACCAACAGCATACAAATCAGTATGGCTAACCTGACCCAAAACACCCACCCACCCCACTCACACATGAAAACAAAGACCACCACAGCCAACCACAAATGAACAGCCATACCCTAGGCCAACCCCAACCTCTCTCAACAACAAAGGAACACAAGTGAACACCAGAGAACCTGTACAAGGAACGCTGATGCAAAACCCCACATATATTAAGTAAAATAGAAACATCGCCACCCGACCCCACTCATCTTCCACCCCCCACCTCTTTCCCCCTATTCTTCCTAATGGCTCAACAAATGAAACTGATTTGTAAAAATGTTACACGGGGGGGAATTACAAGAGAGAGACATTGCACAGACTTTTGTAAATCAACAAAATCTTTAATAACCCCCCCACACACGCATACACACAACACACACACAAAATAATGTATGGATGGAGTGGATGTGGCCGCAGACCAGTTTAGTCTCAGAGGAGCACCAGCGCCCTAGAAGGCAAGCTACGGCGTCTTCCTGCCTCCTTGACCAAGCTCCCCAAAATAGTTTCCACCTCAGAGTTTGCAAGACTGGTGTCTGATTGCCTTTGCAGAGGAAGAATGGGCAGATGCGTATTCCAGCCTTGTTGCAATCTTGACAACGCGACTGGCAAAGCCGCTGGCTCCCCTCAAGACTGCGCCAGGCCTGACAGAAGCCCTTGCGCAGATCTTTAGGAATTATTGGGTTGACCCCGTGGCCAATCAGCCCCGTGGTCAATCGGGCAGGGAATTGGCCTCAATCTCCACTTGCCTGGCTTTTGGCATCTCTGAGGGACAAGCCATTAAGCAGGGCAGCAGGTCTTGACATGCCTGTTGTGCTAATTGCGGCGGCTCCTTAATTGGGTGTGCTTAATTAGCCAATGTTCACACATGGGGAAGTTGGCTGTGGTGCAATGCATGTCAAGCGCCATCAGCCTTCTGAGCGCTGCCTGGGCCCTGATATTTCCAAACTCTGCTTGGCTTCTGGTTTCCAGGTCCACAGAGTCGCCCTGAGAGATCCATTTTTCATTTATCACCCCTTCTCTGAATGCCTTTGTCTCTGCTGCTCCTTACACAAGCTTCCATTGCTACTCTTTTGCCACCTTCGATGGTGGTGGTGGTGATTTGTTTTCACGACTGTATTGGGGCAGTTAGACCCAAGCCCCATTTTCAATACTCTTTCTAATACCTGAAGGAGCATCTCCACCCACATCGTTCTGCCCCGACACTGAGGTCAAGCGCTGAGGGCCTTCTGGTGGTTCCCTCACTGCGAGAAGCAAAGCTACAGGGAACCAGGCAGAGGGCCTTCTCGGTAGTGGCGCCCTCCCACCAGGTGTCAAAGAAATAAACAACTATCTGACGTTTAGAAGACATCTAAACAGGCAGCCCTGTTTAGGGAAGCTTTTAATACCTGAAGGACTATTGTATTTTAATATTTTGTTGAAAGCTGCCCAGAGTGGCTGGGGAAACCCAGCCAGATGGGCAGGGTATAATTAATAAATTATTATTATTATTATTATTATTAATTACATCTCAACAACTTTGACCCACTTTTGGGGATATGGCGACCCTATTTAAATTGATATTGCAACCTTCCCTCTGAAATAACCTCCAAGGAAGGCCCTCAGAAAACTACTAAAAATTAAATAGGAGATCCAAGTAACTCCATATGAAATCCAATTTGGAATAATGCATTTTAGAAAGTAAATAAATCTGAGGTCCAGCGCCGAGGGCCTTCTGGCGGTTCCCTCGCTGCGAGAAGCCAAGTTACAGGGAACCAGGCAGAGGGCCTTCTCGGTAGTGGCACCCGCCCTGTGGAACGTCCTCCCATCAGATGTCAAAGAGAACAACAACTAGCAGGCTTTTAGAAGACATCTGAAGGCAGACCTGTTAGGGAGGCTTTTAATGTTTAATAGGTTATTGTATTTTAGTGTTTTGTTGGAAGCCGCACAGAGTGGCTGGGGAAACCTAGCCAGATGGGCAGGGTATAAATAATAAGTTACAGTGGTACCTCGGGTTAAGTATTTAATTCGTTCCGGAGGTCTGTTCTTAACCTGAAACTGTTGTTAACCTGAAGCACCACTTTAGCTAATGGGGCCTCCAGCTGCTGCCCCGCCTCCAGAGCACGATTTCTGTTCTTATCCTGAAGCAAAGTTCTTAACCTGAAGCACTATTTCTGGGTTAGCAGAGTCTGTAACCTGAAGCGTATGTAACCTGAAGCATATGTAACCTGAGGTACCACTGTACTATTATTATGATTATGATTATGATTATGATTATTATTATTATTATTATTATTATTATTACAGTGGTACCTCAGGTTAAGTATTTAATTCGTTTTGGAGGTCCGTACTTAACCTGAAACTGTTCTTAACCTGAAGCACCACTTTAGCTAATGGGGCCTCCTGCTGCTGCCGCGCCGCCGGAGCACGATTTCTGTTCTCATCCTGAAGCAAAGTTCTTAACCTGAAGCACTATTTCTGGGTTAGCGGAGTCTGTAACCTGAAGCGTATGTAACCTGAAGCGTATGTAACCTGAGGTACCACTGTATTATTATGGAGCATGGTAAAAAAAATGGGGAAGGAGAAAAATGGGAGAGAACGGAAAGCAAGTCGGCGTCCTTTTGCAGGTTGGGATTAAAGGCAGATTCTGATCCAAAGCTGCTGTGCTGTGCAGTTATTCACAGAGTCCTTCCCTTGAGCCCGATGTCCCTGAACAGCTTGTTGCTGAAAAGGGAAAAGGGGAGGGTTTAGGCATGGGACTCCAACGGCCAAAGTTGGCTGCTGTTCAGCTGTCAATGCCACGCTGAAGCCAGCTCTTAATAGCTCTTCATTTTCCAGATTTCCAAATCATCCGGAACGTGATGCTTAACGCATCCTAAACGTTGCCTCTTATTAACAAGCTGTGGCTTTTGTCTGCCAAGAAGATTAAAACCAGCACGGCGGCCTCCGAGATCGCTGGGATGCTGTTCCGCAATTATCCAAACGGGGCGTGGGGGGGAGTAGATGGGACTATGTGGGGGGCATTCCCTAAATTCTGCGGTTTGAAAGCCCCACATGTGCTCTTGGGATGAATTCAGGGTGGACGGTTGAGTTAGATTTGTATCTCGCCTGTTCCTAGAGGCTCACTGTGGGTTCCTTATAATCTGAAAACAAGGCTAAAGGGGGGGGGGGAATACAATACAGTGGTACCTCGGTTTAAGAACAGTCCTGTTTACGAATGATTCAGTTTACGAACTCCGCAAAACCGGAAGTAGTGTCCTAGTTTGTGAACTTTACCTCGGTCTAAGAACGGAATCTGAATTGTGGAAGGGCGCCAGTGGTGGAAGGCCTCATTAGGGAAAGCACGCCTCAGTTTTAGAACGGTTTTGGTTTAAGAACAGATCTCCGGAACAGATTAAGTTTGTAAACCGAGGTACCACTGTATTTCCAATGTTTTTGAAAATGTGAAGCTTTGAAGGCTAACATCCCCAGCAGAAACCATCCAATACAGTGGTACTTCGGGTTACAGGCGCTTCAGGTTACAGACGCTTCTGGTTACAGACTCCACTAACCCAGAAATAGTACCTCTGGTTAAGAACTTTACCTCAGGATGAGAACAGAAATCGCACAGCGGTGGTGCGGCGGCAGCAGGAGGCCCCGTTAGCTAACGTGGTACCTCAGGTTAAGAACGATTACAGGTTAAGAACGGACCTCCAGAATGAATTAGGTTCTTAACCTGAGGTACCACTGTATTAGCTCTTTCTCCAAGCTGCTCATATGAATGCAAGAAGAGATTGCTGGATCAGACCAATGGCCTGTCCAGCCCAGTGTCCCATTCTCGCAGTGGCCAACCAGGTGTCTGTGGGAAGCTTGCAAGCAAGACCTGAGGACAAGAGGACTCGATCCATTTGCAATTCCCAGCAAGGATCTACTGCCTTGGGCAGTGGAGGCAGCCATTGATGCTCAAACTGCTCCAAGCTCATTGGAGTCACAGTTGTTACTATTCATTAATTTTGTTGTTGTTGTTGTTTAGTCGTGTCCGACTCTTCGTGACCCGCTGGACCAGAGCACGCCAGGCACTCCTGTCTTCCACTGCCTCCCGCAGTTTGGTCAAACTCATGCTGGTAGCTTCGAGAACACTGTCCAACCATCTCATCCTCTGTTGTCCTCTTTTCCTTGTGCCCTCCATCCTTCCCAACACCAGGGTCTTTTCCAGGGAGTCTTCTCTTCTCATGAGGTGACCAAAGTACAGTGGTGCCTCGCAAGACGAAATTAATTTGTTCCACGAGTCTCTTCGTCTTGCGGTTTCTTCGTCTTGCGAAGCACGGCTATTAGCGGCTTAGCGGCTATTTTGCCCATTTTTGGAGTAGGGCCTGAACACGGCCCCTTTCTCTTCTGTGAAGCGTGCATTTCCTGCTCCCCACAGCATTTTCTTAATCCCTGCTACTACACCCTCTTGTTGCAGACGGTGTTTTGATATCCTAGGACCAAGCAGGAGACAATGAAATATATATTTATCTAAGGTGAAGAACCCCATTTCCATGACGAACAGAGCCCGTGACAAAATAAAAACCCGGAGGAGAAAAGTGGAAACTGGTACCGGAGAGGGTGGGGAGACGGCTAGCGCATTGCAGCCTTGAGCATTTCCCGTAATTGGATTCTTAAGTAGCCGAGCCGCAGACGCCTGGGATGGTTTTACCCAGCGATGCCACAGACACTTTGCTCTGAGGTGGAAGAAGATGCCAAGTGACAGCCCAGCCTGAGCAGCGAGGTGGTACCAGTTGCATAATAGTGAAATGCCAGGGAGGGGAAGCGTTCAGAAAAGGACAGAGGGCTGCCGTGTGGGATTGTGGAAAGGGAACGGCAGCTCTGAAATGGCTGGCTCAGGATTTGGCGGCAGGAGGGCAGGTCAGCGCCCCCAGTGGTCGGCAGCTGGCTGCGTGGGGGCCAAATATGCCTATGGCCTGAATTTTCTTAAAGCAATTAAATACAAGTACAGTCATACCTCTTGCTATGTCCGATTCAGGTTACGTCTTTTCAGGTTGCGTCCTGCAGTGACCTGGAAGTAACAGAACGGGTTACTTCTGGGTTTCGCCGCTCGCTCATGCACAGACGCTCAAAATGACGTCACACACATGCACAGAAGCGGTGAATCGCGACCCGCAGATGCACAGGCGCGGGTTGCATTCTGCTCATGATGCGAACGGGGCTCCGGAACGGATCCCGTTCGCAACCAGAGGTACCACTGTACAGTGGAACCTCGGTTGTCGAACGTGATTTGTTCCGGAAGACCGTTCGACTTCCGAAATGTTTGGCAACCAAGGCGCGATGGACGGTCGGCAAATTCCATTGAGAAAATGGAGAAACACACCTCGGAAGCCGTTCGACTTTCGAGGCGCGTTCGAAAACAGAAGTGTTCCCTTCTGGGTTCTCAGCATTCAGGTTCCAAATCGTTCGGCTTCTGAGATGCTCGGAAACCGAAGTTCCACTGTAGTAGTTGAAGAGTGGTAGAGGAACTTCCGTATTTTTGTGTCACCAACCATAATAATAGTTCATTCTTGTTTTTATCTTGTATTTTGTGGGTTTTTTCTTGTGTTTTTAAGTTGCGAACTACAACTTCAATAAATAAATTCAGTAAATAAATAGTACCAGGCAAGGCCAGCCAAAGCCACAACATTGACAAAGGGACTCCATTGGCTTTATTGCCGCCATCTTGGGCCAGCGTTGCTGAGGGAACAGGACTTCAAGACGATGCCCTGACTGGCGGGCTGTGGTTCAGGGCCATTTTTGCGGGATACAAGCGAGGTCCTTGAAACCAGAAAGAACACACAGCTCTCCTCAAAACAGAGGGGGTTTATTCCTGTACTGAGACAGAATTCTGTTGGGGCAAGAAATGAGCCTATGTGTACAAAGCATAAACAAAAGACTGTAACTCCTGGTGACAAACCCAACAGAACCGGAGTAATCTGGGGGAAGCAGCAACATGGTACAAGCAAAGTTCTGCTCCAACTTACCTGCCAAAGCCATTGGACACAGGATCCGAGTGACGCTGCATCCACCTAGAGTCGAAATTTAGAGTGAAAATGAAATTACAACTGCATTGGCAAGCTTCCTCTTACACATTCTACCTGTGTAAACCACTGAGCCTCTTGGGCGTGCCGATCGGAAGGTCGGCAGTTTGAATTCCTGCAATGGGTGAGCTCCCGATGCTCGGTCCCTGCTCCTGCCAACCTAGCAGTCTGAAAGCACACCAGTGCGAGTAGGTAAATAGGTACCACTGTGGCAGGAAGGTAAACGGTGTTTTTGTGCTCTCTGGCTTCCGTCATGGTGTCCCATTGCTCCAAAAGTGGTTTAGTCATGCTGGTGGCCACATGACCCAGAAAGCTGTCTGAGGACAAACACTGGCTCCCTCGGCCTGAAAGCGAGATGAGCGCCGCACCCCATAGTCACCTTAACCATCCAGGCTTTAACTTTACATATTCTACCCTCACAGATACAGGATTGCAGGTCTGGGGAGGGGCACGGGGTTTCATCCAGACTGGCCAGCCCCCAAACTCATAATATTATCCCTGCTGCAGTTTTCCTGGCCGCTGCCAGGAACCATCATTTGTGCGGCAGCTTAGAAGATATTGTTTGGGATGCTGAGGGTCCCAGGCACCACTGAGTTGTGACACCCTGCGGGGGGCTCGCTAATGCTTCTCATCTCTTCCCCCTCTTCCTCAACCCCATAGGTCCGGACCTACGATCACTATGGCATCTACCACACCAGCCCGACACTTGGGAGCCTGACCAAGCCAGTGGTGCTTTGGACGCAGCAGGATGTGTGCAAGTGGCTCAAAAAGCACTGCCCGCACAATTATCTCATCTACGTGGAGGCCTTTTCCCATCACGCCATCACAGGTAATCGAGCCGCTCTGGGTTTCCCCAAAAGAGGAGGCTCCCTGGAAGAAAGGGGTGCTCTGTAACGCACGGCAGTTGGGCTTCGTTGTCAGGATAACAACAGCAGAAAAAGTGCTGAGGCACAAGATTGTAACAACCATTCGTTGACAAGGAGGGGAAGTTTGGAACAAAGCAGGCTTCCTCGACCTCGGCCCTCCAGATGTTTTTGGCCTACAACTCCCATGATACCTAGCTAGCAGGACCAGTGGTCAGGGATGATGGGAATTGTAGTCTCAAAACATCTGGAGGGCCAAGGTTGAGGAAGCCTGGAATAAAGCAAGACGAAATATCATGGCAAAGTTGCAAATAATAATAATAATAATAATAATAATAATAATAATAATAATAATAATTATTATTATTATTATTATTATTATTATTATTATTATTATTATTATTATTATTTATTTATTTGTATCCCGCCCATCTGGCTGGGCTTCCCCAGCCACTCTGGGCGGCTTCCCACAAAGATCAAAAATACATTAAAATGTCATACATTAAAAACTTCCCTGAACAGGGCTGCCTTCAGATGTCTTCTAAATGTCAGGTAGTTGTTTTATCTCTTTGACATCTGGTGGGAGGGCATTCCACAGGGCAGGCGCCACCACCGAGAAGGCCCTCTGCCTGGTTCCCTGTAGCTTTGCTTCTCGCAGTGAGGGAACTGCAGAAGGCCCTCAGAGCTGGACCTCAGTGTCCGGGCAGAACGCTGGGGGTGGAGATGCTCCTTCAGGTCTACTGGGCTGAGGCTGTTTAGGGCTTTAAAGGTCAACACCAACACTTTGAATTGTGCTCGGAAACGTACTGGGAGCCAATGTAGGTCTTTCAACCTGCAAAATGCAGATTTTAGCAAGGCTCGCAAGGAACTACACACACAGTGGTTTTCAACCAGTGTGCCATGGCACTTTGGAGTGCCTTGAGTGGTGGCCCGGGTGCCGCGGGTAACACTAGCCTCTGTCCCTCTTTCCTTCCCTCCCTCCTGGCGAGCCAGTGTGGTGTAATGGTTAGAGCGGTTGGCTCGTAATCTGGTGGACCGGGTTCGCTTCCCTGCTCCTCCACATGCAACTGCTGGGTGACCTTGGGCAAGTCACACTTCTCTGAAGTCTCTCAGCCCCACTCACCTCACAGAGTGTTTGTTGTGGGGGAGGAAGGGAAAGGAGAATGTTAGCCGCTTTGAGATTCTTTCGGGTAGTGATAAAGCGGGATATCAAATCCAAACTCTTCTTCTTCCTCTCCTCTGATGCCCTCTCGCAACTCTGCCTCCCAAAGGCTTGCACAGCTGTTTGCTGCAGCAGCCCTGGCTACAAGCTCCCCAGGCGAATCGTACCTCTGGGGCTGGCCAGGGGGTGCTTCCCAGGCCCCTGTGGGGCACTGTGAGGAGGCACCTCTTTGGGGCAGGCAGGGCAGGTCAGAGACTGGGGCGGCAGCTGCCGGGAGGACTCCCAAGGAGGGGGGAGAAGAGAGGAGGCTAAGGGAACACTCAACAAAAGAGGATGTTCAAAAAAGAGTTAGGGGCTTCAGGCTCTGCAGGCAAGGGGTGACATAACTGGACCCCTGAGTCCCACAGGGTTGTTGCAGAAAGTACGTAGTTGGTCAAGGGAGTTGTGGACCCAAAAAGGTTGAAAACCTAGCAGAAAAATAAGAAGTATTGAGGGGTGCTTTAAGCAACTGGGAACAGGCATGCTTCTAGATAATACGATACGATAATCTTTATTGTCATTGTCCCATACAGAACAATGAAATTGAAAAATCTACAGAAGTCATTCAAAAACCAACAAGCCTGCTATCCCAGCTATCCCAACCTGGTTAGCCCCCTAAAAACTCTGATATCCCATTTTTAAATACAATATACTCCCATACAGACTCCTTACAAGAGCCAGTGTGGTGTAGTGGTTAAGAGCGGTAGTCTCGTAATCTGGGGAACTGGGTTCGCGTCTCTGCTCCTCCACATGCAGCTGCTGGGTGACCTTGGGCCAGTCACACTTCTCTGAAGTCTCTCAGCCCCACTCACCTCACAGAGTGTTTGTTGTGGGGGAGGAAGGGAAAGGAGATTGTTAGCTGCTTTGAGACTCCTTAAAGGGAGTGAAAGGCGGGATATCAAATCCAAACTCTTCTTCTCTTCTTCTTACAATGAGTTTAAAACCAAAAGTGCATTTGGGTAGAAACTGTTTCTCAGGCAGCTAGTCCTAGTCTTTATACCTTCTTCCAGAAGGCAGAAGCTGAAAGAGATCACTTCCGGGGTGCGCACTGTCCTGCGCTATCTCTGCAGCTTTCTTATGGCACCTGGAAGCATAGATTTGATCCAAGGTGGGAAGAGTGCACCCAATTATTCTCGCCGCAGTCTTTACAACCCTGGACAGCATTGTTTTTTCCCTGACCCTGCAGCTCCCAAACCACACACACAGACCATAAGTTAATACACTCTCCACAGTACAATGGTAAAATGCCATCAACAGGTCCTTTGAGAGATTGCTTTTCTGGAGGATTCTCAGAAAATATAATATAATGCTGTGGCGCTAAGTTTTTAGGAGAGTGGTCGTATTACAATCTGGCATTCTTCGGCAAACAGTGGATGGATGAGTCGGAGAGTAGCCGATGGGAAGCTCAGGACGGGGTGTGTGTGTGCATATTTTCTCTGGCTTTGGCACTGTGTAAAGGTGATTGGATTCTTTGTTCAGAACTTAGCACCTTGCCTAGAGGATCGTTCCTTTTGTCACATATGTACAGGTGAGCAACAGAGCCGGTGCAGCCATTGGGCAGAGGGAGGCAACTGCTTTTGGCGGCAGAAGCTGAGGGGTGGCAGCAGCACTGCTTCACTGACTGTTCCCTTCTGTTGGTGGGCAGAAGCAGGAGTGCCCTGCCCCAGCCAGCAGCCCTCAGGGATGCTACTGTCCTGTTGCCAGCATGGAAGTTTGAGTCAGCTCTTGGCCCAGTCACCTTCTGAACGTGGAAGTAGAGTAGGGGAGCCATCTTGTTGTCCTCAGGTGGCAAAAGGTTTTGGGCCGGTTCTGCCAGGCAGCATTAATTGCTCCTTGTGTAGGTACTTGCGGCAGCCTTTCAGCGTGACATCCTTTCTGGGTTTTCCAGGCTGACAGAAAATAGTAGATCCAGGGCGGCTTGATCTGGAGAACAAAAGGATCTTTGCAGGAGAACATGAAGCAGACAAGCAAGCGAAGTTGCTGGATTAATATTTTACAAGCAAGAGAGAAAGTAGCCCGAGCCAGTAATTACTGCGCAGACACTGTCTGGGGTGTGTGTTTGTTTGGAACCAAAGAAAGGCAGACAGATCAAACTGCCTGTGTTTCCCCTCGCCCCAACCTTTGCTTAGAAGAGGGTAACGTATCTGTGTCCTGATTTGGGAGGCAGAGAGGAAGAAAGGGAAGAGAAAGGGAGCGAAGTTGTGGTGTTTTCTCCCTGGGAGTCACAAAGGCTGCTCCCTCAGCCTTGCGTGCCTTGCAGGGTTTGGTGAAACACTAATGGAACGGCTCGCTCAAGCCCTTGCGTTGGAAATAAAGGAAGCATTAGCAATTGTACCCGCAGGAGAGGTGGGCCGAGCGAGTTATAACATCCCTCCGCTCACAAAGCCTGGATGGCAGGAGAGGGAGCTGATGGGAAAATCTTGCGTTCTAGGGAGGATGCACCAATCTCTTCCAACATTCCTCCAGTGCTCACAGAGGAGCCCTTGAAATAAAATGTGTTTTGATGCAGGAGGTAGATTGGAGAAACAGAGAGAAACCCCGTTGCAGGAAAGAAATACCTTCCAAGCTGCATGATTTGTAGAGTCGGGGCAGCACAGCATCATTTTACGACAGGCTTCATTTTATTCATTACACTTACGTCGCACCTTTCCTCCGAGTTGCGCAAGGCGATCCTCCGCCTCCCCGTTTTATCTCCACAACAGCCCTGCGAGGCGGGTTAGAGTGACAGCGGCTGGCCCAACGTCACCTGGTGCACTTTGCGGCTTAGCGGGGATTTGAACCCAGGTCTTGGTCCAGCATGTGAACCACTACACCCCCCTGGTCACAGTTTGAGGGTTTGGGGTTTTGTTCCTTGTTGTTAAATAGCAATCAGTGAGTTGGTGGGGGGAGGAATTGGGATCAGGACTGTGGGGCATGGGGAGGGGGTAGTTGAGTCCATTGCGCCCCCCCCCCGCTGTAGCCCAAAATGAACGCTGACTCCTTGAAGCCTCTGTCACAGCAGTCTCCCTCATGCGCCAGGCAAGAACTCTGGAGGGCAAGGATTTCTGAAACGGCCACAGGGTGGGGAGGAAAGGGTTAAAACCCCTCATGTACACATAGGCACACACATGTATCTGACAAGCTGCCATCTGAAACGCCCAGATACATGAATTGCCTATCATCCAGTTTGACCTGTTTTATGCTGTAGAAAAACCACCACAAAATTCTGGGTTGAGTCTGGGAACAATGTTGTTGTTGTTGTTTAGTCATTTAGTCGTGTCCGACTCTTCATGACCCCCTGGACCAGAGCACGCCAGGCACTCCTGTCTTCCACTGCCTCCCACAGTTTGGTCAAACCCATGCTGGTAGCTTTGAGAACACTGTCCAACCATCTCGTCCTCTGTCGTCCCCTTCTCCTTGTGCCCTCCATCTTTCCCAACATCAGGGTCTTTTCCAGGGAGTCTTCTCTTCTCATGAGGTGTCCAAAGTCTTGGAGCCTCAGCTTCAGGATCTGTCCTTCCAGTGAGCACTCAGGGCTGATTTCCTTAAGAATGGATACGTTTGATCTTCTTGCAGTCCATGGGACTCTCAAGAGTCTCCTCCAGCACCATAATTCAAAAGCATCAATTTTTCGTCGATCAGCCTTCTTTATGGTCCAGCTCTCACTTCCATACATCACTACTGGGAAAACCATAGCTTTAACTATACGGACCTTTGTCGGCAAGGTGATGTCTCTGCTCTGGGAACAATAGGGCATGTCATTTGAAGGGGCGAAGCTTACATTTTGCAAATTTCTTTAGTGAGGGGTCTTAAAAATACATTTTGGGGGGTGAAGAATTCAAATCTGCCATCATTTTAGTGATTGGACATTTAGCTTGGTGAGATGGAGAAGCGCAGAAACTGCCTTTGGAAAACCAAAAGCATTTCAATTTTACCTTATGAAAATGGCAGGTAATGCTTTATAAAATACAGAATACGGCTGCAGGTACTTGGCAACGATTTTTAATGATTTCTGTGCCACATTGCACACATTTCACTTACCGAGCAAAGCTAAACAATATTGATTTAACCAAAATACCTATTGAGTTCCCAGGTCATGTTACAACATTTTAGTGCCCCCTTTTGGGGAAGTTGAAAGATTCAACACACCATATGTGGAACAGTCTGTCTATGCTTAGGCTGTCCCCACTTCAGGCTACAAGGGGGAGCTGGGCTGGATTGCTCCCTACTCCCAAAAAATAAAACCCCTCTGCACAGAAACCTGGTGTCAGGAAGAACACCCACCCACTCACCCCGCAGAGCTCTTATCTGGCCCTTTCTCCCTCCTCCTCCTCACGGTTCTGCTTTCTTCCCGGCAGGTCGGGCGTTGCTGCGGCTGAATGCGGAGAAGTTGCAGCGCATGGGGATAATCCACGAGTCTCAGCGGCAGGAAGTCCTCCAACAGGTGCTGCAACTGCAGGTGCGCGAGGAAGTCCGCAACCTGCAGCTCCTCAGTCAAGGTACGGTGGCTGGGGGGGCGGGATGTCCCCAAATCATTCCCAATTCCCTGCATTTGAGTGGCCTGCTGCGTTGGTCAGCCTAAAGACAAGTAACCTTTGAGGGTTACTTCTTGTTCCTCCCGGCTACGTCTGTCTGTCTTGCCATGGATTCTACTTCTCCGCCTGCAAAGCTGGGACTTGTGGGGTGAAGCTCTGAGATTCGGGGCACTTTCAGACTGTTGCTGGTTTTGGGTGGGATTTACTTCTGCACCAGCAAATCCACGTTGCACAGTTAAAGCTGAGACGGGCCTCTTTGTCCCCCAAACTGGACTTTTTGCAATAAGGGAACCTGCCGGCAAATTGCACTGGGGAAATGTGGGGTAACAAAGAACTGCCAGGCACAACATCGTTTAACCTCCCTGCCAACAAATCAGGATGAATGCTGACTTCATCTGGCCTCCTGGCAAGCTTCTGTGCCAACAGATCAGGGTGAATCTTGCCTGGAAGTGACATTTGCATCTCAGCCATCCTTTTAAAGAGCGTTTAAACAGGATGTTGTGGGTGCTTCAACGCACAGCAGTTTGTTGTGGACTTGGGTGCTGCTTATTCCTGCAGTCTTATTGCAAGATCCACATGTCGTAGTATTATAAATAAATAAAAACCCTTTCCCATAGTTCCCCCTCCCTGCACCTTCCCATTTGCCATTTCCAAAGGTGCTGTAGCCTCTTTTGACTTTTACTCATTGGATTTTCTGCAGAAATAGAAAATCCGTTTTAAGTTGGAAACTACCATATTTTTCGCACCATAAGACACACTTTTTTCCTCCTAAAAAGTAAGGGGAAATGTCTGTGCGTCTTATGGAGTGAATGTGTGGTCGGTCGCTGGCTCTTGCCCAGGCCTCCGTTGTTGAATGTTCTGCAGAAGGAGGCTCTTTGTTTTCCCAGCGACATGTGACTGGCTGATTAGATTATCTGTCAGGAAACTGTAGAAACGGCTCCCTTTCCTTTCCTAAAGAAGCTGCAGAACTGTGAGTTGAACCCCATAAAAACAGGATTTTTTTACCTTTGCAAAGTAAGCTCAACAACTTTGAGCTGATCCTTAAAAAACCGGGGCTTTTCCCCTTTGCAAAAGAAGCTTCACAACTGTGAGCTGATCCTCAAAAAAACGGGGCTTTTCCCCTTTCCTCCTCTAAAAACCAGGTGCGTCTTATGGAGCGAAAAATACGGTGATAGGGGGTGGGAATTTGATGAGGATGACATCAGATAAGAGTCTGAACAAATTTTGCATGCACCGACCCCTCCATAAACTGCAACCCACCTGAGAGGGAGGGACCTACAAGGAAGGGTGATGCTGCCCAGGGGAAAAAGTCACCAGCCAGCCATCTTCCTCCCTTTCACCCTCCATCTCTTTCCTCGATTCTCATTCCATCCTTTGAGTCTGCTCCCCACCTTTGCCCTTCCTTCCCCATCTCGCTGCCTCCTCCTAGTCGCCCTCTCTGCTTCCTCCATTCCTACTTCTTCTCTCCCCCCATTTCGCCCATCTCCTCCATTCCTTTTCTCTTCCTCTTTCTTCTGCGGTTCAGCATCCCCAACCCTTGCTCCTTCCCTCCACATGTTGTCTCCTGATGCTTGCCCTCAGCCTTGCTTCAGAGGAGGGGAGCAGGGTCAGCCTGGCCTTGTTCCTGCTTCATGGATGGGGCCCTGCAGCTGGGCTCCCCCCCCCGTTGCGTTCACCCAGTTGTCTTGCTCCCGAAGCAAGACCGCACCAGAGGGCTCCAAGATCTGTCTGCTGGAAACCGTTCTGAGAACCTTCCAAGTGTCTTCACCCTCTCCCCCTTGACCTCATTTCCAACTTCCAGGTGGGCCCAGAAGAGCTGTCCCCCAGTCTTGCTCGAGGCATCCCCTTCCCCAATTCACCCGTCGCCACGATTTCCCCCTGTGTCCTCTGCCTCCAATCTCCCTTGACAGCTTTGGTACTTACTCCCTTTTTTCTGTTTCTTTCCTTCGCTCCCAACCCTCCTTCTTCCAGCCTCTTTTGGGAACATCTCCTAACCCCTCCGGCTTGTCCCGGCACGACACTGTGAAGTTGCATCGCTTCTGGGATGCGGATGGCTTGTGTGGACCGCAGGTCTGGACACCTCGATTGCATGCTTGGGAAATTAGGAAGGGACCCGATCCCAGACTGGCTCCAGGGGGGGCGGTATTTGGTGCGCTCGCTCTCCCCACCCACCCCGACACCCGCCCCTCACTCTTCTCTTTGATTCCTCATTGGTTCCATGCAGAGACCAGCTGCTGTCTGGCTCAGAACTCATGCCACGCCAAACCACCGCCACTAGGACTTGTCAAACTCAGCCTCGTGGGATCCGATCACAGCGCGAAATTGTTTCCTTGACGAAACCAGTGAAGACAGACTTTCTCCCCAGAAGGACACGGAAGACTTCTGAAACCGAGGATTTTGCAAATGCTTCACTCGTTTCATTGTACAGGCGTCTTGGATCTCGTTCAGAGGCTCTCCGTAGCGATCGGGTGTGTGGGCTGGAGTGGTTCAGAAGCCATCCTCCAAATTCAGGATTCCCAGGTTGAACCCTTGCCTTTGCCACAAACTCACCAGCCTCTGACCTCTCCCCCCCCCCACAACCACCTGCAATATGAGAATAAAAATCCTGGTCTACCTTACAGGGGTGTTGGGAGGATAACAACCAGCTGCCCATCGTTTTGAACACTCCTTAACATGCTACGTAAGCACTGTTTATTATTACTACTGCTACATGAGAGTAAAAACAATGGGGGGGGCTCTGTGTATGGGTGTGTTAATGCAAAACTTTGGTCAGATTTTTAACCTGAATGCACAAATGCCCAAACTTGACTTTTTAAAAATAATACGCTTTTAGGGCAATTCCTGCTGCTAATTGCAGTGGATTCTTTGTCCAACATTCAGACTGTCCCCTCCTTGCTGAGGCTGTGATATATTTGGGGAGGAGGGTTGTGTTGAGAAGCCAAGGCTGGATTGAGAGTGATGGCAGCCAGTGACTCTACGTACTGCCAGACACTGGCCATGGAAGCAGCCTGTCTCTGTCACTAGTCATCTTGGAAATTTTGGAGGGACTGTAGCTCAGTGGTAAAGCACCTCTTTAGCATGCAAATGGTCTCAAGTTCAGTTCCTGGGGTCTTCAGTTCCAAAGATTTGGGAGCAGTTGTTGGGAGGGACCTTCTGGCCGAATCCCCAGACAGAAACATCGCCCAATACTCAACTTTGCGGACAAATTCTTGGACCTGCTATAAGGCCGCTTCCTAACAACAACCCACATTTCTGGAACAGGAATTTAAATTAAGAGTTGCCCAGTGAAGCTTTATGTATTTTAACAAGGTTTTCTGTAAAAAAACAAACAAAAAAACAAACAAAGGAAAGCCAAACAAAACAACATCAACGAGAGTGAGCAAACACACAGAATCCCTGAAAGGTAGTAAATGTTATTATCATTATCAATATTAATTTATTAAATTTGTACATCGCCCTTCATCCAAAAGATTGCAGAGCGGTTCACAGCATAAAAATATAAAATGAGAACACAAAATGCATGATGAAGCAAAAACAAAAATAAACCAATAACCCCCAAACACAGTTAAAAGGCTAGAGAATGTTAATGTCAGAGACTCGCTGGAGAGAGCGTTCCACAAACAGGGAGCCACCACACAAAAGTCCCTGTTTTCGTGTTGCCACGCTCCAGGCCTCTTGTGGAGGAGACACACGAAGAAGGGCCTCGGATGATGATTGCAGGGTCTGGGTCGGTTCAAATAGGGAGAGGGGATCCTTGAGGTATTGCGGTCCTGAGCTGTTTAATAATGACTTGTGAAAGAGGCTTTTGACATTCCCTCTTCCCCACCCCCCAACCCACCCACATCTAATGATGATGCTTGGCATGTGCTGAGTGGTGGTTCGCAAGCAGTGTCACAGTCCTCCTTTCAACAGCTGGGGGGAACGGTGGCTCTTATTTCCTGCAAGTGGGGGGGGGGCTGGAGAAGGAGGGCATGTCCTCTGAAAAAGGTCAAAGAGTCGTTGGCCCTTCTTCTAGCAGACTGTTGGATGGGAATGACAGGGATGGAAGTAAAAAAATTCCTTCCAGTAGCACCTTAAAGACCAACTAAGTTAGTTCTTGGTATGAGCTTTCGTGTGCATGCACACTTCTTCAGATACACTGAAACAGAAGTTGCCAGATCCTTCTATATAGTGAGAAGGTGGGGAGGGGTATTACTCAGAAGGGTGGTGGGAATGGGAGATAGCTGAGATGAGCCTGTTGACGATGGAATTGGATGGAAGTGTCACAGAGAGAGAGGGGGGTGTCACAAAGGGAGAAGAAGAGAAAAGGAGATGAGAGGGAGGAAGGAAGGAAGGAAGGAAGGAAGGAAGGAAGGAAGGAAGGAAGGAAGGAGGAGGCCCCAAATACTTTTGGCTCTGGTTCCATCTTGTACAGTGGTACCTCTGTTTGCGAACAGGATCCGTTACGGAGCCCCGTTCGCAACCTGAGAGGAACACAACCCACATCTGTGCATCTGCACATGCGCAGGTCGCAATTTGCCGCTTCTGCACATGCGCATAACGTCGTTTTTGCACATCTGCGCGTGCGTGAGCGGCGAAACCCAGAAGTAACCCTTTCCGGTACTTCCGGGTTGCCGCGGGACGCAACCTGAAAATATGTAACCTGAACCAAACGTAACAAGAGGTATGGCTATACTAGCATACACCTCAAAGGTATTTTGCCCTATCTACAAACCTTAGCACCTTCTGTATTTCTGTGCACAGCCTCTATGCCCTCTCAAAGTTAAAAAAAAGGTCTGCACCAAAACACTTGTGATTAGAAAGTGCTGCCTGAGCATCACTTGATTTGCAGTGCGTATCCTCCAGCACTGCTGCACTCGAGCGCCGAAACTCACTGTGAAAACCCTAGAGATCAGGTCACCGCTGGATACTTGAAGGCCTTCCTGGAGCTAAATAGCAAGGGCCACTTCTGACGCTTCTGCTTTCAGAAACCACACCTGTTCCGCCAGCCCATCCTTCGCCCAACATGGCAGGTAGTTAGAAAGGGCCAAAAGAAAGCCCCAAACTTCTGAGCTGGAGAAGATGCCTTATATGGAGCCAGGCCGCTGGCCATCATAGAATTGTAGAGTCGGAAGGGACTATCAGGTGTTACCCCTTGCAATGCAGGAATCTCAACAACCCGTGTCAACATCATCCACTCTGGCAGCTCTGCAGTATCCCTGGTGGGGACTCTGTCTTCAAGGTCTTACTAAACACCCCCCTCTCCTGACGAGCAGCTGACCCACTTTTGGGAAACTAGGTAGATTCCCCTTGGTGGTTGAGGTGAGAGTTTTTCCCATGGGGGAAAATCTGTAGCTGTATAGATTTGGGTCCATGACCTTTGGGTCCATTTCGGTAACTGGGCTGAGTTACTCTCCCCACTCTCTGCACAGACCCACCTGAACGCTCTCCTGCCCTTCGCTTGCCTCCAGTGCAGCAGACCATGCTTTCTAAAGACTCTCTTCCCCCGCCCCAGATGAAATGCACAGCTCAGAATGCGCCCAGAGCACTCGTGAAAATCGATTTAGCTTACATCAAGAGGCAATGCTTTTGCAATCATTGCGCTGCCCTTGGCAGATTCCTCTGCTTCTGAGGGTGCCCCCAATCCTTCAATTCTCCTCCTCTGCACAGTCTATTAAAATTAATAGCGGTGCTGTTATCTGCAGGGTGCGCCCCACTGCCAAGGTCATAAGTCAGCCCATTAAAACCCAGCGCATGTTATTGCTCCCTTGACAATGAATTATTATTGGCGTTTGAAATTTGGGACCGTGCCGTGCGATCGCAGGAGGCACAAGACTGCTTGGCTTAATGGACAAGCCGCCGATGACGTCATAGCCGGTGCCATTGGCCATGTGGTCTGGGGCTGATGGGAGTTGGAGTCCAGTGACCTCTGGAGGGACACAGGTTCCCATCTCCTGTGGGACCTCACAGAGGCAGATTTAGGGCAGGAAAAATAGTTCCACTGCGCTGGGCACTGAGCCCAGGGGGTGCCGAAACTATGAGCAGAATGGAAGGCGAGAGGCGAATTTTGGCCTTGCATCGTTGAAATTTGAAGACCAAAGTTTGCCCCGGTCTACCTTTTCTCTGCCTAGGAGTGCTCCCAAAGCCACCAATAAGTTCGGTCGTACAAGCCACTGCAAAGGGTGTTCTTCCCGGCCTCCATCACCCACCTCCCGCCCCGCTCTTCCTGACCACCCAGCTGTGAAACAATGCTTTTGATTAGCTCCCCAGCAGTCCTCCCCGAGGCGAGCTCATCCCCGCGACAGGCTGGGCAATAAGGTCCCTTATCAAATGTCCAAAGTAATTTCCCTAAGCCGTCTCTCCTCGCCCTCTGAATAGGGAGCTCTGCCTTGGCAGTCAGACAGAGCCTCTGGGGAAAACCTGGCCATCTTTACCCTCCAGCCCGGCTGCTCAGACCCGTTCTGCAGAAATTACCGTGTTTTTTGCTCTATAAGACTCCCTTTTTCCCTCCTAAAAAGTAAGGGGAAATGTGTGTGCGTCTCATGGAGCGAATGCAGGCTGTGCAGCTATCCCAGAAGCCAGAACAGCAAGAGGGATTGCTGCTTTCACTGCGCAGCGCTCCCTCTTGCTGTTCTGGCTTCTGAGATTCAGAATATTTTTTTTCTTGTTTTCCTCCTCCAAAAACTAGGTGTGTCTTGTGGTCTGGTGAGTATTATAGAGCGAAAAATACGGTAGATTGGGGACAACGGCATTGTCCTCGAAGATCCAAATTCCTGTTACACCAGATATAAAAGCTCCTCGGTTTTGCATTGAGTGAGGAAGGCCCTTTGCTCTGGGCAGGTCTGAACGCTGGTTCGGCCGCTCATTTATTTCTTATACCGCTAAATGTATTAAAAATACTGTCCAATGTAGCCCATTTGCGTCAGGGCCTGCCTTTGACCTAGAACCATAGAATTGGAAGGGATCACCAGGGTTCATCTAGTCCAGCCCCCCCCCCTGCAAGGCAGGAATCTTTTGCCCAATGTGGGGTTCGAACCCAGAACCTTGAGATTAAGACTCTCAAGAGTCAGGTCCATAATCCATAATCTGTCTGGTTTAGGGCTGCCAGTGTGGTGTAGTGGTTAAGAGCGGTAGTCTCGTAATCTGGGGAACCAGGTTCGCGTCTCCGCTCCTCCACATGCAGCTGCTGGGTGACCTTGGGCCAGTCACACTTCTCTGAAGCCGCTCAGCCCCACTCACCTCACAGAGTGTTTGTTGTGGGGGAGGAAGGGAAAGGAGAATGTTAGCCGCTTTGAGACTCCTTCGGGTAGTGATAAAGCGGGATATCAAATCCAAACTCCTCCTCCTCCTCTTCTTCTTCTTTGCTCCCTGGGAGTTGTTATCCACCAGGGCAAACACACCCCATAAGCTCAGCCACCCTGTCTCATTTTGCATCCCCAGCCTGGCAGACACGGCCCCTCAAGAAAAATGAAATCAGGCATATTGTGCACCTAGCCCACTCAGAAGCTTTACACTTGTGCCCCTCTCAAATGAGCTTGAGGTGGTTCTGTTCAGGGTTCTGCCCTCTCCTGTTGCATCCACACAAGAACCCTGTGAGGTAGGTCAGGCTGAGAGGCAGCAACTGGCCCAAGGTCACCCAGGAAGAGCCTTGGTCTCCCAGGTCCCACTCTGACACATGTCACCATTATACTATGCCGGCTTCCGCAGGCTGGTAGCTGCTCTGGGTTCTTTTAACCTGGAGACTCCTGGGCTTGAGTCTGGACTTCCTTAGGTGCAAAGCATGTGATCTACCACTGACTGGAGACCCTGGAGTGATGAGCAGAGAAGAACCAGGAGGAGATACAATTGTCAGTTGCCCATGCCATTAGAAATGAGGTCACTGTTGAGCCACAGGAAATTGAGAGGATAAAATGTGGCTGTTTTTCCAGTGTTTTCCTAAGAGCAAAATGCCTGTTGCTGTGACACGCACAGTCTTTGGCAACCTGCTGCCCTCCAGATGTCTCAAACTACAACTCCCATCGTGGAAGTTGTAGTCCCAGACATCTGGAAGGCGCTGCCAGCTTGGCGAAGACTTGGCCAGGGGCTGGCGTTGGTAGCGCAAGGATCATTTGGAGCATTGCATTTTTATGTCATCCTCTCAAGTGCAGCGCTGTTACGTTTTTCCCAAAGGAGTGAATGGCGTCCATTGGAGGCGGTCTAGGAAAACACTCGAGCCTGGGGTCACCTGAACTGTTGCAAACTGAGCTTCTGCTGTCAGCATTGCTCAGCAGAGCTCCAGGGCTGGGAACCTCCAGAGGGAAGTAATAGTGCCACTGTATTCTGCTCTGGTCCAGTTCTGGGCACCACAGTTCAAGAAGGACACTGACAAACTGGAACGTGTCCAGAGGAGGGCAACCAAAATGGTCAAAGGCCTGGAAACGATGCCTTATGAGGAACGGCTAAGGGAGCTGGGCATGTTTAGCCTGGAGAAGAGGAGGTTAAGGGGCGATATGATAGCCATGTTCAAATATAGAAAAGGATGTCACATAGAGGAGGGAGAAAGGTTGTTTTCTGCTGCTCCAGAGAAGCGGACACGGAGCAATGGATCCAAACTACAAGAAAGAAGATTCCACCTAAACATTAGGAAGAACTTCCTGACAGTAAGAGCTGTTCGACAGTGGAATTTGCTGCCAAGGAGTGTGGTGGAGTCTCCTACTTTGGAGGTCTTTAAGCAGAGGCTTAACAACCATTTATCAGGAGTGCTCTGATGGTGTTTCCTGCTTGGCAGGGAGTTGGACTCGATGGCCCTTGTGGTCTCTTCCAAATCTATGATTCTATGATTCTAACCATATAGAATGCCAGGTGTGGGGCAGGTAAAAACATGGCGTCGCCAAATGGAGCTTGGCCGGGCCCCCCAATCAGCTGATTGGAGAGGCCTCCCAAGCCCTAACTGCTAGGCAAGATGGTGCTTTGAAAGGGGCTCCTGTTTGCTGCCTATGGAGTAGCTCCTTTCAATGCTCTCTGTTGCCCAGTGTTATGAAGGGGCTTCTGAAGAACCCTGTGGGTGGGGTGGGGGTCACTTGTGACTTCAGGTGATTGGCAGGTGGGTGGCTCCACTCGCCTGCCAAACATGGCCCAGGAGACGTGGTGGAGATAACAATTGTCTAGCCCATCGGCCAGATCCAGCCCCCAACCCGGGCATAGCTGCCACCTGGGTTGGGTTTCAAAGCTACACTTCAGTCATAGAGTTGGAAGGGACCCCTGAGGTTGATCTAGTCCATCCCCCCTGCCATGCATGAATTGATTGGTTCAGATCCAGCCCTCTGGAGCAGCAGAAACTAAACTTGCTCTGTCTTCCACCTGGAGTGTCTCAGAAACAGCCTTTGTTGTAGATTCTCCAGCCCACAGGCCTCCTGCCAAGTTTTCAGATATCACCCAGTTTCCTTTTGCCACATAAAGGTAAAGGTAAAGGGACCCCTGACCATTAGATCCAGTCGTGGACAACTCTGGGGTTGTGGCGCTCATCTCGCTTTATTGGCCGAGGGAGCTGGCGTACAGCTTCTGGGTCATGTGGCCAGCATGACTAAGCCGCTTCTGGCGAACCAGAGCAGCGCATGGAAATGCCGTTCACCTTCCCGCCGGAGCGGTACCTATTTATCTACTTGCACTTTGATGTGCTTTCGAACTGCTAGGTTGGCAGGAGCAGGGACCAAGCAACAGGAGCTCACCCCGTCGTGGGGATTCGAACTGCCGGCCTTCTGATCGGCAAGTCCTAGGCTCTGTGGTTTAACCCACAGCGCCACCTGTGCCACATACTCTTAATAGCAAACCCACTTTCCTAGTTCCAGTCTTTCTGTAGCCCAACAGGCTCCCTATGCAAGAAGGAGCTACCAGGTGGGTTGATAGAAGCCCCCGAGTTTGCAGAACTACAAGAAAAACCCAAGCATCAGGTAGGGGGTACTGTAAGGGGGGGTGGGAAATGCACCCAAAACCACCCTAAGCAGGACAGGGTGGAATGGAGTAGCCTGATAAGGGGCATGGCTGGCTGAACAAGCACTCTACCCTGAAATATTTTGTTGCAAGCCTCAGCCTTTTCAAAGGGCTCATCTGGTCTGCAGTTGTGCACACAGCGGGTACCTGGCAGCTGGCTGCATCCCTCCTGTCTCTGGGGGCCTGGGCCCCCCAGACAGATAGCAATCATTAATTACTCCACCGGGTGGATTTGCCTTACGCCAAGGAGACATTTTTTTCACCCCTAAAACCTTGGGGTGGGTTACTGACTCAACGAAACATCACTGAGCAGGTCTCAAAGATTTGTGAAATCGCACGCGTCCCCCTGCAGTCTGCCCACATTTTTATTATTCCCATTGATCCCAGGACTGGTGATAGCGCAGGACATCATGCAATAAAGTGGGTGGTGTGTGTGTGTGTGTGTGTTTCTTGAATGTATTTATTGTGTCTCAGAGAATTCGATTCCAGTGAGGTACCCCTGGGCTCATCTGCACTGCATACGTAAACTGGTTTAATCATCGGGAAACCCTGGGGGTTATAAGTGGGGGCTGGGAATCGCTTGGCACCCTAGGCCTGGCTTTCGGTCATCCGCATGGCTGCTTTGTGCTGCAGTGGAGAGTTTATTTGGGGGCAAAGCAAGGGCAGCATGGTGCACACTCACCAGCGGAGCCAAGCCGGTATGTCTGCCGGCACATTTGCACCTTGCCAGCATCGCCTCTCCTGCTCACCTTTCCCCCTATGCAGCAGTGGGGCTCGGGCGAGCACCTCCACTCGCTCTCCTCCTGTACGCTACTGAGCCTTGCCAAACTTCAACTCCCGGGGGTTTTTGGTTTTGTTTTATTTAAGAGACTCCATGGCAGTGGCGTAGCGTGGGTTGTCAGCACCCGGGGCAAGGCAAGTAATTTGCGCCCCCTAACCCGTGGATTTGCGCCCCCTAACCCTAACCCCCAGATGTTGCGCCCGGTGCGGCCGGCCCTCCCTGCACCCCCCACGCTACGCCACTGCTCCATGGCACTTAATGAAATGAGCCAACATAGGTTTGTAGCGCAGATCAAGCCACTGAGTTGACCTTTCTCTACTGTATGTGATTTTGTGTATATTTCCAATGCCATGCTGGGGGAAGGAAGGGGAAGCATCTGTGTCTACTTTTCGTTTGTTTGTTTCTGGGGGCGCGGGGTGGGTGGGAAATCAGGGGACGAAGGTGAATAGAACAACAGCTTTTTTGTTTTATTTGGTTGGTTTTTGTACTCGACACAAATATCAAAATTAAAAGAAACTGTTCTTTAAAATTAAAAGAAGAAAAAGAGGCCTCAGTTGGTTGGTTGGTTAATTATTTCTTCCTGCCTGGTACTCGCGCCATTGCAACCTCAGGTCTTGACTACTGCAATGTGGTTTCTGCAGGGCTGCCCTTGAAGGCTGGGTTGAAATCTTTGCTGGTGGAGTCAGGTGTGGCACCTGACAGCCGCAGGTAGATACCAGGACCCACTGGTGTGGTGTCATCTTTCCCTTGCCCCCTGAAGCAGATAGCTGGTGCCAAAAGCTTCCTTATTTTAGTTACATCATTAGCCGCTGCCCTGAAGAGGCTTCGCGCGGCTATCCCAAAAGCCAGAACAGCAAGAATGGTAGCTGTTCAGCGATCCCTCTTGCTGTTCTGGCTTCTGGGATTCAGAATATTTTTTTTCTTGTTTTCCTCCTCCAAAAACTAGGTGCGTTTTATGGTCTGCTGCATCTTACAGAGTGAAAAATATAGTAGTTCCCAATTAACAGTGTCTTCTGGGCAGTTGATGCACACACAAAAGCCTTAAGAACAATTGTTAACCGCTCTAGAGATAAAACAGAATAAAACAAACCACAGCACAACGCCAGCAACTGCAAAAACCTTCATGAGCGCACCTGATCAGTGATTTGAAAATGCTTGGAGACAGGTAAGTAAGCAGGTGAGAGCTGAAAAAGGTAGCCTGGCCACAAAGCCATTTAAAAGTGAAACCCGCCACTTTGATTTGAGCCTGGAAACAGACCAGAAGCTCATGCAGATGGTTCAAGTGATCTACTCAGCATATTCTCTGCCTCTCAGGTATAATTCCTCAAAGGAGAGAGGTTCCCCTCCCCAGAATATATTCACACATTTTATTTCTCCCACTACCATCTCTCGGATGTGCATGTTTTGGGGGGAAATGTAAAAACCTGCCCAGCCTGTTTACCCAAAGAAATGGGGTCAGTGGGGACTGCTTGACCCTTTCCCTCCAGCCAACTTTCTGCTCAAAAGCAGCCCCTTCTGGCAACTGCTTTTCCACCCAAGACAGGCACCCCTCCCCCCCAAAACTGGTCCATTGGTGGAAAAGCAACTGGGGAAGGACAGTCATGAGCTCTTCCTACTTGATCTCCCTCTGCTCATATAGGAACCCCTCCTCTAGGGCTGCTGCTATATGTCCGGGTTTTGCAAAACGACATCTCGGCAGATTTTTTTATTGAATTGAATATGGCAAGTGGCTTATTTATTTAAAGAAATGCTGAGAAATGAGATGTGGCCCCAAAACGAGATGTTCCCTGAAGAAAGTTCAAACACTTTGATCCCAGCATACTGTGCTGGAATGTAAACAGACATGTGACGTGCAACAATCTCATGCTTGTTCCTTAAGGTGGAATGGAAATGTCAACACCCCCCAAAAAAGCTCAGAAACTTTGTCCAAATATTCACTTTTGGGAATATGGCAATCTTACCTTCCACCCTTGACTGCTTTTCATTTACGGTCAAACCTCGGTTTCGCAGTCTATTGATCCCTGTGCCACCACTTTATTTCCCGCTGCCACCACCCAGGCCCTACCTGGTACAATACTGAGTCCAGTCAGGGTTAAATTGGAACATAAACTTCTGTTTATTTATTGCAGTTTAACAAGCGTGTGGTTTCATAAACGGTATCGGTCCATTACAATCATGAGGTGCCTATCCAGACCTATAACTTCCGCTACCTGCTCTCACTCCCTAAACCACCTCTCAGATATTTACGCATCTTCCTAGCTCCTAACTGTTCCTGACTCAGCTTATTTCGCTACACTAACTCAACCTCCCCAGACTCTATCCCAATTCACTCCCACTCCAACCAACCACCCAACTCCCAATGAACTCCCCTTTCGCTCCTCCCAGAGCTGGTTTTATAGTCCCTCTGACTCCACCCCCTGGGTTCTGATTGGGTAACCTGTTTAACTATTTCACCTCCAGCCCTCTCATATGTTAACGTCACACTCGGTTCCCAAACGGCTCCATTTTGGAACATTTCAGCTCCCGGATGCTGAAAACCCGAAAGTAGATGCTCCAGTTTTTTAACGTTTTTCAGAAGCCGAACACCCAACGTCCGGCTTCCGCTTGAGTGCAGGAAGCTCTTGCAGCCAATCAGAAGCCGTGCCTCAGTTGTTGAACATTTCGGAAGCTGAACGGGCTTCTGGAATGGATTACGTTTGACAACCGAGGTTTGACTGTATTTATTTTTAAACAAGGAGGTCAGGAGACTGGTGGACGTGTCACCACTGCAACACCCAGTTTGGCTGCTCGGACTGCCCCCTCACACTCTCTGGAGGGATAAAAGTGGCAAGGGTCTCGCTGGTGGGAGTGACTTGCATTTTATGGAACTGCCCATCGTTCGTCCTCAGCGGCCAGGATGCAGTCAGTAGGGAGAGCGTGCAATTGCTTCCCTTCCCATAATAGAATTGTGTGGCGCAGGATGCATGAGACAAATGTTTGCGCCTCCCCAGGGAGTAACTCAAGCGCAACCCGCAGTCCTAAAAGTGTTCTTTCGGCACGTCACAGAAACAATGGGCTCCTAATGCAGTAGGATGTTTTATGGGCGCAGAGCTCGATGTTTCGTTTGCCTCTTCCGTTCCTGCTACCTGGGAGAAGATAGAAGCAGCTGGCCATAGTGAGAGGCCATGGAGGAGATATGCGGCAAATGGATAGCTGTTTAGGACGCTTGGTTTTGATGGGGGGGGCGAGAGAGCTTGGGAGACTGTTCTCTATCTCCCCCAGCCTACGGGCTTCAGGCTGCATGGGAGTGTGACTCAAGAGCACCCATATTTCTAGCTGACATGGTTTCTATGCACTAAGAACATAATTCATTTTATTGCACTTGTGGCAGCGAAGGCTCCAACAACCACTGGGAGAACTGGAGTGGTGCATGGAAGCTTCACAAACATTCCAGTTTCAAAGCTAACACAATAATAATAATAATAATAATAATAATAATAATAATAATAATAATACGAAAGGAGAATGGCAGGTGAAATTAATGGACTATGCAGAACTGGACAAAATGACAGGAAGGATTCGAAACCTGCGGGGCCAGAGATTTACAGAAGATTGGAAGAAGTATATGAATTATTTGAAGAGCAACTGTAATCAACAAATTACGCTAGTAGGATTGCAAGAAGTTTTGTAAGGAGAAATATACGAAGCGTTACAAAGTAGAAAAATATAGAGATATTGGTTATGAGTTTGAAATGTAATAGGGAAAATAATAAATGCATACTAAGAGATTAGATTGGAAAATTTTCAGACAGGATTGATGGAAGTCAAAAAAATTGAATAAGATGTAAAAGTATGTTTAATCACTGTTGAAAATGGTATGTTAAAAACCTAATAAAAATTATATAATAATAATAATAATAATAATAATAATAATAATAATAATAATATAATAATAATAATAATAATAATAATAATAATAATAATAATAATAATAATAATAATAATAAATAATAATAATAAATGTTCCCAGTCCAATTTCTGAGAGGGAAAGAAAACGTGTCGGTTTGGCTGGAATTAAAAGTTCACAAGTTCTTGGGATAAATCAAAGTTTGCCTTTTGGTGATGTCTTGTTTAAATCTTCAGTGCAAGTTGCTAGATGCGTGTCATCGTTTAGTTCTCAGTTGCCTTCCCAGGGGGTTGGACTAGATGACCCTTGAGGTCGTTGTCCCTTCCAACGCTATAATTCTATGATTGTATCACATGTGCATTGGGCCCCTTGAGTGGTGCATCTCGTAGCCTCTGTACATCTGCACCACGGCATAATTCAACGTGCAGCTTTTCAATTCACACCCTGTACCTGCTGCGGTATATATTGAACCGCTGTGATAATGTCATAGGAATTTCTTTTCGCTCGTCTAGTGTATCTTCTGTTAAAACAAAACAAAGCATTATTTTTGACCTTTAAATCGGTGGAAGATAGGGGACTGAAGCATGAATGACAGCCTTTAGAAATCTTTAATAACGGCAGGGGGGTAGAGAAGAGAGGGGCAGCGATCCTTGGAGAATTGAGTTCTCAGCTTCTCCCTGTTTCTATTTGTGACTGCGGGGCATGGCGGCAGCACTAAGGGGTCTTCCTAAGGCTAAAGAATGGGGAGCAACGTTGGTGATGGGTTGACTGAAAGGATCGCGGAGAATTAAAGGGGTGGCAGACAGAGAAAGGTGAAGAAAAGAGGAGGCAAGGTAGAAGCAGCAGCAAGCGCTAAACCAGACATCGGTCCTAGATGATGATGACGATGACGATGACGATAATGATAATGATAATGATAATGATAATGATAATAATAATAATAATAATAATAATAATAATAATAATAATAATAATTTATTATTTGTACCCCGCCCATCTGGCTGGGTTTCCCCAGTCACTCTGGGCGGCTTCCAACAAAGATCAAAACTATATTGAAATGTCACACATTAAAAACTTCCCTGAACAGGGCTGCCTTCAGATGTCTTCTGAATGTCAGGTAGTTGTTTATCTCTTTGACATCTGATGGGAGGGCGTTCCACAGGGCGGGCGCCACTACCAAGAAGGCCCTCTGCCTGGTTCCCTGTAGCTTTGCTTCTCACAATGAGGGAACTGCCAGAAGGCCCTCGGCGCTGGACCTCAATGTCCGGGTAGAACGATGGGGGTGGAGACGCTCCTTCAGGTATACTGGGCCTTTGAGGCCATTTAGGGCTTTCAAGGTCAGCACCAACACTTTGAATTGTGCTCAGAAACGTACTGGGAACCAATGTAGGTCTTTCAAGACCGGTGTTATGTGGTCTCAGCAGCCGCCCCCAGTCACAGTCTAGCTGCCGCATTCTGGATTAGTTGTAGTTTCTGGGTCACCTTCAAAGATAGCCCCACGTGAAGCGCATTGCAGTAGTCCAAGCGGGAGATAACCAGAGCATGCACCACTCTGGCGAGACAGTCCGCGGGCAGGTAGGGTCTCTGCCTGCATACCAGATGGAGCTGGTAGATAGCTGCCCTGGACACAGAATTGACCTGCACCTCCATGGACAGCTGTGAGTCCAAAATGACCCCCAGGCTGCACAGCTGGTCCTTCAGGGGCACAGTTACCCCACTGAGGACCAGGGAGCCCTCCACACCAGCCCGCCTCCTGTCCCCCAAGAACAGTACTTCTGTTTTGCCAGGATTCAACCTCAATCCACTAGCCGCCATCCATCCTCCAAGTGCCTGCTGATCTAGGCCTTGGCTAGAGACAGGACGACCACAGAGCCAAAGCTTCATTGGGGCATCGCAATGCAAAATGGCCCACCAGATCTGGGATCGTGATGATATCACCAAGCATCAACATAGCCAGTTCAGAGCAAGGGCAATGTTTCCTGTGTCATTGCCCTCACTCTGTATAGGCGGGAATGAAGCTGAGTCTATAAGTTCTATTGGAGCTTCTGTGCCTTCATGGGTTGAATAACAGGCAAACGTTGCCTGCTATGGCTTCTATCACTGCAGTGTTTTGACCCGGCAACCCTAAGCAGGAGGGGCTTACAAAGCCCAAAAAGCAGTGGGGGGGGGGTGAACTTCACACATTGATTTGAACCAAGCAGGTGATTCCGTAGCCACAGGCTTCAAATCCCTTTCAAATCGCCTGCTGCCGTATTTCAGTTTGTTCCAGCCTCAAAGACCCATCCTTTGCCCAGATGGGAAGGAAATATTGTGCTTCCTTTTGCGGAAAACAGTTTCGGCTTCATTGAAAGGGAAAAGGGATAATAAGGGAGTGGGGCAAAAGGCCGCTGAAACAGCCCACCAAGGACTGTGAAATATGAATTTCATTTCTGCTGCCTTTTGACCTTCTTCCAAAATGCACCCACCACCGTCTCCAGAGCCCCAGATGGCAACGGCACAGCCTGGGATTGTTTGAATTAGTTGGCTTCGTAGATTTCATAGATAAAATTCAGCTTCTCCCTGCGGAGCAGCAAAGCTCTTAGTCCACACTCTCTCTTTCATTTTCAAGTGTGTGGCTGTGGGATGTCTTGGGGTTTTGCTTGTTTTTTTAATCTTCATTTTTGTTTTTTTTTTTTATAAAATTTTTATTGGTTTTACAACATTTTTGAGAAAAACAAACAAACATTAAAAAAGACGAACATACACGTATAGTTTCGAACATATTTTCATAAACCTTCTTTCTAGGACTTCCCCATACCCCCCCTCTCTGCATCCCAATGTCCATAGTTCAACTAGCAACTCCCAATTATTACTTTCCAATCTCTATCATCTTAGTCCTCTCTTACACTCTGATCTTATGTCCCTATACCCCTTTGTTTCTGGAAACCACGACATTTTAACATTCGTTAAGTTTATAGTAGTCCTTAAGATAGCTTTTAAATTTTCTCCACTCCTCTTCTGCCGTCTCTTTTCGTTGGTCACGGATTCTGCCTGTCATCTCGGCCAATGTCATGTAGTCCATCACTTTCATCTGCCATTCTTCCAAAGTGGGTAGGTCTTGTGTCTTCCAGTACTTTGCGATGAGTATTCTTGCTGCTGTTGTGGCATACATGAAAAAAACTCTATCTTTCTTTGTCACCAATTGGCCGACAATGCCCAAGAGGAAGGCCTCTGGCTTTTTAGAAAAAGTACATTTAAGTACCTTTTTCATTTCATTATAGATCATTTCCCAGAAGGCCTTAATCTTCGGGCATGTCCACCAAAGGTGGTAAAAGGTACCTTCAGTCTCTTTACACTTCCAACATTTGTTATCGGGCAAATGATAAATTTTTGCCAGCTTGACTGGGGTCATGTACCACCTGTATACCATTTTCATAATGTTTTCCTTTAAGGCATTACATGCCGTAAATTTTATACCGGTGTTCCATAACCATTCCCAGTCAGCTGACATAATGTTATGTCCAACATCCTGAGCCCACTTAATCATAGCCGATTTAACTGTTTCATCCTGTGTGTTCCATTTCAACAACAAGTTATACATTCTAGATAAATTCTTAGTATTGGGTTCTAACAGTTCGGTTTCTAATTTTGATTTTTCCACCTGGAAGCCGACTTTCCTGTCCTGTTTAAAAAATTCCATTATTTGGCGATATTGGAACCAATTTTCTACTTTATGCTTCAATTTCTCCTGACTTTGTAATTTGAACTTATCTCCATCCTGTTCTAAAATTTCCCAATACTTCGGCCATCCGACCTCCATATTGAGTTTTTTCACTGCTTTAGCCTCCACTGGTGACACCCATCTAGGGGTTTTGTTTTCCAGTAGATCTTTATATCTTGTCCAAACATTAAACAATGCTTTTCTGACAATGTGATTTTTGAAGGCACTGTTAACTTTATCATACCAAAGATATGCATGCCAACCAAAAGCGTTATTGAAACCTTCCAGATCCAAGATGTCTGTATTCTCGAGGAGCATCCATTCTTTGAGCCAGCAAAAAGCTGCTGCCTCATAATACAATTTTAGGTCCGGCAGGGCAAAACCCCCTCTTTCTTTAGCATCTGTCAATATTTTAAATTTAATTCGGGGCTTTTTGCCCTGCCAGACAAATTTCGAGATATCTTTATGCCACCTCTTAAAACATTCCATCTTATCAATAATCTGCAAGGTCTGAAACAGAAATAATATTCTAGGCAATACATTCGTTTTAATTACTGCAATTCGGCCTAACATTGACAGTTTCAAATTTGACCATATTTCTAAGTCTTTTTTAATTTCTGACCAACATTTTTCATAATTGTCCTTATACAAATTCTGATTCTTGGATGTTAAATAAACCCCTAGATACTTAACCTTCTTGACCACAGTCAAACCTGTTTCCTCTTGAAATTTCTCTTTTTCTATATCTGTTAGGTTTTTCCCTAAAACTTTGGTTTTTTGCTTGTTCAACTTAAATCCAGCTACCTGGCCAAACTGTTGTATTATTTCTAATACCTTTTTCGTACTAGTGTTTGGCTCTTGCAAAGTCAATACTAGGTCATCTGCGAACGCTCTTAACTTGTAATGTTTAGCTCCGACCTGCACACCTTTAACCTGCTGGTCGTTTCTTATCATATTCAGCAACACCTCCAGAACTGAAATAAAAAGTAATGGGGAAATCGGGCACCCCTGTCGTGTTCCTTTCTCTATCTTAAGCTCCTCAGTCACAACATTATTTACAATCAGTTTGGCTTTTTGTTCAGAGTATATTGCAGCCATACCATTCTCAAAACCCCGGCCTACCCCCATCCTATGAAGATTCTTCTTCATAAAGCTCCAAGAAATATTGTCGAAGGCTTTCTCCGCGTCCACAAAGATCAGTACTGCTTTAGTGTTTATATTCACCTCTAACTTTTCCAGAATGTCTATTACATTCCTTACATTGTCTGCCAGGTGTCTTTTAGGGAGAAAGCCTGCTTGGTCCTTATGAATCATCTCCATCAAAACTCTTTTGAGTCTTTTTGCCAAAACGTCTGCAAAAATTTTGTAATCCACATTGAGCAATGATATTGGGCGGTAGTTCTTAAGTTGGGTCTTTTCAGTCTCTAACTTTGGTATGAGTGAAATATATGCCTCTTTCCACGATTCAGGTGCCCTTTTTCCTTCGAGAATCTCATTACAAACTTCTCTTAATGGTTGAATCAACCATTCCTTCAACGATTTGTAGTATCTGGAAGTCAATCCATCTGGTCCCGGAGATTTGCCCAGTTGCATATTCTGAATGGCAGCCTCTATCTCTTGTTCTGAGATTCTCTGGTTCAAGTCCATCTTACTTTGATGAGAGATATTTTGTAGTCCATATTTTCCCAGGAATTTGTCTATATCTTCTTCATTTTGCGGGCCTTGAGTGTAGAGTTTTTTGAAATAACTTAAAAAGCAATTTCTAATTTCATTGGGTTTAGATATGTTCTTTCCATCCATCTCTAGGCTTGTAACTGTGTTTAGTTTCTGCCTTTTCTTCAATTGCCATGCCAATAGTTTGCCACATTTATTTGCTGATTCAAAAGTCTTTTGCTTCATTTGCTTTATCTTCCATTCGATCTCTTGGTTCATCAGTTCCATATATTGGGTTTGATATAACTTGATCTCTCTTAAAATGTCCTGAGACTTTGGTTTTGCTCTTAATTTCCTCTCTCCTTCCTTTATCATTTCCAAGATCTTCTCTTTTTTCTCATTTTGTTTTTTCCTCTTTATTGAGTTTTGTTGAATCAAAAATCCTCTCATAACCGCTTTACTTGCGTCCCAGATCATTCTTTTCTCCACGTCGGTCCTCAAATTTATTTCAAAATAGTCTTTTAGGTTCTTTTGGGCCTTCATGAGAATCTCCTTATCTCGAAAGAGGGTGTCATTCATTCTCCATCTAAATTGACCAGTTATTGTGGGTTTCATCTCCATCTTCACGGCGTTATGGTCGGAGCAAGTTTTTGGGCAGATTTCCACTTTCTTAATCTTTGGAGCCAGTCCACTAGTAACCCAGATTTGGTCGATTCTGGTCCAGGTCATCATTGCTTGGGAGAAAAAGGTTCCCTCTCTCTCCAGAGGGTTCCTTGTTCTCCAAATGTCTATCAAGTCCATGTTTTCTGTCATCTCAAAAAAAGTCTTAGGGAGTCTCCCTTCTTTAGTGACTGTTAGTCTTTGTGCCTTGTCCATATTCGTGGAGACCACGCCATTCATGTCTCCCATGATTATCATATTATAATCCAGATAGTCCGTCAAAGTTTCATGAAGCCTCTTAAAGAAGTCAGATTTGCCTTCATTTGGTGCATAAATTCCAACAACTAAAAATTTTTCTCCTTGTACTTGTATCTCCACAGCCAGGTATCTCCCTTGTTCATCTTTAAATATCATTTTTGGAGCCCATTTCTCCTTCACATATATTACAACTCCTCTCTTCTTAACTTTGTCTGATGAGATAAATTCTTGTCCTAGTCTTTTATTTGAAAGTAATCTCCTGTGGGCTCTAGTTATGTGAGTTTCTTGTAAGCATATCAAGTCCAATTGTTCTCTATTCAATATATGAAATACTTGTCTTCTCTTCAGAGGCCCATTGAGCCCATTACAATTCCAACTAAGGAATTGCAGAGCCATCTTGTTATTTTCTTAAGGCTCCTCCAACAGCTCCAAGTTGTTGCTCTTCTTCTGATGGTAGTGGTTTTTGTCCAAACGGGAGGTTCAGGATGTCCAGTGCTCTCCTCTGTTCTGCAAGTACGTCCACAGTCCCCTTCTGTAAGTCCTCCTGGTATTTTGCCAAAAATTTGTCTTTATCTTGAATTGTCTTTATTTTCACTTTCTTTGCCTTGTAGTCAAATGACAGTCCTTGTGGAAACTCCCACCTAAAGCGAATAGTGTTCTTCTTTAGCAAGAGAACCAAGTCCTTGTAGAAGTTTCTTAAGTCCAAAATGTATTTTGGGATATCTTTGAAGATCTGTACAGCTGAATTTCCAATTTGCAGGGCCTTTTCAAAGTGTAATCCTAATATTTTGTCTCTTTCCTCCTTGGATCTGAGTGTGATCAGACAGTCTCTCGGTGTCTTTCTATCTTGCTTTTTACCCAATCTGAAGGCAGTCGTAATTTTGAACTCGTCTTCCTCAAGGTCCCAGCAGCCCGCAAATTCCCGTGTCAAATATTCCACAAGGTTGTCTCTTTCATTCTCTGGAATCAGTCTTAATTTTAAATTCCTTTCTTTCCTCTGTAGCTCCCACAAGGCCAAAGTTGCATCATGCTCATAGACCTTCTTGGCAAGTGGCTCTAACTTCTCCTGTGTCTCTCCGGCAGTGGCTTTGGCCTCCTCGGCAATTTGGCGCGTGGTGGCGTTCTCCTCTACCAATTTATTTATAGATTCTGTATTCTGGTTTAATCTTGCTGATATTTCTGTTAATTTTTGTGTATTCTCTGAAGTCTGTTTTGTCAAAGACTCCAGGGTTTGGTTTATCTTGAGCAGGGCCTCTGTCACAGCTTCCATGGAAGCGGCTGCTCCTTTGTCTTGACCTGTTGTTCCTGCTGATCCGGCTGTTACGCCTGAAATTGAGCCTCTTTTCTTTGCCTGTTGCAGCTGCAACTGTTGTTGTTGTTGTTGTTGCTTGATCTTGGCTCTTGTGACTATCTCTTCTTGTGGGCCACTCATGTCAAGGTCAATTCCCACGGGATTTGTTCTCCCTTGGAAAATTCCACTGTCTTAAGCCGTGCCGAACTTTACTTTATCCTCTAGAGGGAGCAAATCAAAATGGCCATAGAGCAAAATTTCCAAATACCAAAACAAAGGAGACAGTCCAAAAAGTGAGAAAAAGGGAGATAGCACAGTCAAAGTCAATGTTACTAAGTACTTATAACTTCAGATTGCCACAGTTGCCCAATTTATACTGTTTCTTCTTATAATATGCAATAGTCAGGCAGTATAGAAACTTTGTATCCAAGTATCACTTCACAGGGAAAAGTCAGTTCAGTGTATTAAGAAGGCAGACCGTTTCGCACTTTCAAACAGATGAGACAGCAGAGGTTTTTTTTCCTCCAAATAAATCATGCAGTTAATAGTCAGATTCACCTCCCCTCTGCCCTGCTTGCTAGAGGGGAGATCAAAGGTTTAAATGTCCGGTTTAGCTGATCAAAAGACGGATTTAAACGGATGCAGGTTTAGAGCTCCGTTGCTTTCGCTTTCATGCAGTCGGGGGGAGGCAGACTTCCTTTGTTTAAATCTCCCCCGTTTTTAGCCCAATTTTTAAAATTGAAAGAGTCCCGGTTATTTTTCAGTTCTTACTCACGGGGAATCGGTTCAAATTTTCCTTTCAGGAAGGAATCGGCGCTCTCCGCTTATGGCGACGCGGCTTCACTTCGCAGGCTGGGTAGCGACTCTCAGCACCGCGCTCACTCCCGATGTCGATCCGTAGCCTTTAAAAAGGCTCTTTCACGGTACCGGGGGGCGCGAAGGTGCCCACCGAGTCTCCTTGTTCTCAGGCTTCAGCGCCTGAGATTTTAGGGGTCCCCCGCTTGCCGTAGCGGGTAAGACCCGAACTTGCGAAGCAGTCCTTCTCCGGAGCTCGGAGCTAGGACCGCCATTAAGCGCTGGCACCGACCTTCATTTTTGCGTTACGAAAGGACAAGCATATAAACAGGGTAGGCAACCTAAGGCCCAAGGGCCACAAGCGGCCCATGGGGGTCATTTAACCGGCCCATGAGCTGCCCCCAAACCGAGCCACCTGTTTGGCGGGTCCCCACACACTGCGCTAAACAAGCACAGTGCAGTGCAGTGCAGGGACTCGCTTCCGCAGCGCCGAAAATTGTGCCTGCGCAGATGCTCACACACACAATCTGGCCCACGGAGAGATCTCCACTGGAGTGAACCAGCCCAGGCGAGGTAAACCTTGCCGACCCCTGATATAAAGCATGCAAGATAAAGTCCCATCTCCCCACTCACCCCCAAATATCCCACGTCTACAATTCAGTTCCCAAAAAGAAAAAGGTATGAAATATACTGGGAGTCGGGTGTGGATTTCATGCTCTTTATTCAGCTTGTGGTAGTGAGGAATGGAAGTTCCCCCGAAATGGCTGCTTTATATACATTATTTACACAATGGGCCCCACGTGATTGGCTAATTCTCCTGTAGGCCAATCAAGTTACGGATTCACTTCTACCTGGAGTTGGATTGGATGGCTCCTGCGGACCAATCAGACTGCTGCATTCTGAATCCTGTTGTTCTAGGACCAATCAGACTGCTGCTTTTTGGATCCTATTCAACTCAGTACATAACAAGCTAATTAAGAGCAAAGTTCATTTGTTGGAGTTTGGATAGTTGTGATGGTTGGTTGTTGTTGTTGTCTCGTCTTACTTTAAACAGAGAAGACCATGCGTGGCTGGTGGGATTGTGCTTCTACTGTCTTTAATGAACTGAATAAACATATACCATGCTTTCTCAGAATAACTTTGGCTCTCGTGGGATTTTTTTGAGTTTTGCATTTAAGATTAACAGTCTGCAGCCGAAGCCTGAGTTGGGGAACAGGGCTGCTGTTTAGCGTGGCACCTTATGCACCACCCCAAAAGTAGAAACACATCACAAAGGAGGCAGGTTTAATCGCATTACATGGGCGTAGTGGGTGATGGAAAACCCTCCCGAGTAGTGAGAGTCCTGTCTCTGCAAGGCTCCCTTGAGCCCAGGGCCGGTCCAAGACCTTTTGCCACCTGAGGCAAATCACAAAATGGCACTCCCCACTAGCACTAGGGAAGAAGGGTGAGTAAAGATCTAAATCGGGAACAAGAGGAGAATAAAGCTCTACATCAGGATTTGCTGCCCCTGTGGATCTTGCCGCCTGAGGCTGTCACCTAACTAACCTTGTCTCATGGGTGGGCCGGCCCTGGCTGAGCTTTGCCCGGCACCTACACTGCCCTTTGGGCATCAGGCAAAGACCATTTGGTTTCTCTAGGGCTTAGAAAAGAAATTAAACCTTAAGTGGATTGCAAATCCATGCTATTTTTTATCTGCTGTTTTTTAGTTTTTACTCTGTGATATTTTTCTCGCATTCTCTTGTGCTTTTCTTGTATATAAATCACAACAATAAATCCTTTTTGAAGGGTGTCATAAAAAATGTATTAAGCTTCAAACTCTACACTTTTTCCAGGGTTTTAGGTATGAGGTCTTGCAGAACAAGGCCTGGGGTTTGTGACCTGAGACATGAAACACACGTACAACACTTCTGAACCATAGCCACTGTTTGCCTATGAAGGAGAACCTCTGGCCCTCCAATGATTACTGGACTTCAGCTCCCGTCAGCCCCAGCCGTATGGTCAATGGTTAGAGAGGACAGGAGTTGCAATCAAACAACACCTGGAGGCCCACAGACTCCCGATCTCGGAACTACATCTTCTGTAACAAGGTGTTTTTAAGCTGGCAACCGTTCAACGTGATGGGAATCCAGTTTTGGGGATCCTCTTCATGATAGGAGCCCAGGTTTGGTGCACCCATTGAAGTCCTTAGAAAGGTACAGATTTGATAGCTGTGATGGCTATGTTCTGCTTCTGCAGTTGGAGACAGCAGTGCTTCAGAATCCTAGTTGCTGGGAACTGGAGAAGGCTCCTGTGTTCGAATCCTGCTTGCGGATTTCTCACAGGCGTCTGGTTCAGTGTTTCCCAACCGGTGTTCCGCGGCACACTAGTGTGCCGCCAGACGTTGCCTGGTGTGCCGTGGGAGGGAGGCGGGCGAGGCGGGCGGCGAGAGGCGGGGCGGCGGCAGCGAGGAGAGGCCGCCCAGCGCGGGGCTCTCGCCGTCTGCCTGCCTGGCTGCCTGCGTGGCGCTGACGTCACGGGGCTGTAACGTGCCCCACATAGGCACACGTGGGGCGGCGAGCGAGCTCCCTCCCACATCCCATCGCCGGCTCTGCACCAGGCGGTAGAGCTCGGCGAAGTCGCCGCGCTGGAAGGCCAGCAGCGTGCGCGCCTTGGCCAGGCTCTTGCCCGCCTGCGCCTCCAAGCACGTCGCCTCGGCGTCGGGCGGCAGCGAGCCCAGGAAGCGGCCCAGCCGGCCGGGGTCGCCCACCTGCAGCAGCGCCTCGCACGCGCACGAGACCTGCTCCGCCGAGAAACGCGGCGAGCGCGGAGGATCGGGCGCGGCGGAGGCCAGTCCCGTGCTTGGAGAGGACGCAGCAGCCGTCGCCAAACCCGATCCTCCTCCTCCTGCTCCGCCGCCGTCCTCTGGCTCTCGGCCAGGAGGAGCCTGCAGCGACGGGGCGGGCGCCGAAGTTGGCAGAAGTTGGCGCGCCTCCTCGGCAGCGCCTTCGTCCTCCTCCTCCTGCCTCTGCTCTCCTCCGGCGGCGGGGGCGCGCCGCCCTCCCCGGCCGGGGGGCTCGGCGGGGCCCGCGGGGAAGGAGGCCATGTTCGCGGCGCGCGGGATCGCGGCCCCCCTCGCCCGCCTCCGGCCCGCTCCCCTCCCCCTGCGTGCTGCCCTAGCCATGCGGGTCTCCTCCCCCTGTGCCGCTGTCCCCTTTCCACATCCTAGGAGCCGCGGTCCGCCTACCGCCCCCGGGCCGCGGCGCGGCTCCCAGCCCGGGCTGGCCTCCGCCTCCTGGGACGCGCGCCCACCCCCGCGGCCCCCCAAACTTCGGAGCAACTCTCCAGACACTTCTCCCCCGCCTCGGTCTCCCTCCTTTCCACTTCTCTTCCCCCCTTCCTTCCCTCTTTCTTTCTCTTTCTCTCCCACCCGCCTTTCCTTCTATTAACTTTCCTTTCCCCTCCCTTCGTCCTTCCTACTTTTACTCCTGGGCTCCTCCCCCCTTTGCGCAGCCACAAATCAATCTCTCTCTCTTTTTTCCCCTCTCTCTCTTCTTTGCTCAGACGCAAAAAAGCGCCGCTTTTTGGAAATCCGGACTGCTGTCCCCGCTGAAACGATACTTTAAAAAAGGAAGAACCCACTGGCTCTTATTTCTGTTTAAAGCAGTAGATCCCGAACTCTTTTGGCCCACTGCCCCCTTGGTTCCACATCCCCCAGTGTCCCCTATGCTTACTCTATAGAAAGCATTACCGGGGTTAACGCGGCTCGCTAAGGAAGATATTAATAGAATTCTGCATTTGGGGGGGGGAGACCCTAACAGTCATCTACCATTACCTTCTATGCTGTTACTTTTTTTTTTTTTTTTTTTTACATAAGTAAAAAGTGACCTTTCCCCATCTGGCATGGTGGTGTGCCTCGAGATTTTTTTCATGAAACAAGTGTGCCTTTGCCCAAAAAAGGTTGGGAAACACTGGTCTGGTTGGTCCCTGTGCTGGTCCCAGGGGGTTACCGTGCGGCGTGGTCCGAGTTCAGTCCGAGGTCGAGGGTGTGGTATGGAGGCTGTCCGTCAAGGCTGAAGTGGGGTCCAAGGCAAGGAGTCAGGTGAGGTCAGGAACTCTAGCAGAAGAGCAGGATAGGGTGCTACCAACAATGTTGGTCCCGCAACCCAGGACTTGGCTGGCTGGCTTTTATCTGCCCCGAGGCATAGGGCAGCCCTGGTCCACAGGTGACCCGCCTCTCCTGGCCTGGAGAAGAGCACTCCTCTTGCGGGAACTTAGTTCCCCCCGCCTCTCTGCCCTGAGCCTCTGCAGCTCAGGAGAGGCTGGAGGGTTACCGGACACAGAGGCAGCCTCCTCTTCCTCTGACAGGGCTGGGAGAGGAGCACCTGCAGGCAATGGGTCCTCCATCACCTCAGGAGCCAGAGCAGACTCAGCTGGTGCCTGCACCTGAGGATCCGGCACAGGTGAGGACCCTTCAGGTTCAAGCCCCTGCCCCGGCTCAGCCGGCCCTTGAGGCGGGGACTCCTGTGCAGGCTGGGATTCCTCAGGTTCAGCCTCTGAATCCGATTCCCAGGCAATCACAGTCCCTGTGTGAAGCGGATGCTGTACCAGTCGGGCCATTGCCCTGATCCAGCAAGCGCTTCTCATGTTCTTATGATGCTGGTACTCACCAGGTTTCAAGGATGCACACTAAGACATTTGGAGATCAAAGGAGGACAAGGGCAAACAGCCGGTTGTGTTCCACCATCTCAGATCCCAAGGACTCGGACTCAAATGCACGTCCCACTTGGTAATAAAGGAGAACCATAAAACCAGGACTTTAGCATGTGGAGGAGGTCTTTGCAGCAATTAGCCCCTTTGAAAACGCTTGTCAGAAGGGAAGGAGGTGCTCACAGCTTCGGGGATGATTAGAGTTAAGAACAGGTCAGGTCAGTGCGACGCACGGAGCCGGAAAATTGTACCAAGCGGTGGAAGTGAAGCAGCTTGTTTCTGATAACAGAACGGAGTCTCAGGTGAGTCAGCAGTGAGGGAGAGAATCTAGAGAGCTGATAAGAGCAGGTGGTGGATGTGATTGACAGCTGAGAGTGCCTTCAAAGGTCAATGCAAATATGTAGCATCTGTGCGCGAATGCCTAGGTGTATTCCCCATAACGCCGATGCCAAATGAGGACAGAGCAGGGTGTTTAGGAAGCAGGGCTAAGCCGACACTCTGCACGGCTTCTGAGTCTTATATAAAGTGGGTGTGTTGACTGTTGAACTGCGTTAAGGTCCCATAAAAGTGATGGCCGTTGGCATCCATCCGTCTCAGGAGACAATGGAGGAGTGCGCTTTTGAGGATGAAGTCAAGTGGTTGGAAGGTTGCATCGCCTAACGGGGCGGTAGAGACAGAAGCAGGAGAGATATGTTTTGTTGCAGCTGGGGAGTACAAGATTTAAAGGTAAAGGTAAAGGAACCCTTAACCGTTGGGTCCAGTCGCGGACGACTCTGGGGTTGCGGTGCTCATCTCACTTTACTGGCCAAGGGAGCCAGTGTTTGCCCGCAGACAGCTTCCGGGTCATGTGGCCAGCATGATTAAGCCACTTTTGGCAAACCAGAGCAGCGCACAGAAACGGCATTTACCTTCCCACTGGAGCGGTACCTATTTATCTACTTGCACTTTGACATGCTTTCAGACTGCTAGGTTGGCAGGAGCAGGGGCCGAGCAATGGGAACTCACCCCATCGTGGGATTCGAACTGCCGACCTTCTGATCGGCAAGCCCTAGGCTCTGTGGTTTAGACCACAGCGCCACCTGTGTCCTTTAGTGCCAGATTTATGTATAAGCTAAACATGCTACAGCTTAGAGTCCCACTCTCTTGGGCACCCTCCCCAAAAAAATTTAAAGGGGGGGAAAACTGGATGTACATTTCCAAAATATAAGATAACAAACAAATAAAATAAAACCTACATACAGCAACAGTGTTTTGTGTTGTGTAGGCCCCTATGATGTAAGTAATGGGTCCCACCTGCTAGCCTGCTCCCTAAAATATCACTGGTTTGCTCATTTCTATATATAGGGTGCCTACATTCTGCATGGACTGGCTGCACGGCAACACGTGCAAATAGCTTTAGATACCTATCAGGTCCATAAATTACCATATAGCATATATTCAACACAAAAAAAACAGCGGCAATTTGTTGTTGAAAAAGGACAGCTGGACATATAAAGTGCCCCATTACCTTCAGTAGCTTAGGGCCTCATCAAACCTAAATCCGGCCCTGCAGCTGGGGCAGAGGAAGGCACCCAGCTGTTAAAGGCTCGAGTCAGGTGCATGTCAGCAGCAAGAAATAATAAATCTCCGAAGGCCAGGGGAATTAAAAACTTATTCAAGGAGGTCTTGCCCCAATGACGCTGTTATGAGGACTGAAAGTCTTGGCCTTCTTCTATCTGACAGACCTTCAAATATTTGTTGTTGTTGTTGTTGTTGTTGTTGTTGTTTAGTCATTTAGTCATGTCCGCCTCTTCATGACCCCCTGGACCAGAGCACGCCAGGCACTCCTGTCCTCCACTGCCTCCCGCAGTTTGGTCAAACTCATGTTGGTAGATTCGAGAACACTGTCCAACCATCTCATCCTCTGTCATCCCCTTCTCCTTGTGCCCTCCTTCTTTCCCAGCATCAGGGTCTTTTCCAGGAGTCTTCTCTTCTCATGAGGTGGCCAAAGTCTTGGAGCCTCAGCTTCAGGATCTGTCCTTCCAGTGAGCACTCAGGGCTGATTTCCTTAAGACAGTGTTTCCCAACCGGTGTTCCGCGGCACACGAGTTTGCCGTGAGACATCGGCTGGTGTGCCGCGAAATGCCTGGAGGGAGGCGGGCGAGTCGGGCGGCGAGAGGCGGGGCGGCGGCGGCGAGGAGAGGCCGCGCCTCCTGCTGCTGCCTGGCGCTCCTCCTCGCAGCCGGCAGCGCTGCCTGGGCGCCTCCGTGCGACTCTGCCTCGCTGGGTTTGGTCTCCCAGCAGAGACGGGTCACACGCGCACCTCCCTCCCTCCCTCAGCCTGCGCGGAGGGAGAGCCAGAGAGAGGCATCGCTCCTGCGCGGCGGGAGAGGGAGCAGCCGGAGCGATGCCCCAAACGAAGGCATGGGACCAGAGGGGAAATCCTCTCCGAGGAGGATTGAGCGCAGCTGAGAGAAGCCTTTCGAGGAGCTGCCGTGTCCCCTGGAAACCCCCTTCCCAGCTCTGCCTGCCTGCCTGCCCAAAGCTTGGAGGTTCCCCGGCAAGGGGGAGGGGAAAAACTTTCACTTTTGTGCGTCCCTCCCGGCGTGACGCTGCGCGCTGACGTCACGGGGCGGGGCTTTAATGGTGGTGTGCCGCGAGATTTTTTTTCAGTAAACAGGTGTGCCGTTGCCCAAAAACGTTTGGGAAACACTGCCTTAAGAATGGATAGGTTTGGTCTTCTTGCAGTACATGGGACTCTCAAGAGTCTCCTCCTCAAGTATTTGGAGAGTGCCAAATACGCCAGTCCCCACACAGCCTTCTCTTCTCTAGGCCAGGGTTTCCCAAACTTGGGTCTACAGCTGTTTTTGGACTACAACTCCCATCATCCCTAGCTAGCAGGATCAGTGGTCAGGGATGATGGGAGTTGTAGTCCAAAAAAAGCTGGAGACCCAAGTTTGGGGAACTCTTCCTAAGCTAAGCATACTCTGCTTCTTCAAACTTTCCTCGCAGGACTTGTTTTCCATTCCACCTGACTTCTTTGTTGCCCCTCTACAAACCAGTTCTGGCTGGTCTCTAAAATATGGCACTTCGAGCTGAACACAGGAACTTGGTTCTCATCCAGTGGGTTCTTCTGAGAATAAGAAGCTACCAAATCTCATGAAAATCGCCTGCACTTTCATTAAGTGGTCACTGTGAATGTTCAGGATAGACATTGTTTTTGTCAACGTTTTTTTTTAAATTCAGCCAACAATCCTTGGCTGAACAATAAAGAAAGCAAAGAGTTGTTTCATCCAAACTTTACTGTTTTCAGTTTTGGATTACGTATTTTTTGGGGGGAGGCAGTCCTGTGTATCTCTGCACAAGGAAGATAAAGACAAATCCTGTCGTGAACAAGCTGTCAATTATCCAAAGATTTATTCATTTAGATTACAGCTCCTCCTGTGTCTCAGGCTCAGGAATGGATAATTGGGCCTGTCAGCCAATTAAAATTTGTGAAGATTAGCCAATAAATCAATTAAGTCAAAAACTGTTTAGTGAGTGGGAAAGGTAACCCTGGCAAGAGATTAGAAGACACTAATTATGTTCAGAATCTGTCCTTGATTCGCCTCCCAACCACATTGCAACTTTTCACACTGGGTCATTTGGGCCCAATTCACGTATTACTTTTTAAATGTTTACTTAAAAGGTAACATATGAATGCGACAAACACCATGCAGTGCAGATTCATTGGGGAGGTGAACTCTTGGCTGCAATTCTCTATTGCAGGGGTAGCCAATGTCACCACATCTTCCAGAAGTTTTCAACTACAACTCCCAGCATCCTTGGCAATTGTCACTGGGGCTGATGGAAGTTGTAGCTGAAATACCCCCGCCTCAACAGCAGACCACGTTTCTTTCTGTGTGAAACAGCCTCATGAGTTCATTCAGAGATAATGGCTCGACATAATGGTAACAGCGGTGAGTAAAGAGACCCTCAATAACCTGGGTTTTTATTTATTTAACTTCATATTGGTTTTGATGGTACAAAGCTGTGGTTCTCAAATTTTTTTCTCTGGGCCACCTTCAGGGGGGCAAAGTTTTTCTCCTTGTTTGCTGTAACTCTTGAAACTCTGTGAGTAAAGTAGCCACTTGTTTGCGAAGCCAAGTCTCTGTGATTTATTCTAGCCTAAGTATTTTTGTGGAGAACATTTGTTTTTAACGTGTGATATTTTATTGTATTTTTGGCTTTTATGGAAGCCGCCCAGAGTGGCTGGGGAGGCCCAGCCAGATGGGCGGGGTATAAATAATAAATTATTATTATTATTATTATTATTGTTGTTGTTTAAAGGCGGATGAGGGCAGATGTCAATCTAAACAACTTGTAATGTGCTCAGAGCAATCGCCTTTGTGCTAATCCTACTACAAGAGAGTAAGAATCACTCTCCAGGCAACAGTCCAGGGTCCATAACTGTTAAGAGTGCCATGGTAGCTTGGACCAGGCACTATCACTCTGCCTGAGCCTACCTCACAGGTTAGCTGTGTGGATAAAAGGTGATGGGATAATGTAACCCCACCCCCAAAGCTCTAAGGAACAAGGGTGGGATAAAAATATTTATTTGTGTGCTTGTTTGCTTATTGCCGCATTTATATCCCACCATTTTCTCCAAGGAGTTCAAGGCAGGGTACATGGTTCACCCCTCCTCATTTAATCTCCGCAACAACCCTGTGAGATGGGTTAGGCCAGGCATAGGCAAACTCCGGCCCTCCAGATGTTTGGGACTACAATTCCCATCATCCCTAGCTAACAGGACCAGTGGTCAGGGATGATGGGGATTGTAGTCTCAAAACATCTGGAGGGCCGAGGTTGAGGAAGCCTGCTCTAACCACTATGCCACGCTGGCTCTCGTGGCTACATATTCTGACCTCCCAAACTAACCACAGCTGCTGGTTGTGAAAAAGTATCATGGATTGCTTACTCATAAGGACTCCCATGTCTGGTACCAGGTCAAGAGCGCTATTTCTTGCAGAAGCCCGTCACCCCTTCAGGACAGGAGGTTTGTGTGATAACGCAGACATGCTTGCAGTGTTTACTTCTATAACATTAGATCCAGCCGTGTAGCTCCCGGGGCAGCTTATGGGGGATTAAAGCGTAGAAGCAAATCAGTGTCAAAATTTTTTGTTATGTACTGTATTGAGTTGAATAGGATCCAAAATGCATCAGTCTGATTGGTCCTAGAACAATAGGGTCCAGAATGCAGCTGTCTGATTGGTCCACAGGAGCCACCCAATCCAGCTCCAGGTGGAAGTGAATCTGCAACCTGATTGGCCTACAGGAGAATCCCAGAATTAGCCAATCACGTGGGGCCCATTGTGTAAATAATGTATATAAAGCAGACATTCTGGGGAAACTTCCATTCCTCCTCACCACTATGAGCTGAATAAAGAGCATGAAATCCACTCTCGACTCCGAGTATATTTCACAATTAAAACGCCCTAACCACTGCACACCAGCATGATCCGGGGCAGCAATAAGCTCAGCAAGGATTTCATGCAGCAAAGCTCTGTTGAAACATGGAAGTCTGAAACAGCCTCTGAAAAGAAGTCCATCAGCAGACCACCCGTGTCTCCTTAAAGAAGGGACTCTGCAGGGAAGGGTTCCTGCACACATGCAATGACAGCGAAGGCCCCTGAGGCATGCCACAGGAAGAAGACACTGGCCCAGCTACCCCACACCGTGGGGGCAACCTCCCTCTGCTCCCCACGCTAAGACACAGAGCTGCTTTTAAAATCAACGTAAATATGCAAGCCCAGATCTCCAAAATCTCGGCTAGTTTGGCCCCCAAAATATCCAGCGATCCATGTTTCCCAACCCCACATGTGTGTGTGGTGTTGAACTCCCCCCAAAAGAAGAGGATACGAAACCTGTGGGATCAGAGATTCTCAGAGGACTGGAGTAAATATATGAATTATTTGAAAAGCAATTGTAATCAGCAGATTACGCTAGTAGGATTGCAAGAAGGACTATGCGAAATATTGCAGAGAAAACTATGGTAAGAATTATCAGTGAAGGAGTATTAAATGTAATACTGAAAATAATGAAATGCAGATTAAGTGATATAGACTGGGAAATCTTCAGATGCAGTTGATGGAAGTCCAAAGCACTGTATAAGATAAGAAAGTATGTTATATGATTTTTGGGAATTATTTGTAAAAATCAATAAAAATATTTTTTTTAAAAAAAAGAAGAGGAGGAAGAGGGGTGAGGACACACTGAAATCAGAGTAAACAGTGATTTGTAAATGCCTTGAGTGGGACTACTTCTGGGGAAACAACTGCAGGATCATAAAGGCTGTAGTTCAGGGGCAGAGCATCTATTCTGTACGCAAATAAATAAATAAAAATCCCACATTCAATTACTGGCACCTACAGATAGGGCAGGGGAGGCCTGCCGCCAGCAGACATGGTTACCCCTCTGGGAATTTCTTCCTTGTCAGGTTGCCTCCAGATTATCCGTATTTTGTGAGAGGGACTCAATCACATAATGTGTGTGTTTGACTAGATGGCCTTTTATTTTCTCCCTCTTCCATGCTGTCATTAGGGCGAGGGAAGTGATGGGAACAGCTCTGATGCCATCTAGAGGGCCTTTCGAGTTGTTTTTCGCTCGCAGCCTGGATTTCCTCGCGCAAAGATGTTTTAGATGGCCTAAAACAGTAAGAGGCTGGTGCCACACACCTGAGAGCGTTCGAGGTGGGAAAAGAGGGTAGCAGGAATCTATTTTGAGAGAGAGAGAGAGAGAGAGAGAGAGAGAGAGAGAGAGAGAGAGAGAAGGAAAGCTCTTTGTGGGACAATTGAGAGTTCAGTGAGAGCCAGTGTGGTGTAGTGGTTAAGAGCGGTGGACTCGTAATCTGGTGAACCGGGTTCGCTTTCCCGCTCCTCCACATGCAGCTGCTGGGTGACCTTGGGCCAGTCACACTTCTTTGAAGCCTCTCAGCCCCACTCACCTCACAGAGTGTTTGTTGTGGGGGAGGAAGGGAAAGGAGAATGTTAGCCGCTTTGAGACTCCTGAAGGGGAGTGAAAGGCGGGATATCAAATCCAAACTCTTCTTCTTCTTCTTCTTCAGTGAGCTCAAGGCCCACAATTGTCAGGCGAGGTTCAAACACATGCCAGGTGGAATTCAAACCCAAATTTAGGTTGCACACTTAAAGTTGATTTGGTGCTTTTGTGGAACAAGCCCACTGCCCCTCCCAAAATAAGGCTTTTTGCAATAAGGAAAGTGACAGGAAATCTGTCTTCCAACTGCTTTTCCCCAACTGTCTAAACCTCTGGCTAAGCCTTTTAAAAACAGGTAGGCTCCACCTCTGGCTTTTCTATTGGTCTACCTATTAACCCTTTTTCTCTCCCTCTGTACAGACATTTCCAAAAGAACAGGCAAACGCCACACCCACATTGGGCAAAAGGGATCCCTGCATTGCAGAGAGCTGGAGTCTGGTGGTGCCGTGGTCCTTTCCAACTCTATAATTCTATGATTCTATGAGATTTAAACCAGTGCCTTCCTGATACGTGTCTCAGTCTCTTAGCAACTATGTAACACAAACTGGAAATGCTATCATGGGGGCATTTGAGTCAGTACATGACTTTGTTAACCTTGAGCTCAGCGGGGCTAAAATGGGCGAGAGTCAGAGGGAAGGGTGGGGTTTGGAAATCCAAAGGGGGCCTGATCTTTTTTACTCTGTGTTTAATTTTTATGTTGTTATCACTATGAGAATGGGGAATTCGTGGAAGGGAAATAGGGTCAACCTTAGAAAAAGTATTTTTTTAAAAAATGATTAAGGTACATAAGTTAAAAGTTGATATACAAATCGAACTAAATATAACAACGAATTAAGGGTAAAAATTTAATGTAAATAAACATAATAATAAATTAAGGTTAAGAAATTAGAGATAAGAACTTGTTGGATAAATATTCGGATTTGGAATACAAGAAGGGGAGGTGAGGGGAAGTCGTGGAAAAAAGTTATTGAAAATGGGACTTTAAAGGTTGAATTCTTTTGTTTTTTCTTTTTTCTTTTTGATTTTCTGTACTATTGGAAACTCTAATAAATATTACTTTTTAAAAAAATGGGCGAGAGTCAGATGACAAACTGAGCAAAAGCTCCATAGAAGAATGGAGATGGATGGATGGAGATGTATGTGTGTGTGTGTGTGTGTATATATATATATATATATATATATATATATATATATATTCCTGTGCTGTCAAATATTTGCCATCAGCAAAAAGAAAGGAATTAATTGCTTTATTTGAAGGTTTCTCAATTACAGAAGAGAAATGAATTAGCCAAATTTCACACGGTCATTTCAAACATAACATAGGAAAAGGAGATTGCAGAAAGGCTGAGTAGTTTGTTTCCTTGTCTTGTCTGTCATCAGTTGCAGAAAATGTGGGGCGGAACCCTGTCCTCAAACTACCTTTCCCAGGAAGAGGGTCTAAGAAACTGAGATGAATAATTGTGGCAAGAGGCAGTGCTGGGGGGGGGGGTGCTGTTGCCCAACCCTGGTGAATTTTTGGAGAAAAGCACTAAGATGCATAAATACTATGTTGGGGGGGGATTAAAAAATGTCAGATGATAATGTTATATTAAGCCAGGCTTCCTCAACCGTGGCCCTCCAGATGTTTTTGGCCTACAACTCCCATGATCCCTAGCTAGCAGGACCAGTGGTCAGTGATGATGATAATTATAGTCTCAAAACATCTGGAGGGCCGAGGTTGAGGAAGCCTGTATTAAATTATATGCCAACTATATGGGGTTTGACAAAGGGTCAATGTAAATAGACACTCCATGCCCTTAAAGGTAAAGGTAAAGGGACCCCTGACCATAACCTCCAGTCATGGCCGATTCTGGGGTTGCAGCGCTCATCTCGCTTTACTGGCCGAGGGAGCCGGCGTACAGCTTCCAGGTCTTGTGGCCAGCATGACTAAGCCACTTCTGGCGAACCAGAGCAGCGCACGGAAACGCCGTTTACCTTCCCACCGCAGCGGTACCTATTTATCTACTTGCACTTTGACGTGCTTCTGAACTGCTAGGTGGGCTCTGTGCTAAAAACTGATATTAATTCATTGAAAAGATGGCTTCCTTCATTCAGAAGAAGCAACGTATGAACGGATCGCTTTTAGATCGCTTTTTGTGTATGGTATTTGGAATCCATTCAGGAAAAGTACAATGTCATTTACTGGATTAATTGTATCACTTATGTATTTATATTTTGTTTGAAGACTTGTATTGTATTGGTTATTTTTCCTCTTTATTTTCTTTATTCTTTTTAAATTTTCTTTTATTCATATTTTCACTTTAAAAATGTGAACTTTTAAAGAGGCAGCTGATACTCAAGAATATTGGTTTTCTTTTTTAAAAAAACCACCTGGATGTCAATCAGAGATTAATTTGTAATATATGCAGCAACGGGAAAACATCATGGACTTATCTAAGAGCGAGAGTGGGAAGCCATTCCCCCCCCCCAAAAAAAAATCATATCGGATTAATTTTAATCGGGCAATGATTTGTAATAAATTTGGAAAACCAATAAAAATTAATTGGCCAAAAAGTGGACTTATTCTGGTTAGGAAACTGATGGGGAACTGCATTTAAAAGTGTGGGATAAATTGCTGATTAATGGGAATACGTATAACCGCCAAACAAACCAATCAAGATGAACGTTCATTGTCGATGAACAACCCCCGCCCCCCAAAAATAACCCAAATCAGAACATATGCTCAATAAAGACATCCTCAAAACTCTGGGTAAGTGAAACACAATGAATGCTCCATAAACTGGTCATCTAGAATAGCCCTAAGTAAGATCAGGATGGGAAACCTTTAAAATATTTCTTAAAAGCACTTTTCAGTTGAACAGCTCTTTCCCGCCACCAGAGGGCCTTGTGGAGCAACTGGAAACGGATTTGGGTGGTCCTGGAAGGAAACGATTCAGACCGATCCTGTCCTGTTGCGGCCTCTGAAGTCCTTGCAGCTGCCTCCAAGACCCGTTTCTTCAATTACCTGGCAAAAATAAAAGAAGCAGAGCATCTTTCTCTGTGTGCCTTTTGCTCCTTAAGCCCCTCTGCTGCTTCTGCTGCTAGCGAATATTTCTCCGTGCCATTTCCTTGCTGCTGTCGTCTGGCCACTTCCAGCATCCTCCCCCCCCCCCCCCCCAGCGCTGCTGCCCCCTCCGCCTTAAAGTCGCTCAAGGGCCTCCCTGGCAGTGGCGTTCCAGGCCCTTCCCCAAAACAAACACACCAGACAGTGAAACCCGGATTAATAGGCTTCAGATGTAGGGGAGATTAGAAACAGGCAACAATGGAAATGGCCCATTTAAGAAGAAAGCAAAAAGGAAATAAAACCAATGTAGACTAAGGCAGGTCCAGGGAGTGGGTGGGTTGGAGTGGGAGCTGGAGCTGGAGAAACACAATGAGGAGAAAGTTTAGCCTTCAGGTATTATATTGGTTTAGGATTAAAGTATGTTGAATTGTATAATACTATGGATTGAGATGGGACACGGGTGGTGCTGTGGGTTAAACCACAGAGCCTAGGACTTGCTGATCAGAAGATCGGTGGTTCAAATCCCCGCGACGGGGTGAGCTCCCATTGCCCGGTCCCAGCTCCTGCCAACCTAGCAGTTCAAAAGCACAAAGTGCAAGTAGATAAATAGGTACCACTCCAGCGGAAAGGTAAACGGCGTTTCTGTGCGCTGCTCTGGTTCGCCAGAAGCGGCTTAGTCCTGCTGGCCACACGACCTGGAAGCTCCCTCGGCCAATAAAGCGAGATGAGCGCCGCAACCCCAGAGTCGGCCACGACTGGACCTAATGGTCAGGGGTCCCTTTACCTTTACCTTTATGGATTGAGATTATGATGAAAAGAAAGGAATTTTAGTATTTTGAACTAGTTAATTGTATTAGACAATGAGTATTGGAAAATTGCTAAAATGAGATCTAATGAAAATCAGTTAGGAAGGATTTGAGGAAGTCATTTAATAATGGAAACTAACTTGGATTTTGATTGGGGGGGAATTTATGTCTCTTTGTTTTTCTTTTTATATGTTTTGTTTTTTTGTGTTGTGTTGTATTTGTTATAAACTTGGAAAATTAATTTTAAAAAATGGGGGGGGGGAGAGAAAGAAAGTTTAGCCTTCAGAACGCACAGCAGGTTGCGAGAGATATACCTTTCCATCTTTGCATCCTCCCAGCTATTTGCCCATAGCAGGTAGCTGTTAAAAATTATGGTAATCGCCTGCAACACGCGCAGCCAGGAATATCTAAGAGTCTGGCTTCCTGCGGCAGAGAAGGAGGGTGTTTAAAAGCAGCCGACACAAGGCTTTCCAATTTGCAAGGCTATTGGGCCCAAACACGCAGGTAATTTGAGCAGGTAATTACAAGAACAGGAAAAGGGAAATTATGGAATGGGTGCAGGATAGTGGGCACGGGGGCTGACAGGCTTGTCTTGCAAGGTCTGTGTGTCAGCGTGGTCAGGATAGTTACAACCGGTAAGATAAGACCCAGATCTGCCATCCCGTCTCCACTCGGAACTGAGAAGGCCATCCATTAAGCCTTCATGGACTGATAAAGGAGAAGGCTTTGTTTATGCTGCTGGGTTTGTGTTATACAGCTCAAGCTAATGGATTTTAGCTAATGGATCCTCGAAGAAAGAATTTGGGAATTTTGGGGCCCGGTTCGGGTGACTGCATAGTCAGGTTTTTTATATATAAAAGAATCTCAGAGAACCAGGCAACCGAGAGAACTCAATAGACACAGAATCTGAGCATCTGTTTACGAGGTGGAAGAAGCAGATGATAGCATCCAGCTGTCATGAATGCTTTAGCCATCATTCCTGCATTGCAGGGGGTTAGACTAGATGACCCTCAGGTTCCCTTCCGACTCTACCATTCTATGATTCTAACCTGAAAGAGCGTCTAGCTGGCTGGAACAGGAGCACTCCGCTCTGCAACATTTTGTTGCAGTCCCCGCTTGATATTAGCAGTACTCCTGTTTTTTATAGTGGCTGACACTCAGTTAAAGAAATCTAAGCTGATGATTCAATTAAACTATTGATGCAATTTGCATGAATTGGCCCACAGGTAAAAGTAATTGTCCTGAAGCAAGAAGCATGACCTCCTTTGTTTTCAGATTGAAGAACACCTGGGTTGTAGCAACGACACCGTCTCAGAAGATGCGTCTGTTCCTGTGTGACAGCAGTGGAGAAATGGCTGTTTTGCAAAGGGGCTGCATGTTATCTGTGGTTTTTAGAAACTCTTGTTTAAGCATCTCTCTCAGCTGTCTGATTATCGTATTTTTTGCTCTATAAGACGCACCAGACCATAAGACGCACCTAGTTTTTGGAGGAGGAAAACAAGAAAAAAATATTCTGAATCCCAGAAGCCAGAGCAGCAAGAGGGATCACTGCGCAGCAAAAGCAGCAATCCTTCTTGCTGTTCTGGCTTCTGGGATAACTGCGCAGCCCACATTCGCTCCATAAGACGCACACACATTTCCCTTTACTTTTTAGGAGGGAAAAGGTGAGTCTTATTGAGCAAAAAATACGGTAATTTGAAGACTCCTTTTAAGTGGGCTAACTGTGCAGTCCTACACATATGTTCTCAGAAGTTAACCTATTGAGTTCAGTGGGATTTAAGGTAAAGGGACTGTTAAGTCCAGTCGTGGATGACTCTGGGGTTGTGGCGCTCATCTCGCTTTATTGGCTGATGGAGCTGGAGTACAGCTTCCGGGTCATGTGACCAGCATGACTAAGCCACTTCTGGTGAACCAGAGCAGCGCACGGAAATGCCATTTACCTTCCCGCCGGAGCGGAACCTATTTATCTACTTGTACTTGACGTGCTTTTGAACTGCTAGGTTGGCAGGAGCAGGGACCGAGCAACGGAGGGGATTCAAACCGCCGACCTCCTGATCGGCAAGTCCTAGGCTCTATGGTTTAACCCACAGCGTCACCCGCATCCCTCTCAGTGGGATTTACTCCTGCGTAAAAGGATGTAGGATTGCATCCTAAAATTAACCAATTCACCACAGTCAATTAACCGTCTTCTTCTTAATCATGAATGTATAATGCACCTTATTCTAAGTTCAGATCAGCAAGAAATTCAAACTTAAAGAACCGTAGCTTTTGCCACCTGGCTGTAGGGCAAGCATATGCGCTGAATGGAAGCCTGTTAAAATGTGGAAGATGTTTCCTGGCACCTTGTAACCATTTCCCAGCAAATAAAGTTTTGAAGTTTTGTGTTTTCCCCCATGAGCTCTCAAATGTACAAGACCCATCTGCCAGAGATTGAAGATCTACCATCTGTATGGGGAGGAGAAAGCAAACCCCCTTCTGCTTTTCGGAGCTCTCCATCCTTATACAAATTATAATAATAATAATAATAATAATAATAATAATAATAATAATAATAATAATAATAATAATAGGCTCCCCCCCCACTTCACCCCACTCCCAGTGCATAAACTGAAAACACCAAGAAATAATGTAAGAAGAGAATGGAAAGGTGAGGGGGAAACAAATACTTTCTGAATATCGACAGTGTCACTATATCAGATAATGGAACTCTGTAGGCCTCTTAAGCAAGCACCTGCCTCTAGCAGACAGGTAATTGTTGGGAGCAAAACACTTATGAAATATTGTCTCCTCCAAAGATAGAATTGCACTTACAACCCTACAAATTTCTTTTCTCCAAGGCAGTGTGTTGAAGGGAAAGGTTCAACAGGCAAACAATGTGTTTACCATCCAGTGTTTAATGGCAGAAGCGTCCGGTCTTTAGCCGTGTTGCACGCCACCCCTCAATCTCCGAGCAGTGTAAGATTCCAGAGGTTCCAGGCACTTACGCAGGATTCGGTTTTCTTGTGATGAAGGACAGTGGGGACTGTGGTGCCTTTAGGATATCTGGTTTATTTGCACATATATACAGCCTGAGCCTACGATGGAGGGGCTCACAGCACTAACACCCCAGAAGGTCTCCCATAGTTGCAGCCTTGGAATCAGGCAGAAATCAAGCATGGCTCTCTCTCTTTCTCTGGCTTCTACCTGCTTCTACCTGCATTCACACAACTCTAGCTTTTGTCTTTGTCACTACCAGACAGGTGAGGGAGGAGGCCCCTTTGGTACACAGCAACCCCTTTAGGGGGTAACTACGACTCTTGCCTGGCTAGTTCAACAATGGGATCCTCCATTTGATTTTAACCCTTGCTGGATCCAGGACCCCAAGGAACTGCAAGGGACTCAGGAGTCCTGCAGGCTAAGCCCTCAAACACACAACACTGTTTAGTGCAGAGCATACCCAGTGGTACCTTGGGTTACAGACACTTCAGGTTACAGACGCTTCAGGTTTCAGACTCCGCGAACCCAGAAATAGTACCTCGGGTTAAGAACTTTGCTTCAGGATGAGAACAGAAATTGTGCTGCTGCCGTGGGAGGCCCCATTAGCTAAAGTGGTACCTCAGAGCAAAACACCCAACGACATGTAATATTTCTTTTGAGCATTCCTAGAAGGCCCAAACAGACTGAGTCCAGGATACCCAGCGTAGGGATGTCAGATTCAGATGGGTTGTGAGACTAAGCTCACCGTTTAAGAGATACACAGTGGATGCACTCCAATATTTTCACCCAAATCTCCCTTCTTTGGACAGGTGGGAGGTCAGTGCTCGATTGGCCAGTCACATACCCTCCAACATTTCTCTGAAGAAAAAAAGGGACGTCCTATTCAATAATAATAATAATGATAATGATAATATTTATACCCCACCCATCTGACTGGATTGCCCTAGCCACCCTGGGTTGCTTCCAGAATATATAAATACAGTGGTACCTTGGGTTACAGACGCTTCAGGTTACAGACGCTTCAGGTTACAGACTTTGCTAACCCAGAAATAGTACCTCGGGTTAAGAACTTTGCTTCAGGATGAGAACAGAAATCGTGCGGCTGTGGCGTGGCCCATTAGCTAAAGTGGTACCTGAGGTTAAGAACAGTTTCAGATTAAGAACGGACCTCCAGAATGAATTAAGTTCTTAACTTCAGGTACCACTGTACTGGGCTGAGCAAGCCAGAAACACAAGTCTATTCCATGAGGACTGGTGGCTTGAACCCACCAATGAATTAAAGCGTGCACACACTCCGGAAGCACACAATTCAAATCCCCCAAATCCTAGGCAACGTGTTTTGAAGTTTCTCCTGCTAACGTCACCTTAGTCATTTAGGGAGTCATTTGATCTCACAATTCCTTCGCTGCTAAGGTAATGATAGACTTAATGACTACCATTGTGGCTATGGCGATGCTAGAAGAGGCCTCAAAATGTGTTGCCTGGGATTTGTGGAATTGGAAATGCTTAGCTTAATTGTTGTGTGGCGCCGGTGCTCTTTGTGAAGGCGGCAGCTGGGGAGGGAAGGGGTTAAACTTCATCCCTGCCACTGCAATCTCCATGAAGATCCCCCCCCTTTGGGGTGGGAGGGAAGTGAGCTCCATTTTCCCCAAGCCTAATTGCTAAGGAGGGTGTGTGTGTGTGCATTTGTGTGTATGAATGTATGCACATGTATGTGTGGGTGTAAGAGAGAGGAAAAAGGAGCTGAATGGGAGTATACATGTGTGAATGAAATAATGCCTGGGCGGTGTTGTGTATCATGTATGCACAGGGGGCTTCAGGGGAGAGGAGAGGAGGGGGATATTTCATTGCACAAACAGCAGTCCATTGTACGGTGATGAATCAAACACCTCTGAGAAGACCACAAGCAGGATATGAGTACAATGTTGGAGGATGGATGGCAGCTAACGGATTGAGGCTGAATCCTGACAAGACAGAAGTACAGTGGTACCTCGGGTTACAGACGCTTCAGGTTACAGACTCCGCTAACCCAGAAATAGTACCTCGGGTTAAGAACTTTGCTTCAGGATGAGAACAGAAATCGTACAGCGGCTGCGCAGCGGCAGCTGGAGGCCCCATTAGCTAAAGTAGTGCTTCAGGTTAAGAAAAGTTTCAGGTTAAGAATGGACCTCCAGAACGAATTAAGTTCTTAACCTGAGGTACCACTGTATTCTTTCTGGGGGACTCCCTGGTCCTGAATGGGGAAACTGTGCCCCCGAAGGACCAGATGTGCAGCCTGGGAGTCATTTTGGACTCAAAGCTGTCCATGGGGGCACAGGTCAATTCTGTGACCAGGGTGGCTGTCTACCAGCTCCATCTGGTACACAGGCTGAGACCCTACCTGCCCACAGACTGTCTGGCCAGAGTGGTGCATGCTCTGGTTGTCTCCCACTTGGACTACTGCAATGCGCTCCACGTGGGGCTACCTTTGGAGGTGACCTGGAAACTACAACTAATCCAGAATGCAGCAGATAGACTGGTGACTGGGAGCGGCCGCCGGGACCATATAACATCAATCCTGAAAGACCTATATTGGCTCTCAGTGTGTTTCCAAGCACAATTCAAAGTGTTGGTGCTGACCTTTAAAGCCTTAAACGGCCTCAGTCCAGTATACCTGAAGGAGCGTCTCCTCTCCCATTGTTCATCCCGGACACTGAGGTCCAGCTCCGAGGGCCTTCTGGTTGGTGGCGCCTGCCCTGTGGAACACCCTCTCATCAGATGTCAAGGAAATAAACAACAATCCAACTTTTAGAAGACATCTGAAGGCAGCCCTGTTTAGGGAAGTTTTTAATGTTTGATGTTTTATCATGTTTTTAATATTCTGTTGGGAGCCCCCCAGAGTGATTGGGGAAACCCAGCCAGATGGGGGAGGCATAGATAAACAAATTATTATTTCCTGCCCGGAAACCTACGTCCCCACTGTGGAAGGACGTGTGGATCCAGAATTGGCCTCCACAGTCACTTATGGACTCATTGTTAAAATCGTGTTTATGGAAAACAATCTTACTCGGCTACGAGGGATCGCCAAAGAAGAAGAAGGATCCAGCCAAACCAGGACGCTTGTTGCTGTTTTCCCACAGATTATATACATTCATCATGACTAGTAGCTGTGAATAGCCTTTTTCTCTATAAATTTGTCATGCACTCTTGTTTGATGTTCCTCGCTTCCCCATCAGTAAGAAGTTCAAGCATCAGTGCTGCATGACTGAGTTTGTTTTTGCACAGAGAAACCATAGACTTAATGAAAACCTTTGCAACATTTCTTTTATTTACCGATTTCCAAGCAGAGCACACTGAAAGCAAAGAGAGATTCTTACAGCAGGCAGTGAATCTTGTTAACCCAAAGATCCAGATTTTGGGAAGCTTTTCCGATTCAAACTGTTCTTTCCTTACCCCCTTAGCCCTGTCACATTCCAAAGAGAGATTTCTAGGCCATCATGAAAACATTCCCACATCATTAAGGCGCATTAAGCCCCTTTTGTCCAAATCCCTAGCCACTCCTCAGCTGCCTAGATCCTGCAATCAGGACTGCCAAACTCACAGTGCAGCCCATTTGTGGGTCAAGCAGCGTTTTCTGTGCAGCAGCAGGTAAACAGACCTGAAGTTCAAATATATTTTACTAACATTTCTGGTCCGATCAATCTCAGCTCATTGCTAATGAACTAAAAACAGTGCCTTGAATGGACCAGTTGTCATTTGGAGCTAGATGGATAATATAATTAAGATTCCCTCAAAGGCCCTTTGTTTTCGCCTTGTTAATTAAGCTGATGCTGGGGGGAAGGGGGGGGGGAGAGAGAGAGAGACTGAAGCAGAATACAGCTCATGCCACCTCCTGGCAGATTAAAAGGATCATGATTTGCTCCCCAGCTCACTTATCACTTTGTGGGCTTCATTCACAGACACGATGGGTTGGTGGGTAGGAAAAGACGGATGTTTATGTCCAAGTTTCTCCATAATGTTGCTGCCCTGGGAAAACCATAATTGCCTTTCTGCTTTATTTCTTGAGGCTATTTATAGACTGCCTTTCCATTGTTCTCAGTGTGCTTTGCAACATAAAAGGTTTAACGATAACAACACCCTGAAAGATGCAAAAATGAAAGCCACTTAAAACCTCTAGACTGAGGTAGTCTCTCTTTCCTTATTGACGTTGACATGGGCTGCTTTAGGAGACAATAATTGGCTGAAAAGCAGGAAAGAAATTCAGTTGTTGTTCTCGGCATCCATCTGCCTTGGGAGACAATGGGGGAGTGCGCCTTTGGGAGTAACGTCAAACTGTTGGAGAGTTACAGCGCCTGCTGTGGCTGTAGAGACCGATAGGGGAGAGACAAGTTTTGTTGCAGCTGGGGCAGAGGAAGGCGTCCGGTTGTGCTGGAAGAAGTCTGCTGGAATGAGAAAGTGGAAACCTCTTAGAAGGAACTGCATACCCTAACTGGGTAATATGCAAAAGGCTGAGTGAAAGTACTGGAAAAAGAAAGACAACATTTTTTGAATGTTTAAGGAAGAAGCTGTCATATTCAACTAAGAAAAACTAAGCCCATGCTTGCAAAAGCATGTAAATACTTTGCATATATTCTTCTTTAGCTATATGTTCTGCAAATAAAAACTTTTGGATATTTTAACAAGCATTTGGACATTGTTTTAATTTCAATAAAAGTGTCGGCATTGCACATGATTTGGCTTCCTGGTTGCAATTTAGCTACTATGCCAACACAGCCCCTTCATGGATCACTGCCTTGCTGTGGCGATGGGGCTTGAATAACTCAGAGAAGCTATGAGCTATGTCATGCAGCGCCACCCAAGTCGGACAGGTCATAGTGGAGAGTTTTGACCAAATGTGATCCACCTGGAGCAGGAACCGGCAAGCCACTCCAGTATCCCTGCCAAGAAAACTCCATGGACAAAGACAACAGGCATATAAATTTTGAATTATGGTGCTGGAGGAGACTCTTGAGAGTCCCATGGACTGCAAGAAGATCAAAACTATCCATTCTTAAGGAAATCAGCCCTGAGTGCACACTGGAAGGACAGATCCTGAAGCTGAGGCTCCAATACTTTGACCACCTCATGAGAAGAGAAGACTCCCTGGAAAAGACCCTGGTGTTGGGAAAGATGGAGGGCACAAGGAGAAGGGGACAACAGAGGACGAGATGGTTGGACAGGGTTCTCGAAGCTACCAGCATGAGTTTGACCAAACTGCGGGAGGCAGTGGAAGACAGGAGTGCCTGGCGTGTTGTGGTCTATGGGGTCAGGAAGAGTCGGACACAACTAAACGACAACATGCCAACACAGCAGTGCCCAGAAAACAGGTTTGTGACTTTCCCTTATTCGAAAAGAATGGAACAACAGGTAAATTTCAAGACAAGGACTAGGAAAGGGTGTGGGGATGAGCTTCAACTTGACAGTTTTCTAATGCCGTATCTGCTAGGGGTGGAGGGTTAGTTAATTGGTATCTAATATAAGCGAGCTTCCTTAATTGAAATGTACTGAGGCAAGGCTAATTCCTTCATCACAAAGACTGCATCCCATTTGACTCCCTGGTTTTAAAGGCTTCCGCACGCCCACACTGTTCACAGAGCGCTTCGATCTTTGACCTGCTCTGACAACCTTCGCAAATGCTGAGCAAGCTGAGAAAGCGAAGAAGTGTGAGCCCTCCGGTCACAACTCCCAACCTCCCAACTGTGCAACCTTCTAGATCCTTGAGCCTGCGGGTGGCAGGTGCCACTGAAAGATAGCAGGTTGTCAACAATGCAGAGTCTAATCCTGACCGCTTGTGCTCAGAAGCAAGTCCTGTTCAGCTCAAGAGGGTCCACTCCCAGGTAAGTGGACAAGGGACGCGGGTGGTGCTGTGGTCTAAACCACAGAACCTCTTGGGCTTGCCGATCAGAAGGCTGGCAGCTTGAATCCCTGTGATGGGGTGAGCTCCCGTTGCTCGGTCCCTGCTCCTGCCAACCTAGCAGTTCGAAAGCATCTCAAAGTGCAAGTAGACAAATAGGTACCACTCAGGTGGGAAGGCTTTTTTTTTTTTTTTTTTTGCTGTGCTCTTTTAAAGAAATATATTTATGCTTTTCAGGTTTATACATTTCACTAATTTTACAATCATTTTAACATTTCAAAACTTGACTTCCCTCCCCCTCTTTCTGCGACTCCTTAAATGTCTTTTTAATCTCTTCTGCATATCCAAATTAACTTCATTTGCTCATTTACTCATCTACTTTAAGTATATACTCTTATAAAATTGCAGGTCATTACAATAATCCTACCAATGTTCTTATCTGTTTACAATTTATCTGTAAATATTCAATAAACCATTTCCATTCTTTTTTTAAAAAGTTTGTTATCTTGCTTTCTTATTCTTCCAGTAAGTTTCGCCATTTCTACATATTCCATAAGTTTCTGCATCCATGCTTCCTTTGCTGGGACTTCTACTTCTTTCCATTTTTGGACGAGTAACGTTCTTGCTGCTGTAGTAGCACACATGAATAAGCTTCTGTACAGTTTAGGTAGTTCTGTCCTTATAATTCCCAAAATTGGGAACTGGGCTAAGGTTACCATATGTCCCCGTTTCCCGGGGACAGTTCCCGGATTTACAAATCAGTTCCCATACAAAATTAATTGATTTGTTGAAAAGTGTCCCTGGATTCATTGAAAAAAATCTGATTTCAATTTTACTGGTGTTGCCATGAGCTGCGTTGAGCAGGACTAGCCGGGGGAGAGTGACACGCGAATAAACCAATGGCGAGGATGCTATTGGGGCCCAAGATAGCGCCTTGTGGGCGGGACAGAGCTGGATAAGGAAGCAGATCAGATCTTCTTGCATACTTTAGATTTTGAGGAAGGCCAAGTTGACAGAGAGGAGCAGCCAAACGCCTCTCACAAGGGGGAAGCCCACTGTGCATTTGAAAGCAGCAGGCCAAGTTTACTGCCCCATAAATCTCGATTAGACGCTGGCGTTTTCCTCCCCCCCCCCCCACTTTAGACCGGCCAGGGGTTGATTTATGGCAGCAGCTGAGCGGCTGTTGAAGGGGGACCCAAACACAATTTATCCTAACAGCTTGGGGGTGATTCATTTACAGGAGGGAGACAGGTCGTTCGTTTCCCAACAATTATCCATGGAGAGGGCAGGGTAGGCTAACCTCCCACCCGCCTCCCATAAGTCATCCCTCCCCTCTCCAGAGGCAGCGCAAGCGTGCCAACGCTCAGGGTGGTCAGTGGCTGGCCAAGCGAGCTCCCAGGGTGAAATGTACTCGGAGTCGAGAGTGGATTTCATGCTCTTTATTCAACTCATAGTGGTGAGGAGGAATGGAAGATCCCCCAGAATGTCTGCTTTATATACATTATTTACACAATGGGCCCCACGTGATTGGCTAATTCCGGGATTCACCTGTAGGCCAATCAGGTTGCGGATTCACTTCCACCTGGCGCTGGATTGGGTGGCTCCTGTAGACCAATCAGACTGATGTATTCTGGACCCTATTGTTCTAGGACCAGTCAGACTGCTGCCTTTCGGATCCTATTCAACTCAGTACATAACACAGAGCGTGCAGAAAACTGCTTGTCGGCATTTGGGAACACCCCCTTGTAGTGTCTCATGGACCCCTGTTATGCAAAGGAGACCTTCATCATAACAACAACAACAACAACAACAACAACAACAACAACAACAACAACAACAACAACAATTTATTATTTATACCCCCGCCCATCTGGCTGGGTTTCCCCAGCCACTCTGGGCGGCTTCCAACAAAAGATTAAAAATACATTAAAATGTCACACATTAAAAACTTCCCTAAACAGGGCTGCCTTCAGATGTCTTCTAAACATCAGATTGTTATTTATTTCTTTGACATCTAATGGGAGGGTGTTCCACAGGGCGGGCGCCACCACCGAGAAGGCCCTCTGCCTGATTCCCTGAAGCTTTGCTTCTCGCAATGAGGGAACTGCCAGAAGGCCCTCGGCACTGGACCTCAGTGTCTGGGCAGAACGATGGGGGTGGAGACGCTCCTTCAGGTATACTGGACCGAGGCCGTTTAGGGCTTTAAAGGTCAGCACCAACACTTTGAATTCTGCTCAGAAACGTACTGGGAGCCAATGTAGGTCTTTCAGGACTGGTGTTATGTGGTCCCAGCGGCCACTCCCAGCCACCAGTCTGGCTGCCGCATTCTGGATTAGTTGTAGTTTCCGGGTCACCTTCAAAGGTCCAGGGCAGTTTTGCAAAGGCAGTTTCTGCATAATGAAAGAGTTGTGGACTCATGCGCTGTGGACACATGACATTTCATTCTAGAATCAGTGGATACTGTGTACTCTCCCAAACACACACACACACACACACACACACACACACACAAGTCCTTACAGAAGCCATGCTGACTGCTACAGCGAGGCTTTTTCCTCTGCATGCTTAGTTATTTTATCTCTAACAATACTTTCCATCAATTTTTCTGGGACACTAAGCCAACCGGCCTGTAATTTCCAGGATCACCACCCCAGATTTTTTTTTAATAATTGGAGTTACGTTGGTTAGTTTCCATTCCTTAAGTATGAAGGCTAATTTCAGGGAGAAAAGCCCCTCTACAAATCCAAAATCCATTCTATTCCAGCAGAGCTAATGGTTCAGAAAGGGCCTGTTCACAGCCTGTTGAGTATTAACATGGATTTGAGAATTATTCACTGTATAACTAACTACCTTCTTACCAAATAAGGAAACAGAAGAGTCTCCACTCTGCTTTTAAAAAATACACACACTCCAAATTTGGGTTTCACACCTATTGTGAATGTTAACAGATCCTACATCTCAGCGGATATGTCTTTGCTCACTATGAAATAAGTCTTTTGTGGGCCTTGGGCCAAGATACAATTATATGGCCCATAATTTAAAGTGGTTTGAACATCTTTCCCTAGATGTCTAAACTGTTTTATCGATTGCTCATTTGCCACCCTGGTCACTTTGGGAGGAGGGGCAGGATGTAGATTTAATAAATAAATACATGAAATGAACAGATCCATTGCAAGGATCTGCTAACTGGTCTGATCTCCAGAGCTGCAGTCACAGAAGGAACGTTGAGTGTACTGCCCCACTTTCAAATTCCTTGTTGCTTAAAAATAAAGTAACCAGTAATAGCTAATGGTCTCCTAAAGTAGTGAGGATTCCAATTTAACCTGCCAGAATTAAGAATCTTCCTTGTCCAAATGGATTTTTTACGGTCATTATTACCATTTCCATGCTAAGACTCCTTAATGGAGCCTACTGGGTGAGGTCAAAGCAGTGGCGTAACACAGGGATGGTTGCCCCGGGCGCAAAATTGTTAGGGAGCACAAAGCTTCAGCACCCGGTGCTGCCTCAGTGCAAATACATGCTTCCATTGCTGGACTCTGTTGAAAACGGCTTCTCCATGCGAACCAGAAAGAGACATCTCCAGACAACGGAACAACTCTTCTCTTCTCATCTCTGCATCTGCAATCTCCTGGGTGATGTGGATGCCGTTAGCCAGTTGAATGCATATATGTACTCCATCCGTTTCCCTCCCTCCACACGGCCCCGGGCACTAGCAACCCACGCTACACCACTGGGTCAAAAGTCCACCTAATCTAGCATCCTGTTCTCCAGATGCCTAGGGAAAGCCCACAAGCAAGACCAGAGCTCAACAGCACTCTCCCTACTTGTGCACAGCTGTCAACTTTTCCCTTTTCTTGCGAGGAATCCTATTCGGAATAAGGGAATTTCCCTTTAAAAAAGGGAAACGTTGACAGCTATATACTTGTGATTTCTAGCAACTGGCATGGAGAGGCATGCTAGATCGCCAAACTTTGAGGGCTGTTCAAGAAACTTAAAGGAGGTAAGGACTTGAGGTATTAAAAGAAGCTTTCTAAGTAGGCCAAAACTTCCAAAGTTAAAAATAACTGTTTTTATTCAATGTATTTCATCCAAGCACATCCTGGAAAAGCAGCTGTTTCTGATTTAATCCCGGAATTTCCTGCTTTTCCTTAGGTTGTCCTTATATTCCATCAGATAAATGTTGGAGGGTATGGAGTTATGTGACACACACCCCTGAGCCAAGGAGTTAAGTAACTATACAATCTTCAGAAGACATCTGAAGGCAGCCCTGTAATGTTTAATGTTTTACTATGTATTTATGTGGACACGGATAGTGCTGTGGTCTAAACCGCTGAGCCTCTTGGGCTTGGCAATCAGAAGGTTGGCGGTTTGAATCCCTGCAACGGGGTGAGCTCCCGTTGCTCGGCCCCTGCTCCTGCCAACCTGGCAGTTCAAAAGCACGTCAAAGTGCAAGTAGATAAATAGGTACCACTCCGGCGGGAAGGTAAACGATGTTTCCGTGTGCTGCTCTGGTATCGGTGTTCCGTTGCACCAGAAGCGGCTTAGTAATGCTGGCCACATGACCCGGAAAAACTGTCTGCAGACAAACGCCGGCTCCCTTGGCCAGTAAAGCGAGATGAGCGCCACAACCCCAGAGTCGTTCGTGACTGGACTTAACTGTCAGGGGTCCTTTACCTTTACCTTTTTATGTACAGTGGTCCCTCGGGTTAAGAACTTAATTCGTTCTGGAGGTCCGTTCTTAACCTGAAACTGTTCTTAACCTGTGGTACCACTTTAGCTAATGGGCCACACCGCAGCCGCACAATTTCTGTTCTCATCCTGAAGCAAAGTTCTTAACCTGAGGTACTATTTCTGGGTTAGCAAAGTCTGTAACCTGAAGCGCCTGTAACCCAAGGTACCACTGTATTTATATATTCTGGAAGCAACCCAGGGTGGCTAGGGCAATCCAGTCAGATGGGTGGGGTATAAATATTATCATTATCATTATTATTATTATTGAATAGGACGTCCCTTTTTTTCTTCAGAGAAATGTTGGAGGGTATGTGACTGGCCAATCGAGCACTGACCTCCCACCTGTCCAAAGAAGGGAGATTTGGGTGAAAATATTGGAGTGCATCCACTGTGTATCTCTTAAACGGTGAGCTTAGTCTCACAACCCATCTGAATCTGACATCCCTACGCTGGGTATCCTGGACTCAGTCTGTTTGGGCCTTCTAGGAATGCTCAAAAGAAATATTACATGTCGTTTGGTGTTTTGCTCTGTTTGTGTGCGTGTGTATACGTTCTACGTTTGGATTTAAATCCGAATTGCTCAGAGGCAAGCGAAAAGGGTACTTTATTAGCTAGCAATGCATACATCTTCAAGAGATATTCCCTCCATCTTACCCACTCCTGCAACAGAGATGGGGGATGCGAGACAAATCTCAATGGATTATTTTTTTTTGCATAGCTGAATAAAAGCTCTTCTGAGCTCAGCCTGACACCCATGCATTAAAAATGCTAATCTAGAAGCTCTGTGAGCATGTTAAGAGCTTTAGCCTAGTTACCTGTTTCGCATGAGCCAGTTTCAAAGTCTCTTGAGTAATTTGGGTCACCTGCTAAGGTACTGCTGTTTCAGGAGTGGTTGAAAGAAACCCATTTAGGATGGCTGGCGAGCCATTCATCCTTGGCACAACGCAGAGTGAGAATTCGGAGCATACATCAATTCGAGGAAGAGGTTAGGGGAAAAGACCTAAAGACACAGTCCCGTGCAGACCTACTTGAAACCAAGATACACACACAAACAGACTGGCAATTTTCAGGTGGGCTTAAATCACACACCTTGCAGCAAATTCAAGTTTCATAACTGACGTTCCTTGAGGAGAGAGTTGCCAGAAGCTTCTACATACCCTCCAACATTCCTCAGATGAAAACAGGGACATTTCTCACTCCGCCGCAACTGACCCCCATTGATTCCCCCATTTTTGTTGCCCCCTCCCCCCGGCAGAGCATTTCCTATTGGAAAAAGGGCAAATGCTACCATCCCTACATCAATGGGATTCAGCACACATGCCCTCCATTGTCCTGAGAAAACCCTTAATCCCAGTTTTAGGGACATGGGTGGCACTGTGGTCTAAACCACTGAGCCTCTTGGGCTTGCCAATTGGAAGGTCGGCGGTTTGAATACGCGCGACGGAAGTGAGCTCTTATTGCTCTGTCCCTGCTCCTGCCAACCTAGCAGTTCGAAAGCACACCAGTGCAAGTAGATAGATACATACTGCTGCGGTGGGAAGGTAAACGGCGTTTCCATACGCTCTGGTTTCCATCACTGTGTTCTGTTGTACCAGAAGCGGCTTAGTCCTGCTGGCCACATGACACGGAAATCTGTCTGTGGACAAACACCGGCTCCCTTGGCCTGAAAGCGAGATGAGCTCCGCAACCTCATAGTCACCTTTGACTGGACTTTGACCGTCCAGGGGTCCTTTACCTTTTTACCTTAATCCCAATTTTATTTTATTTGGGGGATTTCCAAAAAGAAAAGCACAGACAAATAAATAAAATTCAGAGAGAGGCAATGGATGCACAAAACATAAAAGGTAAAGTGTTAAGTTGTGGGTGAACATATCAGACAACACAGCAATTCTTCAAACAGCTCTTGTTTATTCACAGGCCAGAACAGAACTGAACTGAAGGGTTCAGTCTGCCTGCTTATGTAGAGCTCCAGTACAATGTAACTGTAACAATTTTCTAAAACTATCCAATCACTGAACATCACTTTCAATCCCTTATTTGCATAACTATCTACACTATCCCCCTGATGGCCCAGGGTGAGAACTTCAGTACATAACATAAAGGGTAAAGGGACCCCTGACCATTAGGTCCAGTCGTGGCTGACTCTGGGGTTGCGGCACTCATCTCGCTTTATTGGCCGAGGGAGCCGGTGTGCAGCTTCCGGGTCATGTGACCAGCATGACTAAGCCGCTTCTGGCGAACCAGAGCAGCGCACGGAAATGCCGTTTACCTTCCCGCCGGAGCGGTACCTATTTATCTACTTGCACTTTAATGTGCTTTCAAACTGCTAGGTTGGCAGGAGCAGGGACCGAACAACGGGAGCTCACCCCATCGCGGGGATTCGAACCACCGACCTTCTGATCAGCAAGCCCTAGGCTCTGTGGTTTAACCCACAGCACCACCCGCATCCCGCACAAAACATATATTTGTTTTAATCAAGGCTCCTTGCACTCTAGAGCTCCCTCTTTTTCCCACCCAGGGAGGCCCATTCCTCTGCCTGCCCCACAGAGCTGTCATCAGCCAGGGCTGGGCTCAGCGGTTGAAGCCTCTCCTCCTCACCTGCTCTCCAGCAGCTTCTAGGAGCTGCCCAGAGGAGGAGGCGACAGTGGCAGCCATGGAGAGGCCTCGGAGAGGCAGAGGCAACAAGATGCTCCCTCGCAGCTGCTGCCAGTTGGGACAAGAGCCGCTCATCCCTGAGCTCGGCAGCAGCAGCACTGGTGAGGGAATAGGGACCTTCCAGGACCTTCCAAGATCAAAACAGAAGCAGGGATGGCTTTCATAGTCCCAGGACTGTCCCTGGAAAATCGTGACGCTTGGAGGGTGTGCTTCTAGCAGCCTTGTGCCTGAGAACATACCTCAGCCCACCTTGCAAGGTTGTTGTGAGAATAAAGGTGGGAATGGGCACATCCATCAGATTATATCTGGAAGACCAGGATTGAAATAAAAAAATTCCTTCCAGTAGCACCTTAAAGACCAACTAAGTTAGTTCTTGGTATGAGCTTTCGTGTGCATGCACACTTCTTCAGATACACTGATCAGAAGGTCGGTGGTTCGAATCCCCGCGATGGGGTGAGCTCCCGTTGCTCGGTCCCTGCTCCTGCCAACCTAGCAGTTTGAAAGCACATTAAAGTGCAAGTAGATAAATAGGTACCGCTCCGGCGGGAAGGTAAACGGCATTTCCGTGCGCTGCTCTGGTTCGCCAGAAGCGGCTTAGTCATGCTGGCCACATGACCCGGAAGCTGTACAACTTAGTTGGTCTTTAAGGTGCTACTGGAAGGAATTTTTTTATTTTGACTATGGCAGACCAACACGGCTACCTATCTGCAACAGGATTGAAATGTAAGTAGTTACAATAAACACCAGCAGCCTTTGGGGGAAAGCAGAGGAAAGAGTATCGCCACCCCATGGGGGTGACTGTTGAGTAGAGGTGCATTGTGTTGTCTGCATATTCTGTCGGTTTCCAAAACTGTTGCTGCACAAGATCAGTGCGCTCTCTCTCTATCCCTCTTTCCTTTTGGGTTTCTCCACTTCTCCTTCTAGCAGACTCCTTCCCTCCCGCCCACTTCCAGGGTCCTGCCTCTGCGATTCTTAGCAGCCACAGCTGTTCCAACTAGAGAAAAGTTTGCTTCTTCAAAGACGACCCCTCCTCCTTCCTCCACCCCCTTCCCCCACCCCAGTGCCATTCCCATTGCGGCCTGAGAAAAGAGCGACGGAATTTGGCAGGATATATTTGCAGTCTCTCTACTAGCGGGCTTGTGCCTGGCTCCTGTCCTCACCGGATTTGCACAGGCAGAGATGCAGACCTCCTCCGTCCCTGCCTCCCCTCTCACGGACGGACAGTTAGTACGCCTGCTATGTGGCCTCAACGATTTGTTTGCCTCTTTGCATGCGTGTGGCAAGTAGCAGCGCCTTGGGAGCACCAGTGAGAGTTGGAGGGTTAGGAGATCCATTCCCTGTGTCTGCAGTCATGGGATTGTTGTCTATCACATGACGGTGTATGTTTTCATTCCACAGAGTGGGAAGTGACGGAGACAGGATGTTTGTGTTCCTGTGTTCCGTGAAGTGGGATTATTGTCCTTTGTTCTTTCTCTTTGCTGTCTGATGCTAGAGAGAGAGGGAGCCATGTTGCAGTGCTCCGTGTGTGTTTATATGTAAATAAAGTAGATTAGCCAACATGCTGAGTTGCTGAGGTCTGTCACACATGATGCGCAAACTCTGTGGATCTCTAAGTGTGCCAGTGTCGGTTGGCATTGGTCGCTGTGATGTTCCAGCTGAAGAAAGCTTATGAAGTTCCCGAACGATCGACCAGGAGGGAGAGAACATGCCAGTTGGGCATGTGTCTCTGCCAGGGTCCTACTCGAGGGTAGGCTGAGCTCCTGACACCCACCAGCCCTGATCTCGGCGTTGTGGGTGCATGTGTGTGTCCCGCTTGCGGTCCCACCAACAGGTGTGGCTGGTCAATTGCAAACCTGGAGCAAGGCTTTCTCTGTAATGGCACCCAGTTGTGGAACACTCTCCCCTCAGGGGCATGGGCAGCTACAACACTGATGCACTCCCTCCATCTTAAGTTTCCAGCCTAGTTTTTCAGCCTCTGTCTGAATCGGTTGTTGGCATCCGTTCTATCTCAGGAGACAATGGAGGAGTGCGCCTTTGCGGGTGAGGTCAAACTGTTGGAGACTTACAGTGCCTGCTGTGGCTGTAGAAACTGATGCAGAAGAGACATGTTTTGTTGCAGCTGGGGCAGATGAAGGCATCTGGTTGTGTTGCTGCAGGCGCTCTGCGGCTTTTCTTCTCTCTGTGCTCCTCCCAGCGGCCATTTTTCCTCTGGTCACTGCTATGGATGCACAACCTGAGAGTCTGTTTCCAGGCACTGCGGTTGTCCGCATGGGATTCCCACACAGCAGGCTTAACGTTGGCAACCTTTTCGGTACTGGCCCCGACTTGGTAGAACACTCTGTCACAAGAGACCAGGGCCCTGCGGGATTTGACATCTTTCCTCAGGGCCTGCAAGATGGAGTTGTTCCGCCTGGCCTTCCACTTGGACTCACTCTGACCCCTTATATGGGATTTGGTATACAGTCATACATCGGAATAAATATGCTTCAGGATAAGTATTTTCGGGTTGCGCTCTGCAGTGACCCGGAAGTAATGGAGCGCGTTACTTCTGGGTTTCGCCACTTGCACATGTGCAGATGGTCAAAATGACGTCACGCGCATGCGTGGAAGTGGCAAAATGTGACCTGCGCAGGTGCAGAGTCGCATCTTACGCTCTATTCAGGATGCGAACAGGGCTCCGGAAGGGATCCCGTTCGCATCCCAAGGTACCACTGTATAAATTTTCCCTTGGCGTTTTTGCTGGCCCATGTAGAACCAGCATGGATAGCTGGCTCAGGTGAATATCTGGTGTTTCCTCCCTTTATGGTCTTGATTTATGGTCTACTACTAAAATGAGGCTGCATTTTAAGCTGTATTTTAAGCTGTATTTTAAGCCGTATTTTAATTAACTGGTTTTTTCCCCTATTATGTTTTATTGTAATTTATATTTGGTGTTAGCCGCCCTGAGCCCGGCCCTGGCAGGGGAGGGCGGGATATAAAGAAAATATTATAATTATTATTATTATTATTATTATTATTATTATTATTATTATTATGTTTTCAGGGTTGGTCTGCCAACTGGCCTGGTGCCAGAAGCCAGCACCCCATAGGGCACATCCTTGGGCATCCTGCCATCTTCCACTCTGTGGACAGGACCAAGCCAGCATAGACGTCGCTAAGACAGGAGTGCGAAGGTGCTGGGAGTATGGGCCTGGAAGAGAACTTCTTTGTTCGAGACTCTGTCCTGCCACGGGAGGATGTCCAGAATCTTCCTGCCACAGTGCCTGGGAAGACGTTGAGGCTTTGCTTCTGGCCGTTGTAAGTTGCCCACGACTCAGTGTGGCGTAGTGGTTAAGAACGGTGGACTCATAATCTGGTGAACCGGGTTCGCTTCCCTGCTCCTTCACACGCAGCTGCTGGGTGACCTTGGGCCGGTCACACTTCTCTGAAGTCTCTCAGCCTCACTCACCTCATAGAGTGTTTGTTGTGGGGGAGGAAGGGAAAGGAGAATGTTAGCCGCTTTGAGACTCCTTCGGGTAGTGATAAAGCGGGATATCAAATCCAAACTCTTCTTCACTTCCATAAAGCAACATGTTCCAACACCCAGGCTTGGTCCAGGCGACCTTCATCTCTGACGTTAACCTCAGTAATCTGCTAGGGCTGCTGCAATTTTATTGGTGATTTCACTCAGCTGTTAACCCACCCAAAAACAAATGTTGTAAAGCTGGCTATAAATCTGTCAAATAAATAATAAGTTAAGCATTTCCACACATGCACATGGCACAATCTGGACAGAGTCTCCACTTCTCTCCCTGGTACCTTTTTTTTGGGGGGGGAGGAAGAATGCAAACTATTAAGAACAATCTGGACATGCAAACTTGTTTCAACATTTGGATCATCCTTGCTCAATCAGGGAGCTCATATATTAGGAACACACTGAAGGCATTAGGAAAGACGGCTTAGCAGGCATAGACATAGAATCATAGAATCATAGAGTTGGAAGAGACCACAAGGGCCATCGAGTCCAACCCCCTGCCAAGCAGGAAACACCATCAGAGCACTCCTGACATATGGTTGTCAAGCCTCTGCTTAAAGACCTCCAAAGGAGGAGACTCCACCACACTCCTTGGCAGCAAATTCCACTGTCAAACAGTTCTTACTGTCAGGAAGTTCTTCCTAATGTTTAGGTGGAATCTTCTTTCTTGTAGTTTGGATCCATTGCTCCGTGTCCGCTTCTCTGGAGCAGCAGAAAACAACCTTTCTCCCTCCTCTATGTGACATCCTTTTATATATTTGAACATGGCTATCATATCACCCCTTAACCTCCTCTTCTCCAAGCTAAACATGCCCAGCTCCCTTAGCCGTTCCTCATAAGGCATCGTTTCCAGGCCTTTGACCATTTTGGTTGCCCTCCTCTGGACACGTTCCAGTTTGTCAGTGTCCTTCTTGAACTGTGGTGCCCAGAACTGGACACAGTACTCCAGGTGAGGTCTGACCAGGGCAGAATACAGTGGCACTATTACTTCCCTTGATCTAGATGCTATACTCCTATTGATGCAGCCTAGAATTGCATTGGCTTTTTTAGCTGCCGCATCACACTGTTGGCTCATGTCAAGTTTGTGGTCAACCAAGACATAATCAGTCCATCCATAATTGGTCCAACCAATCATCATCATAATAATCATATATTTATATCCTGCTTTCCCCTGACTTACAGATGAAAATAAGAACCGCTAGAAACATAGAAAAAAATCATTTAAAAATGGTATCATTAAAACCATCTATCTTTTTATATGTAATCTATTAAATGCATACACTGTGAGAGGAGCCATTGGCCCGACCCATCTTCTATATATATAATTTTTTAATTAGAATTTCTGTTTTACAATTAAAATGCTCATTTCAACATCCTTGAGATATCAGTGACTTCCCTTCTTCTCTTTCCATGGTTCATTTTGCACATCATAAATCCCTGCATATTTTACAAAAACTAAACCATTCAGTATTCCATTATTGCATCCATCAAAACTTATTTATGCTGCTGAATTTATCTTAATGCTGCCAACGTTTTCAGCTGTACACAATTTCCCCCTATATATTCAATAAACCTTTTCCAATCTTCTCTAAACGTACGTTCTTCTTGTTCTCTTATTCTATATGTTAAGTCTGCAAGCTGTGCATATTCTGTCAGCTTAAGTTGCCACTCTTCTCTGGTTGGGACCTCGCTCGTTTTCCATTTTGGGGCTAACAAAACACGGACCGCAGTAGTAGCATACATAAATAAACTTTTTTTAACACCTGTTTTTCTTCCTCTTCTTCTGTTCTTATAGTGATGTGATTCTGCAACGGCAGCCTCACACTACAATAAATTGATCCTATTTTGAAAAGAAAAAAAAGCCTTCCTTATTTTTAATGTCTGATTTTAGCAGTAATTTTAATGTATATTTTATGTAAACTGCTTAGAGGTATTGATGATTATGTGGTGCATAAACAAAAAATAATCTGAATTAAGATGCTTAACTATCTAATTGGATGCAGTCACCATAGTCCTCCATTTTCTGTTCATTCAATATGGGGGATTTTTCCACTGCCTCAGAAACTCCCATTGAACTTTCAAACACACACACACACACACACACACACACACACACACACACACACCATTCTACAGAGGGTTCCCTTGGGGATAAAAACATCAATGTGCCTTAGGGAGGAGACAGCTGCCAGAAGGGGGGAGGGGAGCAGGCGGAGGATTAAGCCTGATGAACAAACCTAAATGAACCTATTTGCATCCTCTGGATGGAACAAACTCCTACAGGCTGAGTAAATGGAAGGGATGCTGCAATCTTTGCCATTGCTGTAAATGAAAAAGCCAGAGATGGCTTGCGCAGTCTGACTACGTTAGGGGACGCGGTTGGCGCTGTGGTCTAAACCAGAGCCTCTTGGGCTTGCCAGTCAGGTCGGCGGTTTGAATCCCTGCAACGGAGTGAGCTCCCATTGCTCTGTCCCAGCTTCTGCCAACCTAGCAGTTTGAAAGCACACCAGTGCAAGTAGATAAATAGGTACCGCTGTGGCGGGAAGGTAAACAGCATTTCCGTGCGCTCTGGTTTCCGTCATGGTGTTCCGTTGTGACAGAAGTGGTTTAGTCATGCTGGCCACATGACCCGGAAAGCTGTCTATGGACAAACGCCGGCTCCCTTAGCCTGAAAAGCAAGATGAGCACCGCAACCCCATAGTTGCCTTTGACTGGACTTAACTGTCCAGGTGTCCTTTGCCTTTTTTTTTAACCTTAGTAGACAGGCACTCTCCTCCTTCAGAGCTAGGTGGAAGTGCCACCTTCTCACGTAGGGGGGAAATATTGTGTCAAAATATAAAATCCATGCCTAGCCAAACGTTGGGACACCAATTTGCATCAGCCCCAGGGAGCATGGCCAGTGGTCAGTGATGATGGGAGTTGTAGTTTAGTAGGATCTAGTGGGGTACATGTGAGTCACCCATTATGTACACCAAAGAGGCAATGGGGGGGTCTCAATTTTATGGTGTGGTGTGGCTTATGCCTCAATAAACATCTTAGCACTGCTTTTTTCAGCCAAACTCACAAGAAGTCAGTTCTGGCACCACACTTTTCAGATTTATACGTTTCACAAATTTTACAATCATTTTGACATTTCAAAACTTGACTTCCTTCCCCCTCTTTCTGCGGGTCCTTAAATTTATTCTTAATATCATTTGCATATCCAGATTAACTTAATTTGCTCTTCTTTAAATATGTATACTCTTATGAAACTGCAGGTTGTTACAATAATCCTGCCAATGTTCTTATCTGTTTGCAATTTATCTGTAAATATTCAATAAACCATTTCCATTCTTTTATTTTAAAAAAGTTTGTTATCTTGATTTCTTATTCTTCCGGTAAGTTTCTCCATTTCTGCATATTCCACACATTTTTGTATCCATTCTTCCTTTGCTGGGACTTCTGCTTCTTTTCCGTTTTTGGGCAAGTAACATTCTTGCCGCTGTAGCAGAAGTTCTGGCACCTCTCAGGTGTGCGCCATTGCCTTTATAAGAGAACAAGGGAGGCGTTCATGGTGAGTCCAGGCACCTCTTTTTCTAGAAAATTATTATTATTATTATTATTATTATTATTATTATTATTATTAATACCCCGCCCATCTGGCTGGGTTTCCCCAGCCACTCTGGGTGGCTTCCAAAAGAATATTAAAATACTGTGATACATCAAACATTAAAAGCTTCCCTAAACAGGGCTGCCTTCAGATGTCTTCTAAAAGTCTGGTAGTTGTTGTTCTCTTTGACATCTGGTGGGAGGGTGTTCCACAGGGGAGGCACCACTACCGAGAAGGCCCTCTGTCTAGTTCCCTGTAACTTGGCTTCTCGCAGTGAGGGAACTGCTCTCAGTGCTGGACCTCAGTGTCCGGGCAGAACGATGGGGGTGGAGACACTCCTTCAGATATACTGGACTGAGGCCATTTAGGGCTTTAAAGGTCAGCACCAACACTTTGAATTGTGTTCGGAAACGTACTGGGAGCCAATGTAGGTCTTTCAAGACCGGTGTTATATGGTCTTGGCGGCCGCTCCCAGTCACCAGTCTGGCTGCTGCATTCTGGATTAGTTGTAGTTTCCGGGTCACCTTCAAAGGTAGCCCCTAATAGCATTGCATCTGAGTCTGCAAGGTACCACAAAACCTTTGCTTTGTTGTTGGCAGCAGTCTGTCCAGAGGGAGAACAGATTGCACCTCCAGGAGTGAAACCAAACTGCTGCATCAGCAGCGCTGAAACCTCCCTAGGGTGCATGCCTGGGCAGTGTATATGAAGGTCCTAGGCTGCTGGAACAAGGGCCTCCCTCTCAGCCTCACTGGTGTGGTCCAAAAGAAAGAAGAGAAATACTTTGGCACCAGCTTGGCTGAAGGAGTTGCCAGGAGGTGTTGAAGCCTGCCTTTTTATCATTACCAGCTACAGTGGCCTCCAATGAGAAAAGTTTCAATATATTAAAACTTCTTTCAATCAACCATGGCTCAAGAATGCCTAAATGGTTTAGCAATGTGTAATGGGAATTGGGGTTGCTTGTGCGTAAACTGCAAACTGCTCAAAGCTGGTTGTATAGCTAAACCTTTCCCTGGTTTGACAGCCCTTACAACGCGACTGTCTCAGTCACTGGCAGAATCCGTCAGTGGGCGTTTCCTAAACTTCCTCCAACATAAAAATTCCTTGACTCCAAGTCTCCTCCTAGATTCTCTGCGCGGAAGCTTTCTGTGCAGCGTGGGCGTGCCAAGCGGACGTCCTGTTCTCTCTCCGCTGATTTCACTGGAAGAGTCTCGGAGCCTCCCCTCCACCGTACTCTCAGCTACCCCTTTCTCCCTGGTGTCCCCTGGATTTCTTTCCCCTGTGGGAACTCTCTCTCTCTCCTTGCTAGTTCCCTCCCCTGCATCATTGGAGAGTCTTACCTCTCCTCTCGCCTCTGATGGCAGTTCCCTGACACAATGATAAATATAAACCATGATAAGGCGAAGTTGCTTGATTTTTCCTGCGTAATTCAAGAATTCACAGAAAATGTAAATACTTAAAATAATCCTTTTCCCTATGTATTTTTAAAAAGCACTATTGTATATCTATATTTTCCATTTTGTCTTTATGTGCAGATACTTGAAATAAAATTGAAATAAGCCTTGAAATAAAATTATTTGCCAGCATAACTTTTGTGGAAATTATTTATATACTTATTTATAAGACTTCAGTTATCCCCAGGTTAAAAGGGGGGGGGCACATTATATACCTGGCCTGGGCCTCTGCCTGGCTCTGCAAGACCCTGAGAAGGCACCATCCAACCATTTATTCCTTAGCCTTTTCTTCTCCTGAATACTGCAAGGCAGCAAAGGTTCAGGATCAGAGTTTTCCTTCTCTTAGATGGGCTCCCTTCACAGGTGGATGAGCCACACCTGCCCCTCACTTCCTTCCACAGCACGGGCAGAAACCGCCTTCTTGACCTTTGGACCAACTCTTGGTCTCACCTGCTCGGTCCGTCTGTCTTTGCATGCAGAGGAAGTCTCTAACTCACCGAGGGTTTGAGAGCCATCGGCTGCCCTCACCTGGTCCATGCCGTTCCCCAGGATTGTGGCCGGCGTCGCATGCTGACAGCTTCTTGGAGCCACAGGTGAGAGCTAAGTGGAGAGTGGAGACCAAAAGCAGGGACAAACTACCCCAGAAGGAGCACAATGTGTCCCCCACCAGAGGTACTACCCCTCCCATAACATCCTGTGCACCCCAATGGGAGTATAGGAGCAGAATCGGATGGGATACCCCCATTATGCACAACAAAGGGGCAACAGCCCCCTCTTAGTTTATCTTAATCTTCAAGGTGCCACGAAACCTTTCTATGGTTCCAGGCCACAGCTCAGCAGTGGTGTGTGTGCTGCATATATATATATATATATATATATATATATATATACACACACACACACACACACACCGTATTTTTCGCTGTATAACACGCACCCGACCATAACGCGCACGTAGTTTTTAGAGGAGGAAAATCCGTAGGCATGCCACCCATAGGCATTCCCTCCATAACACGCACAGTCATTTCCTCTTACTTTCTAGGAGGAAAAAAGTGATGGTGCAAAAAATACGGTATATATATATATATATATATATATATATATATATATATATATATGGGATGGAGAACCTGTGGCTCTAGGTAGTTGTTGGACTCCAAGTCCCATCAGCCCCTGCCAGAGGGCCAATAGTCAGGGATAATGGGAGTTGAAGTCCGGTGACAGAGGGATCCAACTGCCCCCATCGCTACTTCATAAGGTGCTGCAAGACCTCCCCCAGTACAGCGGTAAGAGATCTGCATGGCAGTGCAGAAGTCCTCTGGCTTCATCCACGGCACCTCTGAGGATCAGGAAGGAATGTAGGAAGCTGCCCAATACTGAGCTGGCTCCATTATTCTACGTAGCTCAGTACAGCCTCCCCAGGGTTCAGGCTACTTGGAGATGCCAGAATGAATTACGAAGAAAGGCTGTGGCGTTCGGGACTTTCCAGTTAAGAGAAAAGCTGAGTAATTTTAGAAGTTTGGGAAATGATGCATGGCTTGGGATAGCTCAGTTGGTAGCGCATGACCCTGTTAATCTCAGGGGTTGAGGGTTCAAGCCCCACATTGGGAAAAAGATTCCTGCATTGCAGAGAGGTGGACTATAGATGACCCTCCTGGTCCCTTCCAATTCTACGATTCCAAGCAGATGGAGAAAAATTTTCTTTCTCTCTCACACAACACTAAAACTTGTAGACATCCAGTAAATGTTGGGAGATTGAGGACAGGTAGCAGTGACAAACCTAGACAGCATCTTAAAAAGCAGAGACATCACCTTGCCGACAAAGGTCCGTATAGCTAAAGCTATGGTTTTCCCAGTAGTGATGTATGGAAGTGAGAGCTGGACCATAAAGAAGGCTGATCGCCAAGAATGGATGCTTTTGAATTATGGTGCTGGAGGAGACTCTTGAGAGTCCCATGGACTGCAAGAAGGTCAAACCTCTCCAGTCTGAAGGAAATCAGCCCTGAGTGCTCACTGGAAGGACAGATCGTGAAGCTGAGGCTCCAGTACTTTGGCCACCTCATGAGAAGAGAAGACTCCCTGGAAAAGACCCTGATGTTGGGAAAGATGGAGGGCACAAGGAGAAGGGGACGACAGAGGACGAGATGGTTGGACAGTGTTCTCGAAGCTACCAGCATGAGTTTGACCAAACTGTGGGAGGCAGTGGAAGACAGGAGTGCCTGGCGTGCTCTGGTCCATGGGGTCACGAAGAGTCGGACACGACTAAACGACAACAACAAAAAGCCCTTCTTGACAAAGAGCACTGTTAAACTGTGGAACTCCTTCCAGCTGGAAGCAATGGCGGCCACCAACCTGGATGGGTTTAAGGTTTAACAGAGAGTTAGACACATTCATGGGAGGAAGGGGCTATCGGTGGCTACTGGCCACGTTGGCTATTCTTGTACTTGGGTTCTGCTTGATGGTCGGCCACTGTGAGAACATGATGGTGGGCTAGATGGACCACTGGCTTGATCCAGCAGGCTTTTCTTAGGCCAGGATTGCACCTTCTGGATTGAATCCTGCATGCAGTGGGCCCTGGAGAACATACTGGAGAACTGATGCCAGTCAGACGATTTTTGCACTCCATGGGCAAAAAACAAGGTAACTAAAGGCAGGTTCCTCTGTGGTTTCTCCTTACATTTTTTAAAAATGGGAGGGCGTTTTATTCCCCCCCCCCCATGCATGCTCCCATCCCCATTATATTTTAAGAGAGAGTTCCCTGCGCGATGAGGAGACGATGATCTGCGCTGTGGCGAAACAAAGTCGGTGGGTGGCAACCGCAGCGGAGATGCAGAAAACGAGAATTATTATTTTTTATTTTTTTAAAAAATATGAAAATCAGAGCAACCCTAAGAGGGGCAGCTTGAACTCCTTCGCCCAGACGCCCCAACTCCAGTTCTGCGCCTGGCCACTTCTGCAGCGCCCTTGCTTGCGCCGGCCCCCTTGGATCGCGGCGCACCTGCTGGACGACCCCCACCCACCCAACTCCCAGTGCGCGCCCCCCCCCCTAAAAAAACAACACACCACCACCCAAGCCAGCTCCGTCCTCCTCCCGTCGGGCGCCGATCCCCGGCTGCAGCCGGGGGAGGAATACCGCGAGAGTTGCAAGCGGCTTCCCTCGGCCCGGCTGCGAAGGTAGGGAGAGGGGGGAAAGCGCGCACGGGGGGTGGGCGCATGGTTGTGGTTGTGTGTCTGTGTGTGTGTGTGTGTGTGTGTGTGCAAGTGTGCGAGCGACGTGGTGGCGGCGGCGGCGAGGGGGGGTCTCCGCGCATGAGCCGGCGGCGGCGAGGGCGCTTTGGCCGTGCGCATCGCTGTGCGCGCCCGGGCCCCGCCGGCCGAGCGAGCGAGAGGAGCGCGCTGCCCGCCCGCGCCGAGGTAAGCCCGGAGCCCCCCGCCGATGCCCGGCCCTCGCCTCGCCTCCCTCCGGCCCTTCCCCACCCGGAGAGGGGCTTTTACTCCGCCCGGTGGCCCCGGCCCGGCCTCGCCGGCCGCCTCCCCAAGGCTCGCCCGCTTCCTTGCGCCCCGCGGAGCTGGAGAGACCCCGGGCGAGGAGGAGGAGGAGGAGGGCGAGGGGGCAGCAGCGCCTTCCCCAAACCCCTCTCTCCTTCCCCCCACCCCTCCCTCCTTTTCTTTTCCTCCCATCCTTCTCTCTCTCTCTCTCTCCCTTCCTTCCTTCCTCTCTCTCTCTTTCTCCTCCTTCTACATAAAAAGTCGCCATTTTGCTTCATTGCTTTTCCTGGGCTTTTTAATTAATTATTTTGTATGCCTTCCGCCCCCCCCCCCCATTTCAACACCGCCCCGCGCGCTCGCCCCAAAGAGGGGTGGGGGTGGGAGGCAGATTTCCTTTTCTTCTTTTCGGTCTATTTATATGTTTTTTTTCTTCTTTTTCCTCCACCCCCCCCCACCCTCTCCGCACCTTATTTTGCATGCGCGGAGATCAAACGATCGCGGGTGGAGGGCGGCTGTTGCTGTTGGTGGTAGGGGGTTTATTTGTGTGCCTATATATGTGGTGGTGGTTGTTTTAATTTCTCGGATCCCCCCCCCCCTTTGCAACCCTCTCCCTTCCCAAACCCTCCTGCTGCTTCTCGCCCGCTGCAAGATTTTATTTTTTTTTAAGCAAGCGAAACACCCATCTCTCTCTCTCTCTCTCTTGCATTCTCCGCCAGCGCTGCGTTTGCTTGATTATTCGAGCTTATTTTGGGGGGAAATGGGAAGGGGGGGGTGAAGCAACCGAGTTCTGGAAATGTGGAAAAAGAGAGAGAAATAGCAGAGGAGGTTCGGACTTTGGAAGTGGATTAGAGTTGGGTGAGCTTGTCTTGTCTCTCGCGCCCCCCCCCCATTGCAAACTAAGCGGCCTCGCCCCTGGGCAGCGACAGGTGGTGCGACCCCCCCCTTTCTCCAACACACATATCGTGCACTTGGTGTTAGGCACACTTGCGGAAAGTGGTGCAGAGCGGAGAGGTGGGTGGGGCCCAGGTGAAGATGCTTGACCTACCTGGTCAGGTCACTTGGAGGTCACGAGGGCAACTAGCTCCTGGAGGCCGCCTGCCCTGCCCAGAGGTCAAGGTCAACGGTGTCCGAAATCGAGGACCTGAACGACTTCTCTCCTTAATCCATGTGATCCTGGCTTGAGCGTACAAGCGCCTAGATCGAGAAACTGGCGTTTTTTGGGGGGAAGAGGTGTGCAGCCTGAGCCCTGGATCCCTGGCAGTGATGCTGCAGCGCTGCAGCTCCCCGTCGCAGCGCACCTGCTTTCGGGGCTGGGCCAAACGGTGGCGACCCTCCTGCTGCCTACAGGCGGACCTCGTCCTTTGGGGCGCCTGGTGCGTCTCAGATGCTGTGACCCTGGACCATGCCTTTGTCTTGAGGTGCTTTTGTGCGCCGTGCAGCAGCGAGGCAACTGGAGAGAGAGGGAGCGCGCAGCGAACATCACCGTCTTCTTGGCGGGCTGGTAGGAAGACCAGCGCAGGCTCACCCCGGTCCAACCCCTAGATAGGGTCGGGAAAGGCTGCCTGCCTGAAACCGCCTGGGGAGGCTCTGCCAGTCTGTGTAGACAGTATTGAGCCGGGTGGGCCAATGGTGCGACTCAGTTCAAGGAAACGTGAGAACTGGGGCAGTTTTAGCTACAGAGCTGAAGCACAGAAGGTATCCTGGTCAACTCCGGGTAGGGGTGGGAATGCCTCCTGCCTGAACCCCTTGAGGGATGCTGCCAGTCAGTGCTGGGCTATGTGAGCCAGTTCGCTTCAAGGCACATTCTAATGTTCCTGTGTCCCCCTCCTTTTTAAGGATTATGGGGGCTTGGAGGCCCTGAAAAAGGAAATAGAGATCTTGGAAGAGGCTGCGGGATTATAAGCACCTTGTCACCCCATTTATTTGGCAGGGTATATGGGTGCTAACAAAACATTTCTGCTTTCGGTTTTGATCCCTGCAGTACACACCTCCTGCTAATTCTTCCTCAAAACCCACCTTTCCTACCCAAACCTAAGCATCCTGGAAATTTTCTATACAAGATGGGACCATCAGCAGCCGCGGGTCACAATAGCTAAGTCGAACCTCCACATTCAAAGGCAGTCTATCTTTCAATATTAGTTGCGGAGGGGGCGCATTTTGCTTTTGCATTCTTATGGTTTCCCTGGGGGCACCTGATGGGCCTATGTAGGAAACGGGATGCTCAGTTAGGTAGACTTTTTGGTTTGAGCTCGTTGGGCTTGTCTTAATGTGTTAATTGCATTTTCTTTCTTCGCCTTTTGGTATCCTTCTATCTCTTTGTAAGCTCCTTGGGGCAGGGACTCCCTCTTCCCTTCTGCTCATATTAACCATAACGTGCCACATGGATTAATGGCAGAATGTCATCTATGTAATTGGGCTGCATTATCGGAGAAGGCAAGTTTTCAGGGGTATTATCCATCTGGAACAAAGCTTGCCGTCTAAACTTGATGTCTGTGGTGGAATATTTTGCATGTCTTGCAGAAGCAAGGCCTGGAGTCATATGAGGATGCTGTAGCTTAATGATGGTTCGATTTGTTAAGTGCACAGCTGCGTTTGCCCGTTTCAGGGTGGTAGTCAACAAAGTTTTACTCTAAATAGACCCATTGAAATTAATGGAGCAAATTCAGCCATGTTCATTCCTTCCAGAGGATCATGCGCTGAGTAAAACTTAGTGGAATACAGTCATACCTTGGCTCCCGAACAAATCGGCTCCTGAACGATCGAAACCTGGGGGGGTGAATGTTCCGGTTTTCGAACTATTTTTGGAAGTCGAACTTCCGGCGCGGCTTCCGATTGGCTGTAAGAACTTCCTGCAGCCAATCAGAAGCCACGCTTTGGTTTCCAAGTGTTTTGGGAGTCAAAGGAACTTCTGGAATGGATTCCATTTGACTCCCAAGGTACGACTGTACCACCCTAAGAGTCTTGGAGGGTAGGTCACTATTATTTCCCATTTCACAGGGAGAAAAACTGAGGCTGACAAATTTGCAGATGTACCTAAGACTACAGAGTGAGCTCCAATCCCCGGGCAAATTATTTGCTGGGTTCTACTGATTATTTGCTCAGAAAGTTTTTTTAGAAAAGGATAAGTCGGATAGAGAGTCCTGGAATTCCTGGGCATTTGTTCCTCCTCTAGTTCCTTTCAGAAATGATTGATCGGCGGCATTTAGCGTCCTTTAAAATTATCATTACGGTGTTTTCACATTCGCCTTTTTACGCCTGCTGGCAGCGCGGTGTGGGAGGCGATCGTTAATCCTCTGAGAAAGGAACCTTGAAATCATGGGATGCGCACACAGATTTCCCGTTCAACTGATGGAGGGGAATTATACCCGTTTTAAAGCTTATCCGTTTAAAAGTGCTGTGCACGGAATCTGTTCCATTCAAAACAGGTTCTTTTCTCTCCCCCCCCCCCATTTTAAATGCAAGGTCTGCGGAAGCAAGGAAAAGGAAAAAGGAGTCCGTTTTTAATTTAATCCAGGCTTTGGCGGGTGGGCGGAGGAATAGAGCTCTCCGTGTCCAAGAAGTTTTGTTGTAGGAAACACACACACACACACACACACACACACACACATAAAACCCCCACACCAACAAAAAAACTTCTACATATCTTGCATAAAATGAAAGGGAAGGGAATTGTAGAAATCAGTAGGAGGCTAGGAAATCATTCTCCTGTCGCACAGACCTATGTTTACTGCAGCAAACAACTTTCTAAACTGCTTTGCCTAGCAACCCGTGTGTGTGTGTGTGTTTAACCCTTTCCTCACTGTCATTTTCTCCCCTGCAACACGTTCCTTCCAAGCCATCTCTCCCCAAACAGCATTCAAGTCCGCAAATAAATCTGGTGGGGTTTGTGCAACAACTCAGACAGAGAGATGGTTGGAGGAGTGCAACAGTCAAGGGGAAAGGTTTATAGTATCCCCAGCCCACCTGCCCCCCCGCTCACTTGTCCAGGGATTCTCCTGTACAAATGCCCCCGTCCTGTAGGGCATCTGCTTTGGGTGGTCACAAGGTCTTGAGTTTGATTCCCAGCATTTCCAGGCGAGGCTGGCAAACCCCTATGTAAAATATCCTGGAGATCTGCTGCCAGTCCGTGCCAGTGTTACTGAGCCAGATGGGTCAAGACAGCTTTCTGTGGTCTTGTGTCTTGTATTGCAACCATGGGTTTGGGACATTCTGCTTTAGGAGTGGGGCTGTCGGGAGTTGAGATCTTGTGTGTCGGCAAGCTTGGTGCCCTGGGCGGCACTGCTGCCAGGCGGACCAGTTCCCTGCCTAGGATGGGGCAGCTGTAGACCTTGCTGGTGGTGCCACCTTAATGATAGAGAGACCTGCATCCTCGTTGAGATGCTGTTACTAGGGCGCTTGGAGAAGCCTGCTCCAGACCTCCCCAAACCTGGAGCTTCTCCCAAGCTGAATAATAGTAATGTCCCAATAAAAAAAATCCTTCCAGTAGCACCTTAAAGACCAACTAAGTTAGTTCTTGGTATGAGCTTTCGTGTGCATGCACACTTCTTCAGATACACTGAAACAGAAGTTGCCAGATCCTTCTATATAGTGAGAAGGTGGGGAGGGGTATTACTCAGAAGGGTGGTGGGAATGGGAGATTGGCAGATAGCTGAGATGAGCCTGTTGACGACTCTTAACGACTGTAATAGGTCTTACAGGAAAAGGCAAGGGGTGAGAAGGTGAGAAATGGCTTAGTCAATGTCCCAGTAATGAGAAATGGCTTAGTAATGTCCCAGCCACTCTGGGCAGGTCCAACACATAAAAACAATATACAGTGGTACCTTGGTTCTCAAACTTAATCTGTTCCGGACGTCTGTTCCAAAAACCAAAGCATTCCAAAACCAGGGCGCGCTTTCCCATAGAAAGTAATGCAAAATGGATTAATCCGTTCCAGACTTTTAAAAACAACCCCTAAAACAGCAATTTAACATGAATTTTACGATCTAACGAGACCATTGATCCACAAAATGAAAGCAATAAACAATGTACTGCAGTCACACAATCAGTAGCTGAACCGGGTTCCACACAGTCACAAAAACAAAACAAAAAGAGTCGCAAAAACAAAAAACGCAAAATAAATAGCAAAAACAGACTGACCTCAGCGTAGCACTCAAAATGGAAGTGTGGCACTCAAATTGGAAGGGTAACTCTCAAATTGTCATCGTAACACTCAAAACGGAAGCATAATACTCAAAACGGAAGCATAATACTCAAATCAGAAGCGTAACACTCAAAACGGAGCATGTTTGGCTTCCGAAAAACCAAAACACTTCTGGGTTTGCAGTGTTTGGTTTCCAAGTTGCTTGAGTAGCAAGGCGTTTGAGAACCAAGGTACCACCGTAACATCAAACATTAAAAACTTCCTTATACAGGGCTGCCTTCAGATGTTTTCGAAAAGTTGTATAGTTTTTTATCTGTTTGGCATCTGGCAGGAGGGCATTCCCTCGGCGCTGGACCTCAGTGTCCGGGCTGAATGATGGAGGTGGAGACGCTCCTTCAGGTATACAGGTCCGAGGCCGTTGAGGGCTTTAAAGGTCAGCACCAACACTTTGAATTGTTCTCAGAAGCATCCTGGGAGCCAGTGAAGGTCTTTTAGGACACTTAACTTAATGAAAAGTGTGCAGGCTGTCAGTGTGGGATGTCACCTGAGTGCAAGGCCTCTGTGAAGTTTCAAATATCCTCTTTTAAAAAATTAACATTAGCGAACATATGTGCACTTTTAAAAATGATTGTTAATATTTTATTAAGAGAATTTCAGTTAAAAGAAAGTGGAGAAAGAGAAAGAAAGGGGGAGCAAAACAGTGCAGTGTTTTGTTTTTACAATGCGTTCACTTCTGACAACAAATTTTAAAACGGACCTGGCCTGCTTTGGAGCAAAGCACTGGCGTTTATTGACGTACTTGACTTTAAAAACACAGACATACTGGAAAAATTGCACAATATTTTACTAGAAACATTTGAAATACATGAATGTTTGTGTGTGTGTGTGTGTGAGAGAGAGAGAGAGAGAGAGAGAGAGAGAGAGGGAAACACCCACAACAATTGAAGCTTAAAAATAAAATATTTATTAAAAACAGAACCCACAAAATGTTTATTGTTTCAAATTACACAAAATTAGCTGAATGTCTGACCAAACTGCGGGAGGCAGTGGAAGACAGGAGTGCCTGGCATGCTCTGGTCCATGGGGTCACGAAGAGTCGGACACGACTAAACGACTAAACAACAACAAAGCTGAATGTATTAATGAACTGAATTAGGAAGAACAGACAGCTCAAGGTAGTCATAGAAATACAGGCCAGGTATTGCTTTGCGTGTTTACTCCGAAGCAAGTGCCACTAAACTAAAGGGAGATTACTTCCAAGTAAGAGTGCATGAGTTATTTTACAGACAATGCAGTTTATGATAGATGTTGCTGCTTAACACTGGAGCGAACCAACCAAACCATTTGTTTCTGTTAATAAAGATTGAGGAAATGGCACCAGAACACTAAGCAGATCTATGGCAAAGTAGATCAAATCAGTATCTTTACTACTAAAAAAAAATAAAAAATCCTGAAGGTCCCAGGCCACAGGAAGGTTAGGCTGGCCTCAACTAGAGCCAGGGCTTTTTCGGCTGTGGCCCCAATCTGGTGGAACGCTCTGTCACAAGAGACTAGGGCCCTGCGGGACTTGACATCTTTCCGCAGGGCCTGCAAGACAGAGCTGTTCCGCCTGGCCTTTGGTCAGGGCACAGCCTGACTCCCTCCTTTGGCAATCTTCACAGAACTTTAGCCTAATGGTTGCCATCAATTTGAGTTGAATTAATTTTAATGAAATGATTTTAGAATGTTGTATTATTTTATTGTTGTTAGCCACCCTGAGCCCGGCTTCGGCTGGGGAGGGCGGGATATAAATAAAATTTATTATTATTATTATTGTTACACCACAGCAAGACAGGTTGGTAACTAGGGGTGGAGCAACATCAACAATAATGTGATTAAAAAATAATAATAACACCAGAACCAAACCTGGAGCAGCCAAACACTTTCTGCATTTAAGAAATGAGAAAGGTAAAGGGACCCCTGACCATTAGGTCCAGTCATGACAGACTCTGGGGTCGCGGCACTCATCTCGCTTTATTGGCCGAGGGAGCCGGCGTACAGCTTCCGGGTCATGTGGCCAGCAGGACGAAGCCGCTTCTGGCGAACCAGAGCAGCGCACGGAAATGCCCTTTACCTTCCCGCCAGAGCAGTACCTATTTATCTACTTGCACTGGTGTGCTTTTGAACTGCCAGGTTGGCAGGAGCAGGGACCGAGCAACGGGAGCTCACCCCATCGTGGGGATTCAAACCTCTGACTTTCTGATCGGCAAGTCCTAGGCTCTGTGGTTTAACCCACAGCGCCACCCACATCCTAAGAAATGAGGAAACAGACAGTCTAATTGGTTATCGGTTCAGTGGTACCTCGGGTTACATACGCTTCAGGTTACATATGCTTCAGGTTACACACTCCGCTAACCCAGAAATAGTGCTTCAGGTTAAGAACTTTGCTTCAGGATAAGAACAGAAATTGTGCTCTGGGGCACAGCGGCAGCAGGAGGCCCCATTAGCTAAAGTGGTGCTTCAGGTTAAGAACAGTTTCAGGTTAAGAACGGACCTCCAGAACGAATTAAGTACTTAACCCGAGGTACCACTGTATAGGCTTAGGGATTCAGGGGCGCTGAATGGGGGACGAGCCCCCCCCCATTTTCAGGGAGGGTGCTGGGGTCCCTCAGTATTTTGTGGCCACGACGTGCCCCGCCAGGTCTACCTGCCGCCGTGATGGGCCTTGCGTAGCCTTACCTCCAGCAGCGGCAGGCCCCGTTGGGTCTCCCCCCACCGCGTGACATCACACACGTGCGTTGGGGCTCCCCCCCCCCCCAGTGTTGGGTGGAACCCGGCACGTATGTCGGCGCTGTCTGCTCTTCTGCTTTCCCCATGCCTAAAAGCACAGGTCCAGGCCGTTTTCCATTTGGCCCCCGCCACTTTCCCCAGGAAAACCCAGTTGGCATTTGGTCCGATTCAGCAGTACGGTGCTGGTTTTCCAAGGAGAGAGGCAAATTGGAGTGTGGATGACCCTCAGTTCCCAAACTTGTGTCTGGGCTGGACCTCACTAGATGGAAAGTGGGCGCTCTCAGAATTTTTAATCTCTCTTTATAGATGACTAGTATGTCAGGGAGATCGCTCTTTCCTCCCCGGCATAAGTTTATATTTTGATGTTTTAAATCCAGCTTATGGGTCTCTGAATGGTTCGACCCAGAAAGAAACTGCTGTTTCAGACATAACCGGGCCATTGCTTCTTGATTTGCAATGAGTGGTAGTCACCTGAGTTTTACTCTCTGCGGTGGCTCCCCATCTGTGGAACGCTCTGCCCAGGGACGTTTGCCTGGCGCCTTCATTATACACCTTTAGGTGCCAGGCAAAAACATTCCTTTTTAACCAGGACTTTGGGTGATCTGATTTACATCCTGTGCTCTTTTAAAATGTGATTTTTTTGGGGGGGGTGCTATTGGGCTGTTGTTTTTTATTTTTATTAGTTATTTTGTAGTTTTATATCTTGATTTTATTCTGTGAGCAGCCCTGAGACCCCCCCCCCCGGGTTAGGGCAGTATATAAATTCAATCAATCAACAAAAATTAGACTCACGAGTAAACCCATTGAAATCAATAAACCTAACGAAGGGCTTGTCCAGATGGTCTTTTGTGATGAGTTTCTAGGCACAGGTCCAAGTGGTTTTTTGTGTGTTTTGTCCTGACACTTTCCCCAGGAAAACCCACTTTTTACTGCTGTATCGGAGCGAACGGCAGTTGGGTTCCCCACAGATTGACATTTGCTTCAAATCAACGGTAAAACAGCAAGGCGATAGCCTTCCAGTTTGGTCACCATCACTTCCTCGCATGAGCTGCATGAAGAAGACCTTTTATTTTTTGCACTCTTGACTCCTCTAGCATTCAACTTTGCTGCTTATCCATGAGTTCTGGCGTTGTAAGAGGGAGAAAAAGTTTTGTCTGTCTATATTGGTGTTTTACAAACTCTGGTCCCCAGCTGTTTTCAGGACTACAACTCCAATCATCCCTAGTTGGCAAGACCAGTGGTCAGGGATGATGGG